>NC_090926.1:401340784-401643815 GCF_040938575.1 Ambystoma mexicanum | reverse complement strand
CCCAACTCTCTTTTCCCCATTTTGGTGGCCCAAATCACATTTGAGACTGTTTACTACATATTACACTTTTTTTCTGCAGCCGATACGTTGGGCCTCTGAACTACCTCTCACTGCCATCTGCTGATATGTGTTTTGGAAGCTGGATTTCTTTATTTCCTCTGAAAGTAACACTTCCTAAAACGAACTGAAGAATAAGTACAGGAATCGGGACTGCATATCTAAGGAGCCAGAAACAAGGTCTTTTTGACCATGAGGAGGATATGTTCGGGATCAGGGAGACGAAATGGCAGGCCAGATACAAATCAGAACTACACATTGCAGCGCACACACACACATGGATGTACAAATGCAAGGGCCAATGCATGCCTTTACTTACGTAGTGGTACAGAAAAAAGAACGCACATGCGCACACACATAGGGTTGCACAAACCGATATTCATGCACTGAGATCACGCAGAGTAATGTACTATGTGCATACAATATACATACACAGGGATTACAAACGCAGTCAGCAGCATTGTTAGAAAATGGCTCCCAATCATCAGATTCTCGTTTATATAGTCCTGACATTTTCCGCAACAGTTCTTTGCATGTATCATACCTGAGCGCACCCCTCTCTTCAGCCATCTTTTAAAACTCAGATCAATGTCAACAGTTGCAATATCCCAAGGTTAACACTGCGGAAAAGCATCCATTTAGGTTTGCATAGTTCTTCAAAGGTGATTGATATACTGTGTTGGCCTCTCAGCCACTGATGCGGTCTCCTCTTGTTGCCAAATCCTATGAGCAATGGCATGTAGGCCTTTATTTATTTTTTCCAGCAGTTGGGAAGAGCTAAACTTTGTTAATTACACAGGTTATATTTTATCGTCATTTGCATTTATCTCCTAATATACCTCCCTCTTCAAGGAGTCAAGCAGGTTTGGCTCTTGACCGTAACAGACATTGCCCTCATTTCCTCTCTCCTATTGTGTCTTGGGTTTCACTTCTACACAACGAAACCCTAGTCCCGATACTTCTGTCAGATGGGGTCAGGACCTCCAGATCTTCCTCCGTTACATGCGGGACGTTTTATGAGCTCCGTCTGGGTAAAGACTGCATACTTCCAGGGCCACTCGAGTACATCTGGAGTCCACCACACTTCAATGCACTGACTCGAACTGGTTCCTTCCTTTCGGCAATGTTGTGAATCACGCGATTCACCAAGAATGCTAAACACAACTGCCTCTTTACGGATACGTGCTTTGACTGACTCACTGACACAACTAATCATAACTTATTCTTCGAGAATAATGTCCTGCTTTTTTGACATTTGTCTTGTCTCTTGTTATCTTTCTGTCAATGTGTACATTTTTCTCTTCCCTTTCTTTCTCTTCCCAGCTACCACCTTCCTCCTCAGATTAAGGTTTTGTTCACCCCTGGCAGGGGCACAACATGACACCTCTGTGAACAAGCTTTAGTGCCATATGACCACTCCATTGGTGACGTGTGCAGCATAAACAATTACGACATAAAGACAGAATTTGTTTTATGGCAGTCGCCCATAATTCTGCCCAACAGGGATTGATTTTTGTGCATTTAAAGAATATATTTTACAATTAGCAGTCAAAGTCATGAAAGTGCCAGCCTTTTGCGGGTCAGCTTATAGAGTTTGGTAGGAGTCAACACGATTTGATGGAGAAGATGGTCAGCGATAGGTAGGTCTGGCCAATTTTAGTGTTTGGCTGCCCATGCAGACTCCCATTGATATTGAAATTTTATTTGTATTGCGCTGGAACACAAGTGTTTCAGAGAGTGACAAGGCAAGGGAGGGGAACAAGGGAGAACAAAATAATGATCTTACTAGGCCCAGTGACATTGAGAACGCGCAAGTGCATGGGAGAGGGAAAGGGGAAAAGTGTATGGAGGGGGGAGAAGTGGAAAGTGCGCAGCAAAGGAAAAACAGATAAATAATAAAAAAATAAAAAAATAAAAGGCAACAAACAGTGGTAGTGCAACCAGCAAGTGGCAAGTGCTGGGTTTAAGGCAGCACACAGTATGTCTGATACGTGCAGGAAAAAAGGGGGGGGGGCTGTATGGTTACAGATATCAGACCCCAGTGCAAGGGGTGGCAGGGTGAGCAGGTTCCTGGGCCCGGAAGACAGAGGTAGGCCAGGTGCACGGTGCAGAGAGAGAACAGATCAGCAGGGGAGAGGCGGGGCGAAGGCAGAAACAAAGAGGAAGGTCTTGAGGTGCTTCTGGAAAAGGAGATGGTTCTCCTCAAGTTTCAGAGTGACAGGGAGGCTGTTCCAGAGGGAGGCCCCCAGCCGAAGACAGAGATCTTTGAAAAACGACTGAACCTGAGGGAGTGGAAGTAGAGGAGTGAAGAGCTCGAGAGGGGAGGTATTTAAGGAGGGATAGCTGAAGTTATTTTGGACCCAGCCCCAGAAAGCCTTGTGGACAATGCAGAGGGTTTTGAATTTAATCCTTGCATCCACTGGGAGCCAGTGGAGAGATTTCAGGCTGGAGAGATAATATCCCAGGGCTTGAGGCCAAGGACAAGTCTCGCAGTCCTGTTCTGGATTAGTTGCAAAGGGCGGAGAGTGGAGGCAGGTAGATTTAGAAAGAGGCTGTTGCAATAGTCCAACCTGGGAGACAGTGAGCTTTGGGGGGAAGAAGAGGAAAGGCAGAGTACCTCCGAGGAGGTGCAGTAGGAAGTTTGATTTTTTAGAGACATCGAGATGTGAGCAGAGAAGGAAAGTGTGCAATCAAAGATGACCCTGAGGTTCTTGGCCCCGCAGGTGGGGGTAGGAGGGGGTCCAAGGGAGGCCTGCCAGAGAGTGAGGGGAAAGGAGGGTGAAGGTGTGCTGATGAGGAGGATCTCTGTCTTGCTGGCATTCAAGCAAAGATCGTTGGCAGCACACCAATCCTGAATGGCAGTTAGACAATCAGAGATGAGAGAAGGAGAGGAGGTGGCTGAGGGAAGCCTAAAAATGAGTTGAGTGTCGTCAGCATAGCACTGGAAATTGGAGCAGAAAATGGCAATGCAGTGGGCGAGAGTTGCCAGGTATTGGTTGAAAAGCCAGAATGAGAGGTTAGACCCTTGGGGAACACCACAGGTAGAAAGGGAGATAGATGATAGGAAGGACCCGATTTGGACCTGGGAGGGTCGATCAGAGTGGAAAGAGGTCGGCCAGGCCAGAGCCTGATCGGTGATACCCAGGTTGTCATAGAGACGGTTGAGCAGGATGGTATGGGTGACCGTGTCGAAGGCAGAAGAGAGATAAAGTAGGATGAGGACAGAGGGAATGTTAGAGTCAAGGTTGGAGAGCAGATCTTCACAGATGTTCAGGAGAGCAGATTCTGTACTTCTGGCAGCTCTAAAGCCAGACTGATGGTCGTGGAGAGAGCCAAGCCAACAGAATCAGAATGAATGTTAAGCTGAGAGATGGTGTTGGGAAGGAGCCTAGTGCTTTTCTGCACCCCCCCAAGCGCTTTACAAATGAGGCAAGACTTCTAAGCACTATAGCACTGAGAAAGCTTTTTTCATGCAAAATTAATCACACACACACACGTGGCAGCTACTAAATAAAGATTGTAAGGATTGAAAGCTAAGTGCAAACAACTATGTAGATGGATTTATATGTAAAACTGTTGTACATTGTAAATTAGCTTTGTTTAAAACACACGGTAAAGAGCAGGCTCTCTGCCAAAGAGGAATGTGCTTGCGCTAAGAATAGATTGCAGAGCTCATTTGCTGTGTTGCGTCACTAAGTCTAAGGCTGGAAGAGAGAACGAAGTGGATGAGCAACTGTTCCTGTCAATCACAGGCCAATGGGGATTCAGCACGACAGAGAATTAGAAAAGTGGACCACATCAAATATAATTTTATGGAGCAAGTGCTGAGAGAATGGCGGGAAGATGTGTTTATGTATGAATGTTTATATCATTCATAACATAGTAAATTATGCTAAATAAGAGCGACAAAGTATTCCTGCTAATACAGCATTAATGTCAGTGCTTTAAGTGGGCCGGGGCCTGCCGGGGCCGGGCCCCGGCAGTCTCCAAAAAGTGAGGCTGAGCCGGGGCCCTGCCGGGGCCCCGCCGGGGCCCCACCACGCCATGGCAGGACGTATTATCCCGCCGCGGCCGCAGCCGCAACGAGAGATGCGCCCGCCAGTTAAACGTCAGGCAAGCTGACAGAAGTGCCAGCCAGCCACAGCGTCGCTGTGACTGGCTGGCACTTCCGTCAGTCTCTGTAACTTTCTCTGATGACCCCTCATCTGAGGGGCCATCAGAGGAAGCTACAGTCCCTTAGTTCCCCTCACCAGGTCACTGACCCTCAGCGAACCCGCGGGCTCCATGATCTAATATGTAGATTAGATCACGGAGCCCGCGGGTTCGCAGAGAGTGAAAGACGCCTCGGGGTCAGTGCTCTGAGCAGAGATCACTGAGCCCGAGGCGCCTTTCTCCTTTGGCAAGGATTTATAAAAGATGCCCTCAACTGTGTACGTTTAAGCCATCTTTTATACACGTAGAAATATTTCTATGTTTATAAAAGGCAGCTTGAATAGTACACAAACCATAGTAAGGTAAGCACACAAGTGTGCGTAACTTACTATGGTGTGTGCACTTTCAAGCCACCTTTTATAAACATAGAAATATGTAACATTGCTATGAATATAAAAGAAGGCTTGAAAAATACACAAACCATAGTAGTACGCAAACAAATATATAAATGCTCAAATACATTTATATATTTGTTTGCGCACCTTACTATGATTTGTGCACTTTTAGGCCACGCCCACAATGGAGGCCACGCCTCCAAACGAGGGCCCCCCCTCAATTTCTTACCCCACTTAAAGTACTGATTAATGTTAAGTAGGGAACATGACCATGCAAGACTGGAACCTCTGCAGCATCCCTTGTATGGCAAGAGGGATACGTTTGGAGGAGCTCTGCGGGTATCCAGTGACCAACTGAAGAGTAGTTAAGCTGCAGGCCCAGGAGCAGTCTTCAGGACCTTGGAGGGAGCCAGCGACGATGACAGAATGCTAGCCTCAAAAGCAGAGTCCTCTGCCATTTCCCCAATCCTCATGATCTGTAAAGATTAAAGTCTTGTTATCATATGCAAGACAGACTCATGGATTTTGATTCCCTAGAGGGGTGCATTTACTCTGGTTTATGGTGATTATGGGTCCCCTGTATTTTAGGGGCACCCCTGTAAAATGAGGTTCACTTTCAGTGCTGATCCCCACGTGATACTTAGTTTCTTCCCCTGTGCTTTGTGAAGCCCCAAGCAGGTCAGCCATGCCCAACTGTAGTGATCCGACTCCTAACTCAAAAAACCAATGTATCCTGAGCCACTTTAGTAGAAGCCATTTTAAAAGAAATCCTTTCTACTCACTGGAGCAGGGCATGGCTCCAGAACGACCAGCATGGGGACTTTGTGACAGAGGGAAACTCAAGTGAACAACGCCCACGTGAGTATACTCTTGCAGGTGATAACAACATGGGAACATGTATGTGATATGGTGATAGTGGTGATGTGGGTGATATTATGGTGATGTGATTGTTGTACGAGGTCAGTGGAATAGATGTAATAGTACTTTTGGTGTTGAGTGGGTTATGTATTGAAATTGTCACATATTTTTGTTTTTCTCCTTTTTATAATGGAAAAGGATCCCCAGTTTATAAGGACTAGGAGATAACAGGGAGATAACAGTACCACACATTATTCTTCTTATGACGATAAAAGCAATAAGTGGTATTACGTAGTGGCTCGGTATAAGGAATGGGCCTGGATCTTACTCAAAAGTAGTGGCTCGCTATAAGGAATGAGCCTGGATGTTAGTCTTTTATATTTCGTCTTGCTGTCTTTTGTGGTAAAAAAGGAAGGAAGGTGGATGAGTCCCGTTGTGTGTATGTATGTGTGAAATCAAAGTGAAGAAAGTGTGAAATCAAAGTGAAGAAAGTGTAAAAGTGGGTGGGGGGAAAAAGTGGGTTGATCTGTATTATTGAAGCACGTGCAACATAGCAGCAGGCTTAAAGTGAAGCATTAGGGACGCGCGCAACATAATGGAGGCAGCAACTTCAATAAAACACATGCATAGGGTTCTGCCACTGTGTTGTGACAGAATAAATAAACAATTGATAGTATAACCAAAGGAAGGGGGGGACAGAGCAGGGCTCCCATAACAGAAACATGCTAGAATAAAATGTCCATCTTTGTAGCAGCAAATTATGAAGGGAACTAGTCCCAAAAAGAGAAGAGATTCTAGATCTCTGTAAATTAGTTGAGGATATAGGAGATCAGGAAGGTGAAAAAGAGATCTAATGTAAGGGTATATACCCTGTGATGCCTAAACCTGCAGTAGGGTATAAAAACCCAGTTTATAAACCTCCCGAGGTAGAGAGAGTGTCAACAGGGTTATCAGGATTAGCAACTAGGAGGAGGGACTTGAGAGCTTTTGCACCTCCTTATAACCCATCCACAAGCTCTAATATGCCTGTAGCATTAGTATACCCAGAGGGTCCACAAGTAGACATTGACAATGAGCTAAGAGCATTGCAGGAAAAGTTGGTAATGTTATAAGTGTCTGAAGAAGTATCACCAGAAATAAGGGTACCAGTACAGAAAATAGGGGATTGGAAGTCAGGAGATTTTTTGTTCAGGTTAAACCCTGGGGCAATAAGAAATGTTTCTGTTGAACAAGATGATGGGCAGAGTGTATGGACAGTCCTGGGACAAGACGTAGAACAAGCAAGGGAAAATGGAGGGAAAGTTCAAGGTGGTAGAAAAAATGAAGAGGCAGGGCAAGAAGGAGATCAAGGAGCGGAGGTGGCGAGAAACCCATCCCTGCCACAAGAGGCAGTGGGGAGGGACAGACCAAGTAATAGACCAAATTTAATCATGGTATTACAAGATCAGAAGAATACTAAAGGGATAGAAAACAAAATAGATATGCAGATGCCGCTAACACATAGAAGTAGGGATAACGCACTATGTGCCATGGCCTCAAAAGGACATAAATAATTTGAGTAAAGCTCTCCCCCAGCTTATAGATGGAGCTAGTAAATGGATCTATGGATTTGAAAAACAAACAGCAGGGGTAGCCTTAGCACTAGGAGACCTTAAGAGATTACTGGTCACCATAGCTGGGGACCAGGCTGGGGACATATGAGCAAAGGCTGGGGTAAGTCTTGCAGATAATGAACATGATGGAGAAACCTTTGATGAAGTAAGGGCAAGGGTATGGGCTGCCCTACGAAGGATGTACCCAGATACCCCTGAGTTACATTCTTTAATGCAGTGCACAATGGGTGACAATGAGGACCCAATTAGGCTTATTCGTAAGTTCCAGGAAATGTGGAGAGTTGAGACAGTACCATATTTCTATTTTATTGTAAAGAGGGGACTACCAAAAGAGGTCCAGAAGGCACTAGATAAAATTGTGGGAATTGAAGCCAGAGATACAAAGTATAATAGTTATCAATTGTAAGAGACTCAAGGAGCAGGACAGGGAGACAGTCCAGAAGCGGCAAATTGAAGAGGCAAAACTAGTGGAAAAGAAACTAAATAAGGTTGTCATTCAAGCACCAGTGAAGGCACCGGGTGTCATGCCCGCGCCGCTGGCACACGCATTGGCAACCATCATGGACTACTTGGTACTCATTTATCCTCCTAATACTCCTTGAACAACTCCTTTTCAAGCCTTGGTCTTTTATTTCCATTTGCTCAACTTTGGTTCTTTCTTATTTTATTCAATTAACTACATTTACCATAATGCACCTGGCTACAGTCCTCCATTTCTGGCTATTCTCATTAATCGTTATTGGGACCACAATCCCCAGAAGCCCTAGCGGCCAGTGCTGCTTCCACCTGCTCAGGACCAGAGAGGGAGGAGGCAGATTGTCATCAGGTGTGCTGCCCCAGGTGCTGTCAATTAGCCTGCCTCAGAACAGGGCAGGGCTGTATATAAGCAGCTGCCTGCAGGAGCACAGTGTCTTGCATCTTGAGATCGCCCCGCTCCTGTTTGCCTTGACCCGCTATTTTGGATGCTGTTCCTGTTGCTGCATTATCCTGTTTTGATCCAGTGCCCTTTCCGGGCTCCCTGCCTTGCAGCCGATCACGCTCCGCTGCCTTCTACCTACAGCCCTTGTCCTCTGGGCTTCCTGCCTTGCAGCCTACTACAGTCCTCTGCAGCCCTCTACAGCCAGCGGCCCTGCTCCTCTGGGCTCACTCCTTGCTGCCCTGCTCTTCTGGGCTCCTTGCCTTGCAGCCTGCCTCACTCCGGCTGCCTACAGTCCTTGTCCTTTGGGCTTCCTGCCCTGCAGCCTGCCTCACTCCGGCTGCCTACAGTCCTTGTCCTCTGGGCTCCCTGCCCTACAGCCTGCAACCCTCTGCTGTCTCCAAGCCCTTGTCCTCTGGGCTTCCTGCCCTGCAGCCTGCCTCACTCCGGCTGCCTACAGTCCTTGTCCTCTGGGCTCCCTGCCCTACAGCCTGCAACCCTCTGCTGTCTCCAAGCCCTTGTCCTCTGGGCTCCCTACCTTGCAGCCTGCCCCTCTTCGCTGCCTACAGCCCTTGTCCTCTGGGCTCCTTCCTTGCAGCTTGCTCCCTTCGCTGCCTACAGCCCTTGTCCTCTGGGCTCCTTCCTTGCAGCCTGCTCCCTCCGCTGCCAACAGCCCGTGTCCTCTGGACTCCCTGCCTTGCGGCTTGCTACACTCCTCTGCAGTACAGCCTGTTTTACACTTAGCTGCCTACAGCCCTGCTCCTCTGGGCTCCCTACCTCGCGGCCCTATTCTTTTGGGCTCTCTATCTGTCGCCTCCTACTAATCTCTCTCTGTCCTGTTCTTCTGGACTCCCTGCCTTGCAGCCTACTACAGTCCTCCGCAGTCGACTACAGTTTGCCTGCACCTAGTCCCACTCTTGACTGCAGACCTGCTTCCTACTTTGCAGCCCTTCTGTTTTCCTGACTGCTGCTCCCTTGTTCTCTTCCTTGAGTACTCCACCTTTAGGTTATCTACTTCAGTCTAACTGCCTTTCCTTCATTTCCTTCTGCTAGATTGCTCATTGACTTCCTTTTCGCTGGATATATCTGTTCTTGTCTTTTCATGTGTCTTATGTAATCCCTTTGTACAGAGCTTGCCTGTTGGTTTCCGGCAGGCAACCTCTGCCCCTTCCCTTGTCGCGTTTTCAGTGTTACAGACACCCACTGCTGTTGTTCCCAGCCATGAGCATACAGCGTGGGCCTCTGTTATAGCAATCTGTGCAGAAGGCTGGAGTTTCCTAAGGTTCGTGGAACACTCTTTCCCATTTCAGCATACACCCCAAGAGGGAATCCAATTTGTTTGTACCTTTGTATCTTTTGCCCCTTTTGGCTCACAGCTACTGTTTCCTACTCTTCTTTCTTGTTGAACTTCCTGCTGTGTGTGCTTATCTGCTACCTTACCTCAGCACAGCCACCCAAACCCTACTTGGATACCCTGTGCCACTCTTGACAGATTGCCATTCCTGACACCGGGTCAGGGGGAAAGGACAGGAGATACTCAACAAATTGGGAAGGCCACAATTGCGGCACTATGGGGTGAAGGAGGACAGGGACAATGGGGTGGGGGGGGGCACAGTACCCCAACCCGCAGTGGCAGTATAAAGGAGCACCAAGGGGAAAAGGAGGATTTCGAGGAACAAGAGCAGGAGGCTTAGGGAGGAAAGGGCCTCTGGGAGGAGGATTGGGACCATAACAGTGCTGGTGTTGCGGGAAACAGGGTCATTTTGCAAGGGAGTGCAGGAAAAGGCTTGGGATAAGATTGAATTATGGGCCTTCACCTTCAGGGCAGGGATTACAAGGGCCTCAAGGAAGAAGACAACAGAAATTCGGGCTATGGGGTCAAAATCAGTACCTTTATGGGGCTGACAGGCAAGGGCAACAACTACAGCATGGTGAGGGAACACAGTTTAACAGAATGGCAGGGGGAAACCGGCACCCCATTCCAAGGAGTTACAATGGCGGGGGCTGCCCTTTTTCATTCCCCAGGACAAATACATATTCTGATTAGGACAGCCCACAGAAAGCATGTGCATGTCCAATCCTATTGATAATAGCAGACCATGAAGAGGAGCCCTTGGTGGAAGAGGAAATAGGAAACAGGCAATTTATAGTAGATTCAGGTGCAACCAAATCATGCATCATGAAAGGGAACTTTCCATTATCAGTTAAAAACTCTTTACATGCAGGGAGTCTCTGGGGCTATTTCTAGAGTTCCATAGAGTGAGGAGCTGGATAGAAAAGTGGGAGGGGAGGTAGTACGAGCCCTTGTTATAGTCCGAGGGTTCCCCTGTGAACTTGTTGGGTAGGGGTCTGCTCAGTAAAATAAATATAACTATTATTCACAGATCAAGGGGTAGTGTGTTCCACTCCAGGGATGTATGTAACTCAAGCAATGGTATTAATCAATGCAATTGCAAGGGAGTCAGTAGTACATGGGGTTCCGGTGGTCCCAGATATATTTTTTGTTATGGTATTAGTAAATGCAGTGCCTCAAATTGCGACAAAGTGTTGGTGAGTGCCTACAGGTTTTATTTTCTGACCCATGGTGTCACCCCAGATGGTGGCAGGGGCAATATTGCCATTAGATTTGAAAGGACTAGTAGTGTCAGAAAAAGAGTAGTCCTGATTGGAACAGACCAGGACGGGTGCAAGTGGCGCACAATATTATGTACAGACCCGACAGTGTATTTAAAGGAAATAACGGATAAGGAATTATTTGAGGACAGTGAACAAAATGGGGAGATTATTTTGGGAATCTAATCTGCATCCCCTGTGATATCATGGTGCAGTATAGGGAGGTACGGTACAGTGCCCCCCTGATGGCAGTAGTAACTCAGATGTTTTTATTTTTGAGGAGGACATGAGATATGTGCCAGCATAATTATGGACTGTTAATCCATATGATGTTGGGTTACTGAGAGCTGTGACCCTGTACAGATTACATTGAAGTAAGGTGTTTAGCACAAATCATCCAGTATGTGGATGATCGGTTGGTATGTAGTGAAAAGGATCATCAGTGCAGGAGGGGTTCTGTTGCATTATTGTAATTTCTGGGTCACAGAGGGTACAAGGCGGCTAAAAAGAAGCTACAATACTGCCAACAGGAGGGACTATACTTGAGACAACTCATTTTTGTAATGGGAAAATAAATTATCAGATAGGGCGGCGGCAGTACACACCGCCCATAGGCCCTGTACTGTGAAGGAAATGTAGCATTTCTTTTGAGCTTATATAATTTTTGTAGGGCATGGATCCTAGACTACGCAGTCTACACAAGGCCACTGTTACAAAGTCTCATGGAAGGACAGAGGACTTAAAAGTACATTTTAATGGACTGACAAAATGACTAGACAATTTGAGGACTTAAGTTATTTGCACGGCCCCTGTTTTAGCAACTCCGGATTATTTACAGGAGTTTTATTTATTTTTTCACTCTGATGTATGGCTCATGCATTGACGGAAGGAGACATTAGGATGGGTCATAAATAATTGCCTAGGGGACGGGACGGAAGCACACAGGGGCGGTAGTGGGACACGGTAAAGGGAGAGGGAGAAATAGTGACCACGCCTGTAGAAAGCGAGATCATGGTTCCATACACAGTATTGCCCATACTGGACCATTATTATCGGGGAAATGATCAGCCCCAGGTTTAAAGGTCCATATGAGGTGGTGTTCTGTACTTGTCTCGCCGTCCATATGAAGGATTTAGATATTGGGGGCATCTCTTGGGTGTTCTAAGAGCACCCGAGAAAAGGTCATGTTGAGTAAGAGCGTAGGCAATAGAGAGACATTTTTTGAGGACCCATGCCAGGGTGGTGTGCAGTAGCACACGCCTGTTTTTTTCTTTCTTTTTAAATGTTTTACTTTTTTTCTTTTTTTTCTTTGGTCCATTTTCTATTTTATTTTTTCATTTTGGTTTTTTGTTGTTTTCCGTTTTTGGAAGGTCCAGGATCCAGTCGGCCCTGGTGGGAAAAGGGTCTCCTTTTTTCCTCTGTCTGTACCTCCCTCCCTCTCTCTCTCTTTTTCTCTTTGTCTCTCTTTCTTAATAACCTTTTTTTCTCCTCTCCAGGAATAAGCAAAGATAGCTGACCGACCTCTCCGTTGTGTAGGGATAATAATAAAGATGTTGTTTAGTCTATAAATGTAGTAGTACTCTGATGTTTTGTATGACACTGATTGTGGTTGTTGGAATGGATGAAGTGATGTTTGTTATATGGGGTGGCCATATGAAGGGAGTATGGACAGTTGGGAAAGAAAAAAAATGCTAATATGTCTATAAAAAAGGAAATACAAAATGTCTCACTTTTTGCCAACCACCCCTACAAGGTTTCTTAGACAAATGAAACGAGAAGTATGAATGACGTATGATTTACATAAGGTGTTGGGTTTCAACGCTATTTCTGATGTCTAGAATAGCTAGTACTCTGATGTGCGCATTGCAGGAAGGAAATCAATGAAAGATGTTACGTGTGTGCATTTATCCCGCACACATCAGGGTCTCCTAAGGTTTTTAGGTCCACATCCAGTCCCAATTACAGAGGCACAATGCTTGGTACATCTTGCACTATAAGGGATAAAGGGCACATTCCAGGCACATAGTGTGCAGTTGAGAAGCATTGATCAGATCCAGCGTTATGCAATGGCAACACGAAATACCGCCAGTGGCTACAAGGACCATATTTCTCCTTGGGAGGTTACTCAAATGACAATGACAAATGGCGGGGCATCACAGTGATGTGCCTGGCAGATGGGCTGACAGTAAGGAGAGAAGCAATATCCCAAATAGGGACTGTGTGTGTGCAGTATGGTCACAATACATCACAAGGCTAACACGTATTGCAACAATGAAGAACGCAGTATGAAGCGATAGCGCCAAACATTTTGAACTTTGTTTTAGCAATGAAGGAACAGTTCCTGGTGGCGCAACCACACTCTTGTGATCCCTGGTATGACAAAAGGTACAGCAGCAGTGATGGATTACTACTGGGTTTGTGGCCGACAAGCCTACTTGCAACTCTACCATCTTGGAGGGGCAAGTATTCGCTGCCCACCCTGCACTCAGTGCTATTAGTAATCCTGGAAGGACATGTGAAGGGAGAATAAATGCCTGTCTAGGTGCCAACAGCCACTCTAGCACCTAAAAGAAGCAGAAAGAAGCTTGCAGATCACACAAGAATTTTGTATGCTGGCAGAAAAAGGATGATTTCAACGGCAGAGAAGAAAAAAAAGCTCAAACTGTCAAAAGACTGTCCCGCACTGCTCAGAGGAATACCTGACAAATATTGGATTTTTAGCTCAGCAGAGACTTTCTTTTTTTTATCTTTTTTTGGCTCCTGGGGTACAAACAGCTGCTTCGCTTTTCTACCCCCGGAGGATGCTGAGAATGGATCACTATCCCACGTCATCAAGGCGGTGCACAATCTAGGTGTTCAAATGGAAAAATGAAGGTGGAATTCAGAACACAGATTGGCTACCGCTTGCCTTTGATTGGGCTCTGTCATGGCTGGGGGCAGCAGTAAAAATACTGGTTCCTGTGATCAAGTTCTTCTTGGTTCTCTTCTGCACGTGCCAATGGGGTCTCCGATCATGTGTGCCTATAGTCCCTAATAGTGCAAAGATGATGGTATCAATTGGGGGATCTAATACACCTTGCCATACAATAAACCGTGAAAATCAAACTAATATTTCTGGGGTTGTAGATATGTGGGGTGGGGGTGAGTTTGTTACTGTAGAAGTAACGAAAGGGGGGAATGTTGGGAAGGAGCCTAGCGCTTTCCTGCACCTCCCAAGCACTTTACAAATGAGGCAAGACTTCTAAGCACTATAGCACTGAGAAAGCTTTTTTCATGCAAAATTAATCACACACAAGCGTGGCAGTCACTAAATAAAGATTGTAAGGATTGAAATCTAAGTGCAAACAACTATATAGATGGATTTATATGTAAAACTGTTGTACATTGTGAATTAGCTTTGTTTAAAACACACGGTAAAGAGCAGGCTCTCTGCCAAAGAGGAATGTGCTTGTGCTAAGAATAGATCGCAGAGCTCGTGTGTGGTGTTGCGTCACTAAGTCTAAGGCTGGAAGAGAGAACGAAGTGGATGAGCAACTGTTCCTGTCAATCACAGGCCAATGGGGATTCAGCATGACAGAGAATTAGAAAAGTGTTTTTCTGTAGGAATTATTGGACCACATCAAATATAATTTTATGGAGTAAGTGCCGAGAGAATGGCGGGAAGATGTGTTTATGTATGAATGTTTATAACATAGTAAATTATGTTAAACAAGAGTGACAAAGTTTTCCTGCTAATACAGCATTAATGGTAATTAGGGAACATGACCATGCAACAATGGAGCCTCTGCAGCATCCTTGTATGGCAAGAGGGATACGTTTGGAGGAGCTCTACGGGTATCCAGTGGCCAACTGAAGAGTATTTAAGCTGCAGACCCAGGAGCAGTCTTCAGGACCTTGGAGGGAGCCAGCAACGACGACAGAATGCTGGCCTCAAATGGCAGAGTCCTCTGCCATTTCCCCAATTTTCATGATCTGAAAAGATTAAGGTCTTGTTACCATCTGCAAGACAGACTCATGGATTTTGATTCCCTAGAGGGGTGCATTTACTCTGGTTTATGGTGATTATGGGTCCCCTGTATTTTAGGGGTGCCCCTGTAAAATGGGGTTTGCTTTCAATGGCCAGCTGTTCCAGGGGTTTGTCCAGAAAAGGAGGAATGTAAATTGGTCAATAGTTAGCTGGACAAGAATGATCAGCTGAGGGTTTCTTAAGAAGACTCCTGAGGCAAAGGAGAGGTTGCAGACATCGGCAAGGGCCGGAGCGAGGGTATCAATGTGGTCCTTGATGGTTTTAGAGGAACAAGGATGAACCTATTTTGACAAGGCTTTCATAGACCAGGCTTCTCTAATGACCTTGTCAGGGGAAGGAAAGGACGAGAAAGCGGGTGGGGGGTGGCTGAAGGAGTGTCAGCGTGCACAGAGGAGAGGAAAGGGGAGAAGAGGGGTAGTGGAGGAGAAGGTTGCCAGGATGTCCTGGGTTTTTGAGAGTGAGAGGCAAGGGCGTTGCAAAGAGCCTGGGAAGCGACAGGAGGGGTAACGACTGCAGCACGGTTGGCCAGCTCCTTGCAGATTTTAAAGAGTTCAGCCGAGTTGTTAGATGCCGCACAGGCGCAGGCAGGGTGGCAGAGACGCAGGCTTGAATGTGGGCTCTCTTCTTGGTGAGGACAGTGAGTCGGTATTGCCTTTGGAGCAGCTGACAGGCCAGTTTGTCAGAGGATGAACAAGAAGCCCTCCATTTCCTCTCAGCCGCCCGACACTTACGTTTAAGTGTAGCTAGGTCAGAGTCATACCAGGAATTGTACTTAGCTTTGGACTTCAAACAGATCCTTATGACAGGGGCAAGAGGATCAAGAGTATCAGAAATAGAAGAGTAGAGCAGAGACGGGGCTGTGTCAGGATGTGAGTCAGCCAGAGGTGGACGGGGGGAGAGAAGGTGGCGGCAAAAGCCTCAACTGACACACGTTTCATGGGCCAGATGTCCGAGAAGGTAGGTGGTAGTGTTGGGGTAGGCTTGGCCTGGCAAAAGAGAGGGAGAGAGGAGAGGAGGGAATGATCGCTCCAGGAGAGAGGAGTGGTCAGAGGGATGGAGAGGGGGAGGTCAGAGGAGATAAAGACATCAAGTGTGTGCCCTGCAGAGTGAGTCGGGCCAGAGGGGAGGATAGAAAGGGAGAGAAGTCGCAGAGGTCATAGAAGAGTACAGAGAAGGAACAAGGATAGTCTAGATTGAGGTCACTGAGGAGGAGGCCAGGAGGGAAGATGAGAGGTATGCCCACTCAGAAGAGAGAAATTAGATGATTTGACCAGGAGGCCAGTAGATAGTAGCCACGGTAAGATAATGGCTAGGAGAGAGCGAGAGCCTGCAGACAAGGCATTCAAAAGAGGAGTAGGTCTGAGTGGGAATGATAGAGGTAGGGATCCACTCAGGAAAGATCAGGGCCACACCCCCACTGGACCGGGAGGATCTGGGAGTAGAGAGGATCTTGTAGCCATCAGGGAGGAGAGTGTCAAAGCTCGTGACAGAGCTGGCCGTGAACCATGTCTCAGTAAGACCAAGGACATCGAGGTCAAGTTCTTCAAGGAGGTGGCAGATGTCAGAGGAGTGTTTGACATCAGAGCGAGAGTTGAAAGTGGCAAGATGAAGAAGGTTGCAGGCCTTAAAGACCTTCCAGGGAGTCGTACAGATCAGAGGTACGCCCTGCGGATAAGGAGCCCTAGGTGGGGTGGAGGAGAGAGAGAGCAAGGTAGCCAAGGGGGGAGAGCAGGGGACAGCAGGAAATGAAAGGAAATTGATAAGGCGTGGGAAGCGCCTATCAAAGAGGAGGAGATTGGCCTGAGGGCCTTGGACCATGACAGTGCCATTAAGGTAGTCATTAATGATGACTTTAGAGGAGTCGAAGGAAGCCATGGAGGACTTCCCAGCGAGTGCCATCATTAATGGGAGAGGGGGAGACAGGGCAGAGCACAGAGATCATATGAAGAGTCCATAGATCTGGTGAAGGAACGACAAAGAGGATGTTGGTGAGGGTCTGTCGGGAGGAAGCGTTTGAATAGGTGGAGGCCAATATATCCTTTTTGAACTTCTTCCTACCAGACTTGGTGAGAAGGGAAGGATAGTCAATGGAGAAGCAGTTGGAAAAGGTAGGAGAAACAGAAAACGCCATGGGAGGAGTAGTGAGGAAAGGAGGGAGAACCAGGGGTGGAGGGTAAGGCGGGTAGGTGTGAAACAAAAGAGCGGTGAAGTCACTAGGCCGGCAAGTTACAGAGAAGCAACAGTTACAGGCGAAGAACAGAGAAGTTAGCAATGGACAGCAAAATTTGACTTTCAAACCAAAAGCAAAAACAGCTAAATTTGACTTCCAAACCAAAAGCAAAAACAGCAAAATGTGACTTTCCAATTAGGTTCAGATGTTAGCAAAGGGTTTTAAGAAGTAATGCAAATCAGAATGTAAACATGGGAGAAACAAGCAGAAAGGACAGTGAAAATCAAAGGTGGTAGGAGTGAGTCCAGAAGGAGGGAACTGAGCCATAGTTAAGGAGGTGACAATGTCAAGGCAGTCCGGATTTCTTAGAGAAGTGAGGTGGCATTGTAGTTAAGGTGCTCGGGTGCGGAGACGACCCCAAGCAGCGTTCTGGTAGCAGACAGGGAGCAGACAGGGGCCTTCGTCGTGGGCCTTAGTTCTTTGGCCGGCTCCCACCTCCCAGTGGAAGTGATTGGCCTTTAGGACCAATGCCAACCAATGGGAGTGGGGCTGGCCAAGGCAGGTTAGGTAATAAAATCCAATGTGGCCATCTTGGAGAGGCCAACACAATGAGGCTTAAGGTGGAGGTACGAACAAAGAGAGAGAAACCCAGGTAATGAGTGGTGCACACGAGGTGAAATGATCGTGATGCACACCCGCATCCCATAGTTGCTTTAATTTGGCCGGTAGTCTGCCATTTGTTATATTTTAGGTTTGGGTGTCAGAAGGTTAAGAAGGCCTGTAGTTTGAAGTGTCTGTAGGTTGCACTTGTGTTTTGCAAGTCTTAATAGGAAGTTAGGGTCCTGGGATGCAGCTCGAAGCAACGTGGGGATTTGGGTGTATTTTGTCAAGGTTGGGCGAGTTTAAAATTCAACATCTATTGTACGCAGATGACAGTCATCTGCGACTTGACACCGATTGGCTTACAGAGAGGCCTGCATGCGGTGGAAGAGTTATTGGAAAATTTGGACCTGTCTATAAACACAGTAAAATCTAAAGTATTGGTGTTAGAGGGTTGAATTAAAAAAGTATAACTTTCTTGGAAGTTGAGGGGCTGCGGCCTTGCAGTGGTAAACAAGTTTAAGTACTTAAGGTCCCTCGTTTTTGACAATGGGGGAGGGCCCGATTTACTGATCGATCTCAAGGCTTCGTTTATGGGGGCAACAGCGCAGATCCGACAGTTTGATTTCTAATTTGGTGGATTTTCGTTCCTCCCAGCGTTAAAACTGTTTAAACAACAAATTGTACCAAAATTAATCTATGGAGCACAAACTAGGAATGTATTAATTGACTGGTCAAAACTAGAGGGAATCATTTGGAGAGGGGTGCTACGTCACCCGCGATCGGTACCTTTGGTGGGGATACTATGTGAACTGGGGCAGCTTCTGATTCAGACCATGATTGATTGGGGGAAGCTGCAGATTTTGTTGATCATACTGCACCCCCCCCCAGCTGCCTCAATCTATTAGAGATTAAATGCACTTTGGATGAAAGGCTTGTGTAACATCCTAACAGATTGGGGGCAGACTGTTTGAAATGACTTAACGATAGGGGCCTCAAAAGAAGACCTTCGAGTAACAGCTTACTTGGTAATACAAAAACCTTTCAGACATGCGTGGATCTCTCTTAGTGAGAACCTAATGCAATACCATTGTTTTGGTGACCACTTTGTCTGGACAATCAAGAATTATAACAACGTTGCTCCATACCTGAAAAAGCACCTGTTAATGCTATTTAGGTCCCAAATCTTGAGACGTAAGCTAAATGTATTCCCAACCCAAGAAGTTCTGGGCAGACGAGCCGAGGGATCAGAGACTTTGCTGGCATTGCCATAAGGAGATAGAAACTTTAAAACACTTATGTGTACAATGTCCCACTTTGTGTACGTTGAGGGGTCATATTACACCTATCCATTTTAGACCAATGGATCAGGATCTATGGATAAGTATCTTTAACACAAATGACATTTCATTATCAATTCGTCAAAATTTTATGTCTTATGGTATAAGAGTTTTTTTTGTTATGCAATGTTATTTTTATATGTAATGGTTTGTAATATGGAATGCAGTTTACTTTTTGGAATCTTAAATGTGTCTTAAGAAATTGTTGAAATACGGTGCGTTTTCATTTGTTTGTGTGAAAAGTACAGATCTGTACTGTAACGCACAATAAATAAATAAATACATACATACATTTGTCAATCAGAAGTGGGAAGTTAGCAATTCCTGGCAAGTAATGAAATTAGTTTAAAGATTCATCACTCTGCCATGTCCCAGACAGTCCAGACACTTTTAGGTGACCTATTCAACCTACTAAGGGAGTGACCATTACGATTGACACTCTTGTTTCCACACAGCTCAGGGCCTATTGCTATTAGAACTCTGGCCCATAAGACCGGGGTACTAAAAGTATATATTTTTTAAATGGCGGCCGGGGAAGGCAAAACGAATTCGGTTTTCCCTTTTCATGGCGAGGGCGGCCATTGAAAAAAATAGAAAAAAGTAAACAAATGGTGGCAGGGGCAATATTGCCATTAGATTTGAAAGAACTAGTAGTGTCAGAAAAAGAGTAGTCCTGATTGGAACAGACCAGGACGGGTGCAAGTGGCGCACAATATTATGTATAGACCCGACAGTGTATTTAAAGGAAATGACGGATAAGGAATTATTTGAGGACAGTGAACAAAATGGGGAGATTATTTTGGGAATCTAATCTGCATCCCCGGTGATATCATGGTGCAGTACAGGGAGGTACAGTACAGTGCCCCCTGATGGCAGTAGTAACTCAGATGTTTTTATTTTTGAGGAGGACATGAGATATGTGCCAGCATAATTATGGACTGTTAATCCATATGATGTTGGGTTACTGAGAGCTGTGACCCTGTACAGATTACATTGAAGTAAGGTGTTTAGCACACATCATCCAGTATGTGGATGATTGGTTGGTATGTAGTGAAAAGGATCATCAGTGCAGGAGGGGTTCTGTTGCATTATTGTAATTTCTGGGTCACAGAGGGTACAAGGCAGCTAAAAAGAAGCTACACTACTGCCAACAGGAGGGACTATACTTGAGACAACTCATTTTTGTAATGGGAAAATAAATTATCAGATAGGGCGGCGGCAGTACACACCGCCCATAGACCCAGTACTGTGACGGAAATGTAGCATTTCTTTTGAGCTTATATAATTTTTGTAGGGCATGGATCCTAGACTACGCAGTCTACACAAGGCCACTGTTACAAAGTCTCATGGAAGGACAGAGGACCTAAAAGTACATTTTAATGGACTGACAAAATGACTAGACAATTTGAGGACTTAAGTTATTTGCACGGCCCCTGTTTTAGCAACTCCGGATTATTTACAGGAGTTTTATTTATTTTTTCACTCTGATGTATGGCTCATGCATTGACGGAAGGAGACATATTATATGGTGATGGGTCATAAATAATTGCCTAGGGGACGGGACGGAAGCACACAGGGGCGGTAGTGGGACACGGTTAAGGGAGAGAGAGAAATAGTGACCACGCCTGTGGAAAGCGAGATCATGGTTCCATACACAGTATTGCCCATACTGGACCATTATTATCGGGGAAATGATCAGCCCCAGGTTTAAAGGTCCATATGAGGTGGTGTTCTGTACTCGTCTCGCCGTCCATATGAAGGAGTTAGATATTGGGGGCATCTCTTGGGTGTTCTAAGAGCACCTGAGAAAAGGTACTGTTGAGTAAGGACATAGGCAATAGAGAGACATTTTTTGAGGACCCATGCCAGGGTGATGTGCAGTAGCACACGCCTGTTTTTTTCTTTTTTTTTAAATGTTTTACTTTTTTCTTGTTTTTTCTTTGGTCCATTTTCTATTTTATTTTTTCATTTTGGTTTTTTGTTGTTTTCCGTTTTTGGAAGGTCCAGGATCCAGTCGGCCCTGGTGGGAAAAGGGTCTCTTTTTTTCCTCTGTCTGTTCCTCCCTCTCTCTCTCTTTTTCTCTTTGTCTCTCTTTTTTAATAACCTTTTTTCTCCTCTCCAGGAATAAGCAAAGATAGCTGACCGACCTCTCCGTTATGTAGGGATAATAATAAAGATGTTGTTTAGTCTACAAATGTAGTAGTACTCTGATGTTTTGCATGACACTGATTGTGGTTGTTGGAATGGATGAATTGATGTTTGTTATATGGGGTGGCCATATGACGGGAGGATGGACAGTTGGGAAAGAAAAAAATGCTAATATGTCTATAAAAAAGGAAATACAAAATGTCTCACTTTTTGCCAGCCACCCCTAAAAGGTTTCTTAGACGAATGAAACGAGAAGTATGAATGACGTATGATTTACATAAGGTGTTGGGTTTCAACACTATTTCTGATGTCTAGAATAGCTAGTACTCTGATGTGCACATTGCAGGAAGGAAATCAATGAAAGATGTTACGTGTGTGCATTTATCCCGCACACATCAGGGTCTCCTAAGGTTTTTAGGTCCACATCCAGTCCCAATTACAGAGGCACAATGCTTGGTACATCTTGCACTATAAGGGATAAAGGGCACATTCCAGACACATAGTGTGCAGTTGAGAAGCATTGATCAGATCCAGCGTTATGCAATGGCAACACGAAATACCGCCAGTGGCTACAAGGACCATATTTCTCCTTGGGAGGTTACTCAAATGACAATGACAAATGGCAGGGCACCACAGTGATGTGCCTGGCAGATGGGCTGACAGTAAGGAGAGAAGCAATATCCCAAATAGGGACTGTGTGTGCGCAGTATGGTCACAATAGATCACAAGGCTAACACGTATTGCAACAATGAAGAACGCAGTACGAATAGATAGCGCCAAACATTTTGAACTTTGTTTTAGCAATGAAGGAACAGTTCCTGGTGGCGCAACCACGCAGTGCAACCACACTCTTGTGATCCCTGGTATGACAAAAGGTACAGCAGCAGTGATGGATTACTACTGGGTTTGTGGCCGACAGGCCTACTTGCAACTCTACCATCTTGGAGGGGCAAGTATTCGCTGCTCACCCTGCACTCAGTGCTACTAGTAATCCTGGAAGGACATGTGAAGGGAGAAGAAATGCCTGTCTAGGTGCCAACAGCCACTCTAGCACCTAAAAGAAGCAGAAAGAAGCTTGCAGATCACACAAGAATTTTGTATGCTGGCAGAAAAAGGATGATTTCAACGGCGGAGAGGAAAAAAAAGCTCAAACTGTCAAAAGACTGTCCCGCACTGCTCAGAGGAATACCTGACAAGTATTGGATTTTTAGCTCAGCAGAGACTTTCTTTTTTATCTTTTTCTGGCTCCTGGGGTACAAGCAGCTGCTTCACTTTTCTACCCCCGGAGGATGCTGAGAATGGGTCACTATCCCACGTCATCAAGGCGGTGCACAATCTAGGTATTCAAATGGAAAAAAGAAGGTGGGATTCAGAACACAGATTGGCTACCGCTTGCCTTTGATTGGGCCCTGTCATGGCTGGGGGCAGCAGTAAAAATACTGGTTCCTGTGATCATGTTCTTCTTGTTTCTCTTCTGCACGTGCCAATGGGGTCTCCCATCATGTGTGCCTATAGTGCCTAATAGTGCAAAGATGATGGTATCAATTGGGGGATCTAATACACCTTGCCATACAATAAACCGTGAAAATCAAACTAATATTTCTGGGGTTGTAGATATGTGGGGTGGGGGTGAGTTTGTTACTGTAGAAGTAACGAAAGGGGGTAATGTTGGAAGGAAGGAGCCTAGCGCTTTCCTGCACCCCCCAACCGCTTTACAAATGAGGCAAGACTTCTAAGCACTATAGCACTGAGAAAGCTTTTTTCATGCAAAATTAATCACACACAAGCGTGGCAGTCACTAAATAAAGATTGTAAGGATTGAAATCGAAGTGCAAACAACTATGTAGATGGATTTATATGTAAAACTGTTGTACATTGTGAATTAGCTTTGTTTAAAACACACGGTAAAGAGCAGGCTCTCTGCCAAAGAGGAATGTGCTTGCGCTAAGAATAGATCGCAGAGCTCGTGTGTGGTGTTGCGTCACTAAGTCCAGGCTGGAAGAGAGAACGAAGTGGATGAGCAACTGTTCCTGTCAATCACAGGCCAATGGGGATTCAGCACGACAGAGAATTAGAAAAGTGTTTTTCTGTAGGAATTATTGGACCACATCAAATATAATTTTATGGAGTAAGTGCCGAGAGAATGGCGGGAAGATGTGTTTATGTATGAATGTTTATAACATAGTAAATTATGTTAAACAAGAGTGACAAAGTATTCCTGCTAATACAGCATTAATGTTAAGTAGGGAACATAACCATGCAACAATGGAGCCTCTGCAGCATCCTTGTATGGCAAGAGGGATAAGTTTGGAGGAGCTCTGCGGGTATCCAGTGAACAACTGAAGAGTATTTAAGCTGCAGACCCAGGAGCAGTCTTCAGGACCTTGGAGGGAGCCAGCAACGACGACAGAATGCTGGCCTCAAATGGCAGAGTCCTCTGCCATTTCCCCAATCTTCATGATCTGAAAAGATTAAAGTCTTGTTATCATCTGCAAGACAGACTCATGGATTTTGATTCCCTAGAGGGGTGCATTTACTCTGGTTTATGGTGATTATGGGTCCCCTGTGTTTTAGGGGCAACCCTGTAAAATGGGGTTTGCTTTCAATGGCCAGCTGTTCCAGGGGTTTGTCCAGAAAAGGAGGAATGTAAATTGGTCAATAGTTAGCCGGACAAGAATGATCAGCTGTGGGTTTCTTAAGAAGACTCCTGAGGCAAAGGAGAGGTTGCAGACATCGGCAAGGGCCGGAGCGAGGGTATCAATGTGGTCCTTGATGGTTTTAGAGGAACAGGGATGAACCTATTTTGACAAGGTTTTCATAGACCAGGCCTCTCTAATGACCTTGTCAGGGGAAGGAAAGGACGAGAAAGCGGATGGGGGGTGGCTGAAGGAGTATCAGCGTGCACAGAGTAGAGGAGAGGCGAGGCGAGGAAAGGGGAGAGGAGGGGTAGTGGAGGAGAAGGTTGCCAGGATGTCCTGGGTGTTTGAGAGTGAGTGGCAAGGGCGTTGCAAAGAGCCTGGGAAGCGACAGGAGGGGTAACGACTGCAGCACGGTTGGCCAGCTCCTTGCAGATTTTAAAGAGTTCAGCCGAGTTGTTAGATGCCGCACAGACGCAGGCAGGGTGGCAGAGACGCAGGCTTGAATGTGGGCTCTCTTCTTGGTGAGGACAGTGAGTCGGTATTGCCTTTGGAGCAGCTGACAGGCCAGTTTGTCAGAGGATGAACAAAAAGCCCTCCATTTCCTCTCAGCCGCCCGACACTTACGTTTAAGTGTAGCTAGGTCAGAGTCATACCAGGAATTGTACTTGGCTTTGGACTTCAAACAGATCCTTATGACAGGGGCAAGAGGATCAAGAGTATCAGAAATAGAAGAGTAGAGCAGAGACAGGGTTGTGTCAGGATGTGTCAGCCAGAGGTGGACGGGGGGGAGAGAAGGTGGCGGCAAAAGCCTCAACTGACACACGTTTCATGGGACAGATGTCCGAGAAGGTAGGTGGCAGTGTTGGGGTAGGCTTAGCCTGGCGGAAGAGAGGGAGAGATGAGAGGAGAGGAGGGAATGATCGCTCCAGGAGAGAGGAGTGGTCAGAGGGATGGAGAGGGGGAGGTCAGAGGAGATAAAGACATCAAGTGTGTGCCCTGCAGAGTGCGTCGGGCCAGAGGGGAGGATAGAAAGGGAGAGGGAGTCGCAGAGGTCATAGAAGAGTACAGAGAAGGAACAAGGATAGTCTAGATTGAGGTCACCGAGGAGGAGGCCAGGAGGGAGGAGGCCAGGAGGGAAGAGGAGAGGTCTGCCCACTCAGAAGAGAGAAATTAGATGATTTGACCAGGAGGCCAGTAGATAGTAGCCACGGTAAGAGAATGGCTAGGAGAGAGCGAGAGCCTGCAGACAAGGCATTCAAAAGAGGAGTAGGTCTGAGTGGGAATGATAGAGGTAGGGATCCACTCAGGAAAGATCAGGGCCACACCCCCACTGGACCGGGAGGATCTGGGAGTAGAGAGGATCTTGTAGCCATCAGGGAGGAGAGTGTCAAAGCTCGTGACAGAGCTGGCCGTGAACCATGTCTCAGTAAGACCAAGGACATCGAGGTCAAGTTCTTCAAGGAGGTGGCAAATGTCAGAGGAGTGTTTGACATCAGAGCGAGAGTTGAAAGTGGCAAGATGAAGAAGGTTGCAGGCCCTAAAGACCTTCCAGGGAGTCGTACAGATCAGAGGTACGCCCTGTGGAGGAGAAGGAGCCCTAGGTGGGGTGGAGGAGAAAGAGGGCAAGGTAGCCAAAGGGGGAGAGCAGGGGACAGCAGGAAATGAAAGGAAATTGATAAGGCGAGGGAAGCGCCTATCAAAGAGGAGGAGATTGGCCTGAGGGCCTTGGACCATGACAGTGCCATTAAGGTAGTCATTAATGATGACTTTAGAGGAGTCGAAGGAAGCCATGGAGGACTTCCCAGCGAGTGCCATCATTAATGGGAGAGGGGGAGACAGGGCAGAGCACAGAGATCATATGAAGAGTCCATAGATCTGGTGAAGGAACAACAAAGAGGATGTTGGTGAGGGTCTGTTGGGAGGAAGCGCTTGAATAGGTGTCAGCGATAGGAAGACCAGGGTTGGAGGCCAATATATCCTTTTTGAACTTCTTCCTACCAGACTTGGTGAGAAGGGAAGGATAGTCAATGGAGAAGCAGTTGGAAAAGGTAGGAGAAACAGAAAGCGCCATGGGAGGAGTAGTGAGGAAAGGAGGGAGAAGCAGGGGTAGAGGGTAAGGCGGGTAGGTGTGAAACAAAAGAGCGGTGAAGTCACTGGGCCGGCAAGTTACAGAGAAGCAACAGTTACAGGCGAAGAACAGAGAAGTTAGCAATGGACAGCAAAATTTGACTTTCAAACCAAAAGCAAAAACAGCAAAATATGACTTTCAAACCAAAAGCAAAAACAGCAAAATTTGACTTCCAAACCAAAAGCAAAAACAGCAAAATGTGACTTTCCAATTAGGTTCAGATGTTAGCAAAGGGTTTTAAGAAGTAATGCAAATCAGAATGTAAACATGGGAGAAACAAGCAGAAAGGACAGTGAAAATCAAAGGTGGTAGGAGTGATTCTAGAAGGAGGGAATTGAGCCATAGTTAAGGAGGTGACAATATCAAGGCAGTCCGGATTTCTTAGAGAAGTGAGGTGGCAGCATCATTGTAGTTAAGGTGCTCGGGTGCGGAGACGACCCCAAGCAGCGTTCTGGTAGCAGACAGGGAGCAGACAGGGGCCTTCGTCGTGGGCCTTAGTTCTTTGGCCAGCTCCCACCTCCCGGTGGCAGTGATTGGCCTTTAGGACCAATGCCAACCAATGGGAGTGGGGCTGGCCAAGGCAGGTTAGGTAATAAAATCCAATGTGGCCAACTTGGAGAGGCCAACACAATGAGGCTTCAGGTGGAGGAACGAACAAAGAGAGAGAAACCCAGGTAATGGGTGGTGCACACGAGGTGAAATGATTGTGATGCACACCCGCATCCCATAGTTGCTTTAATTTGGCTGGTAGTCTGCCATTTGTTATATTTTAGGGTTGGGTGTCGGAAGGTTAAGAAGGCCTGTAGTTTGAAGTGTCTTTAGGTTGCACTTGTGTTTTGCAAGTCTTAATAGGAAGTTAGGGTCCTGGGATGCAGCTCGAAGCAACGTGGGGATTTGGGTGTATTTTGTCAAGGTTGGGCGAGTTTAAAATTCAACATCTATTGTACGCAGATGACAGTCATCTGCGACTTGACACCGATTGGCTTACAGAGAGGCCTGCATGCGGTGGAAGAGTTATTGGAAAATTTGGACCTGTCTATAAATACAGTAAAATCTAAAGTATTGGTGTTAGAGGGTTGAATTAAAAAACGTATAACTTTCTTGGAAGTTGCGGGGCTGCGGCCTTGCAGTGGTAAACAAGTTTAAGTACTTAGGGTCCCTCATTTATGACAATGGGGGAGGGCCCGATTTACTGATTGATCTCAAGGCTACTTTTATGGGGGCAACAGCGCAGATCCGACAGTTTGATTTCTAATTTGGTGGATTTTCATCCCTCCCAGCGTTAAAACTGTTTAAACAACAAATTGTACCAAAATTAATCTATGGAGCACAAACTAGGAATGTACTAATTGACTGGTCAAAACTAGAGGGAATCATTTGGAGAGGGGTGCTACGTCACCCTCAATCGGTACCTTTGGTGGGGATACTATGTGAACTGGGGCAGTTTCTGATTCAGACCGTGATTGATTGGGGGAAGCTGCAGATTTTGTTGATCATACTGCCCTCCCCCCCAGCTGCCTCAATCTATGAGAGATTAAATGCACTTTGGATGAAAGGCTTGTGTAACATCCTAACAGATTGGGGGGCAGACTGTTTGAAATGACTTAACGATAGGGACCTCAAAAGAAGACCTTCGAGTAACAGCTTACTTGGTAATACAAAAACCTTTCAGACATGCGTGGACCTCTCTTAGTGAGAACCTAATGCAATACCATTGTTTTGGTGACCACTTTGTCTGGACAATCAAAAATTATAACAACGTTGCTCCATACCTGAAAAAGCACCTGTTAATGCTATTTAGGTCGCAAATCTTGAGACGTAAGCTAAATGTATTCCCATCCCAAGAAGTTCTGGGCAGACGAGCCGAGGGATCAGAGACTTTGCTGGAATTGCCATAAGGAGATAGAAACTTTAAAACACTTATGTGTACAATGTCCCACTTTGTGTACGTTGAGGGGTCACATTACACCTATACATTTTAGACCAATGGAACAGGATCTATGGATAAGGATCTTTAACACAAATGACATTTCATTATCAATTCGTCAAAATTTTATGTTTTATGGTATAAGAGTTTTTTTTGTTATGCAATGTTATTTTTTTATGCAATGGTTTGTAATATGGAATGCAGTTTACTTTTTGGAATCTTAAATGTGTCTTAAGAAATTGTGGAAATACGGTGTGTTTTCATTTGTTTGTGTGAAAAGTACAGATCTGTACTGTAACGCACAATAAATAAATAAATACATTTGTCAATCAGAAGTGGGAAGTTAGCAATTCCTGGCAAGTAATGAAATTAGTTTAAAGATGCATCACTCTGCCATGTCCCAGACAGTCCAGACACTTTTAGGTGACCTATTCAACCTACTAAGGGAGTAACCATTACGATTGACACTCTTGTTTCCACACAGCTCAGAGCCTATTGCTATTAGTACTCTGGCCCATAAGACCGGGGTACTAAAAGTATATTTATTTTTTTTAAATGGCGGCCGGGGAAGGCAAAACGAAGTCGGTTTTCCCTTTTCATGGTGAGGGCGGCCATTGAAAAAAATAGAAAAAAGTAAACAAAAAAATGCCCGCCATGGAAACTGGAGATGGGACTACATGTAGTCCCTTCTCTCTTTCCATGATGGCCTGTCACAGATCGGGAGCGGACGCACTGGGGACAGAAGTGTTCCCAGCGCGTCCGCTCTCAAAATGGACTTCAACGAAGGTAAGTGGGGATGAGGAGCAGGGAGGGAATTCTGTGGATGGGGGAGTACAGAGGGGAAGTGGGACACCACTTACCTCATTCCCCGGTGGGGGAAGATGGCGGCCTCCAGCCGTGAGGCTGCTCAGAGCGGGGGGGATTACCGCTGGTAATGCCCCCGTTCCAAGCCTCCTCATTGACTGAGAGGCTGCCACCTCCCCCTCTGCCTCCCCCGCCGGGTACTAATGTGGATAGAAGTCTCTGTTCGATTAGAAGCCATTGAGGAGTGGGAAGGGTGAGCGCTCTGGAAAACCATGCTGCTCTATGTCAGACTAGGAAGGGGAGGGGATAGTTCTTAAAGTTTGGAATCTGAAGCTCCCCTCTTTTCTTGCAGGTTTTAAAAATTGCAAGGCTAAGCATTATTTGTCCTTCCAAATTAATTTTGATACTAGGTGTCTTCTTGCTTTATAAAGCAGGTGGTACCGGAATTAGGCTTAGCGAACTGTAGATTTGTGGGTCAATTACCAATTTAATGGCCTGTATTCTTCCTCACTATGGCAAGTATAATGGTCCCATCTATTAGTTGCTCCTTGTAGGGATTATAGGATTCTCTTAAGTGTGATGGTGTCTTGTATATTGTTTGCAAATATATGCTTGCATACTTGATATTGTCTCTTGTCCATTTGAGGCCTGATGTGGCCAGTATGACAGGGGTGTCTCAGAAATTTAGAGGGAAGAACTTGTACTTGCTTTTATTTAGCAAGAACCCTAACATTAAGATATAATCTTGGATTGTGCTGACTATATGGGGCAACCTGCACCCCTCCAGATAGTTAGGCCTATAGTTCCCATCACCCCTAGCCAGCAAAGTTAATAGTGAAGAATCATGCAAGTTGTGGGCCGAAACATCTGGTGGGCTGCAGGCTGCTCACCACTGATATGAGGGATAGAGTATTCTTGGTGGGAGACAAAGAAGAATGGCATCCGCTTAGGCAGAGTCTTAAGTTTATGCCATTCGGAGTGATACCAACAAAATCGGGATTATTGCAAAGGTTTGCTCTCAAGGGTTCAAGGACTAGAATGAAGAGCAAAGAGGTAAGGGACACCCATCTCTATTACTGCAAGAGAGTTCGAAATGGGGTGATGATGTTACCATGAACGAAGAGGGATGTTCTAGGGCTGTGCAACAGTGCAGCAATCATCTTCCACAAAAGGGCCACAACATTTGATAGAGTTTTGAACAAGACACACGATCAAAGGCCTTTTATGGCATCAAGCAATATAAGGCCTTGTGGCATGTTTATATTGGGATTATTAATTAGTGCATGGCCTATTAGTCTGGTGTTATCAAATGAAGGTCTACCTTTTAGCAAGCCAGATATTAATAGTGGGGCGATCCATGGGAATTTGTGAAAATATCTCATAATCCGATTTAAATCAAAACCCTCAAGGGAGTGAAACAGGGATGCCCGCTGGCAGCTGCAATCTTCAGCCTTTTTATCTTTGACATTGGAGAAGCAATTGAATCTGTGAGAGCCTTCCCTCCAAAACTCAACTCAACGCCGATAAGTTGGTTGTTGTATGCCGACGATCTAGTAATTCTAGATCAAACTCCGATCGGCCTCCAACGCAAACTAGACGCGGTTCAAGGATATGTGAATACAAACAACTTGAAGTTAAATCCTGCAAAAACTGAAATTTTGGTGTTTGAGAACCTAAGATCACGCAAAAACCAGGTGCGCTCAAAACACAGGTGGTCACTAGAGCAAGTTGTCCTTTGCACATCAAAATCTGTAAAATATCTAGGAATGATTTTGAACTCCAGTATTTGTGATGACCCTTGGGTGACTGAATCAAAGAGGAAATGTGGACAGTTGGCACGTCAGGCTCTTGTGATCCATAAAAAATATGGGCGATTCTCAATGCAACCACTGAGAAATTTTTACGAACAGAAAGTGGTCCCGATTTTAACATATGGCGCTGAAAATACCTTTGGTTGCCGGTCTACACATTGGGCATCACTGGAACATATGTTCTGGACGAAGGCTCTAAGCCTACCAATAGGAATATCTACTGCATGCATAAGGTATGAACTTGCGCTGGTCTCATTGCATGCGAGGGTCTGCTGAACCAACTATCGTTGTTCCGGAAATCCAAAACTGAAGAGGGAATCCTACAATTCAAGATCCTGCATAATGCGTGCAGTGGAGGCTCTGACATTTTGTCCCAATAGGTAAAACGAGGTGAAGATTTATTAACCATCAACAACATTAGTTTACATGCCCTGCACGTAAACCCGACAGCAGCTAAAGTGAAGATCTGGCGCGCTGACTGGATTGACACAGGTAGTGAACGCCAAGCTGCCAGCGCGATGAAAGATGCGCCCGCTGAAGCGAAAAGCTACAACGTACTGCAGCCTTATATGATTCGTTTTCCAAACTCGAAGGCACGTAGACTATTCTTGTTATTCAGGCTGAACTCATTCAAGACGAAGGACCGCATCAGACTACGAGCAGACGACACTGATTCAAATCCCATTTGTCGTATCTGCCTTAAGGAGCCGGAATCCCTTAAACACTTGGTGTTATTTTGTCACTCTTTAAAAAATGAAAGATCTGTTCATCTGGGACAGTGCTACGCAAACCATCAAACACTGCACGCGGATGAGTGGTGGCAGAAAATGTGGAATGGATCGGATTGGAAACTAATTATGCCCCTGACCTCTTTCCTGGCTGTAATCGAGGAGAGGTTATCTAAAAACTCAAGCGTCTGATCCCCGATTCGTTGAAACGAAAGTTTAACAAGTGTGGACTGACCCAGGGCCGGTCTTTGTGTCAGGCAGAGCAGGCAGCTGCCTGAGGTGTCAGCCTCTAGGGGGCGCCAGTAGTCTGACTCCTCCAATGCTGCAGTGCATCATTTAATGTTATTTTAATAAACTGTACTACTGTACATAAAAGAAAAGTGCTGCAATGACAATACGAAATCCATTAGACTCAGTCAGTAATTGAGAGAGCAGAGCACTGCATGATGCCAGCCAGTCTGATGTCAGGGCACCTGGGGTCTGCAAGCCCAGGGTGCTTGCTTTTATTATCCTCTAGTAAACACAACATTTCTTGCTTAAATTCTAATCGCCGGTTGGTCAGGCTTAACCCATCCGTTGCTGAGTGCTCTGCTGACTGGCTGAGGGCAGACACCCACACGTGTGCACTACACAGTGCACAGTAGCATGCAGTAGTACAGTGAGTGTAGTGACACTGACCACTGACCACCAAGCTGCATGCCCAACCCAAACAGATTAAAGGTACGTGGGCACTGGGCAGCCCAATTTCATTTACATTGAGAACACTTTGGTCTTGTACAAACAGCATCAAACGGTTGGGCAGCTTGTGGGGTTGGCGCCCTTGCATGTAATCCTCAACAAGCAGCTGGACTCAATGAAACCCGGCCTTCCGGACAGTGACACGTCCCCCACTGCTTTGCTTCATCTCCCAACCCGGCAACGCTACAAATGGCGCACAGCCGTATATTGAGCGTCTGGCAGCGCCTAGAGGCCATTCTGTGTTAGGCAAATACATGCAAGAATTAGTGCCACCCACGAAAACAGGATAGGATAGGGTGCCTAGGTGACTCCATGTCACTAGGCACCCATTGTCTGATGCTTTCTTTTCTATAAATCACAATTTAGCAAGAACATAAGTCAGACTTCTTCAAGTGCAGTAACCTAGGCAAATCTCAGAATGTATCTTAAATTAAAGTCCATGACCGAGAAGTGGTACACCGTGAGTCTTCTGGTCACCCTAATTCAAGATCCACTACGCCATCTTAAAGGCATGATGAGTTGATGCACCTGCTGCAAGGATCGGCATGCAATCTGCATACCTCAGATACAAATAGCTTCAGTGAGTTAGCTCAAGGGGATGCGTTGCACTGCAGCCGAAATCCCCTCTGTGCACCTGTGAGTCACAGATTTGAATACTGCTTTGCTGTCATGGCTTAGTGGGTTAGGCTGCTGCGATTTGTGTACTACCTGCAAGTTACGGATTTAAACCTTTGCTCATGGGACAGTTCAGTGAGTTGTGCAGCTGCAAGCTGGTGCTGATATGTGTGGGCAGCCTACAAGACAAAGGATGGAATCTAGCTTAGATAAAATAGCTGGAGAAGTGAAGCTGCTGCAGTACATGAGCAAACTGTGAGGCAAAGGTTGTCTCACCCTCGTAACAGTCCAAGCCTGCTCCCTGCCCCAATGAGTATAGGCATGTGAATGAATGCACCTGCTGCAAATATTACTATGCAATCTACAAGCAAAATGCTTCAATCCTGCTTGGCAATGATAGCTTAGCGGGTTACTACTGCAATCAACCTGCACATAGTGGGTTATACTGCAATCAACCTGCAGTTCATGCGTGCTGAGCCAGTTCGTGGGTTGAGATGCTTCTGCTGCAGTCACAGGTGAAAAGCCTGCTTGGTGGAAATAGCTGCATTGATTAAGCTCATGCGACCCACATCAACCTGTATGTCAGTGGGTTCAATCAGTCTTGTATTTGTGTGCAAGGCAATGCCGAAAGTGCAAGCCCAACATGCTAGTGTGGGCCAGGTTTTTTTGTCAAAGTGGGCCATGTTGATGAGTTACTTTGCAGTGCAGCTAGATGTTTTGGCAGTGTTACGGTTCAAATATAGTCCAAAATACCCACAAAAATCTCAGAAAAAAGGAGCAAACTGACTTTACTGACTGGGGGACCCTTTTAATTGTGGTCCAAACCAATGTAAGGCCCTGGGTTCAATTCTTCTTTTTAAGAGAGCTCAGCATTTTCTCATGTTGAGATCCTTACACAAGTATTTCTTAGCACTACAGACCGAAACGTCTCAGAGCGCTCAAATAACAGAAGACATTATTATCCCACAGAGGGGTACTCATTTTATGACCTCCGAAGGATGAAAGCCTGAGTTGACCCTGCTGGGACCCCGCTGGGATTCGAACCGCCACGCCAGGCTGCACGCACAGATACCAGGGGTGAATGCTGCTATCTGACTGGTTAAAATCCCAAAGAAGTCCATTTGGCCTTTCATTCCTCAGAGGTCGCTAGAGAGGGCTACATGGAATTGGAGAAGGTAAAAACATGTTGGTCAGATTACAGAACTTTTGCCCCATGTGCAATTGTGCACGGTGTTAGCACTAGAGCAAACAGGGCTCTAGAGCAAAAGATGTATTCATTCAATGCATTTTTGCACCCGGACAAAGTTTGTCCAAGTTCTAATAAGCAATGTTATTGCCCTAGTGAAAACATGTAATCCTTTCAGTGCCTTTTTGCACCAGGACAAAGCTTGCCACAGTATTAGCACTAGGGCACACTTTGCCCTGGTGCAAACATGCATTGAAAGAATACTTTTTGATATGTGTATTTCAATACTTTTTTTGCAGATGGCCAATTTTTGACCTAGTGCTAATATTGTGCAAGATTTACAGCAACGTGAGGCTGTAATTGTGCGAGAGAATGTAGAGTATAGAGAGTACATTTTTACAGTTATAGCAGTCCAAGCTCAAGGTTGGTGGGACAGGGTTGTCAGCAACAGTTTCAAATTTCTGAGGAGTTGGGTAACAATACCATACATGCTTCAATAGTGAGATAGTTCAGTGGGTTCAGGACCCACTGCAGAGATGTGGCTGTTGTCTGCAAGTCAGAAGTACTAATCCCAACACATACAGCTCAGCCTCTCATCATTGTGAAGAAGCTAAAATGAGGACCATTCAGTCAAGCAATAATATCAACTATTATTCCAGCGCCAAAGGACCTTGCAGTATGTTCGCTGTGCAATACAAATGGTGATTACAACTGCACAGTGATGTCGGTGCCCCCTTTACAATTAACAACCCCAAAACCTCTCGTCCAATTTTTCATGGTTCTGGCCGTACTTTTCGTCAAAACGTTACCATTTTATGTCAAGCTTTCTCTGCTATTTTCAGTCCTACCATTCAATTGGATGTCATATCTGCCCCTCAAAACCTACCCCAAGATTTTCTAAGGTTTTGGGGTCACAGTGACCCCTCAGTGTGTTATTTTGTTTAAGAAGCTCTTTATGTTATAAAATGGCATTGCATTGCATGGGGACAAATGGAGGAGCGCAGGCAAATTTGACACCCTTTTAGTGAAATTGGAAATGTTATTTACTCTTTCGTTTTTAAGCCAAAGCTTTCTATACACTTTTAAACAACATTGGTTTTGTGCCGAACATTGTAACATTCACTTACTGTACAATGCAAAACGAGTGAGTGGAAAGACTGTTCTGCTCTGCTCTGGTCGGAAGAGCAGGTGTGCACTGAGCTCAGGTCTGGCCATGTGTTAGTTCTGTTAATATGGTGTGCCAAAACTAAGTTAATTGAGCAGCATTTTTCTTGAGTATAATTATACACTGTGGTTCTTTATCTCACTTATGAAAAAATTTGATATTTTATATGACTTTTTATAACTTCATAAAGACCTCGAGGCCATATGCTACCTGTGCATGCATTGCAGCACGTCACCGCATAGCCCTCAAGGAATGCTTTTAGAGTTCAGAATGGGTTGTGTTAATGCTCCAGAGCAGGGGGCAATAACATTTGCAGGAGACATATCCCAGGCCAGCCTAGGGCAACTCCAACAAGGAATGGCAATGCCAACAGTTTGGACTTTTGTGTAGGCATGGGAAAGGCACTTGCCAGGCACCACCGTAGTGGTATTAACTACCCTTTGTTGGTAGCAGGTGCAAAATGGTGTGAGTACCTGGGCATCTAATAGTAGTGGCTGGCAAAAGCTTAAAACCTATGCACAAGCAAAAAATGTTGGCTTTACCAATGCTTGTTTTAAACAGGACCTCAGTCGAAAGGAAACACATAGTGCTTATAAATCGAGTGGCTGTATTTCCATCTAGTTCTTTATTGAGTGCCCCTATTTATAACATTTGTAACATACAATTTTTGTTATTGTTATTTCGGGGAGGGGCGCCAATTATGCTTCCCTCCTGAGGTGCAATCTGGTCTAAGACCGGCCCTGGACTGACCAATGAGATAAACACCTTGGAGAAAGGTCCGTACACTACTTGTGTAAGGCAGAAGAGACGAACATCTCAGGGGCATAAGTAGAGGAGTAATAACAACATTAAGATGTTAAATGTTTTGTTTTGAATTGTGTCATATTTTAAAGGTTTGATTTTTAAACCAATAAAAAAAAAAAAATTTAAAAAACAAATCCGATTTATGAGGAAAATGGGGTGATAATTTGTGACTAGAGTAGGGTATTTTTACATTTTAGGGATCACCATGATCAAGGCATTTTCCAGCGTGCCAGAGACTTCACCCGTTTGTGCAACGAGGTAAAAGAGTTTGAGAAGTTGGGGTGCTCGAGATTTAGCATATAGTTTACAGAATTCTTCTTGCATGCCGTCAGACCGTGCATGATTAAATTTTATGGATGGCCAATTTGATTTCAGTTAATTGGAATGGCGCATCTAGAGAGGGATTTTTTGTGTTTAGAGATTAGAGTTTTTAAGGCATGTTTCATTGTTATAACAGTGTAGGAACTCATTGGCAATTTCACGTTTGGAGGTTGCTATGTCTGCTGTTGCTTTTTTTAATACTGGGATTTGAACTTTGTTGGCCTTAATTTTGAGGTATGCTGTGAGAGTTTTGCCCGCTTTATTGTTAATTTTAGTCTTTTAATCTATGATTTGGATTCCACTCAGTCATCAGTGAGTTATATTCATATCTTAGTTTCTAAAGTTTTTGTTGGTAAAGTTTGTCTGTTTACAGGCTCTCCAATGCTGCAATATCTCTTTGAAGGAGCTCTAGTTTGACCCTTGCTTGTTTATTGACTGATGCAACAATGAACACGGATGTTGATTTGGCACAAGTTGTAAATGCCCCCAATTATTTGTTAGGTATCTGCCAGATTATTTAGATTGAAAAAATAAAAAATAGCATTAGACCACGTATTGAAATTTTCTTTTGGTATTGCAAGTTGGATATGCATGCGCCATGGGTGAGGCCTGTTAGTAATGTTGGGATTTGCAAGGATTAGTGTGTTGGTTGAATGATTTAAGATGTACCTGGGTTCAAACCTGAACGTGGGATAGTTAACATGTTTAACTAGGTTCCTGGATTTGAAAATGTGAGAGCCTGGAGCAGGAGCCATTTGGGACACAGAAGAAAGTTAATTCTTGGGCTGTAGGATTAAAACTTCCTCACCAACTGCATTGATTAATTAGCCTAAAGAAAAGGCGTGTAAAGTAGCACTGGCTGTGGCTGCAGGGTGTCTAAATTTCAAGCACAATACGTGGTCTAGAAAAGGATAGATCATGTTTAGGTCTCCTCCAAGAATGAACACTTAATTACTAAACTTTACCACCTTCAAATGATGTGCCCACTAAGATCAATTGATCTGTAGTGGGCCTTACCCACTGTTAAAAGGCTCGCTATTTCCCTCTGAACACTCTATCTCCTCTCCCTTACGTTCCATCTGATTTCCTTCCCCACTACCTTTGCAACATTCTCTTTGATGGTCACTTGCCAGCTGCTGCCTCTGACATAAGCCAGGTCTTTGTTTTCCTTGGCCTGACAGCTGTTTCATGCATCTACCGGTTCTCCTCACTAAACGGTCTCTATCAGGCCTCTCCTACTGCATGCCCTACTGAACAACCGTCCTTCCCAGCTGCTTTGCATGGCTGCCTGCTCATATTTCTGCAGCCACTCTCTCGCCTGCAAGGCCTTATTTTGCATTGTCCTGCGAACGCCTCACTCTTGCAGGCCCGTGCATCTCCTGTGTTGGTCACTCCCGCACTCAGCTGGCAGTCCTCCTTCTGTGTTGGTTACCACTATCGCGCATCACAATAACACGTGTGCAAAGAGGCGAACCGCCACAGACTATGAACATATCTTTTTAGCCCAAAACAGATACATTTTTGTGCCATACTAAAGCTGATTATGGCATTACAGCCTGTTTTACCATTTCTGTGATGGGAGTTATTGGCTCGATCTCCCTCATTAACCACCCTTGGCCTTGCCCCAGGCCCTTAACTCGGGAGCAGGCCAATAACCCTTGTTACAGCCCGGAAAAGGCTGTAGTTCAGAACAGAACAGTTACATTGCAATTGCGCATTATGGTTGAAACTGAATTACACTATGTATTCAGAAAAACAAGTAGACCAGCATTTCATTTTGTTAGCCTATTAACCCATGTTAAGTATAATTATGATTGTAGGAGGAGCTATTAAGTGGAACGATTTATTTGGGACGCTTGGATATACAGGTTTGTAGGACCCCCATGAGAAGGCTATGTTGACCAGAAGACCTCAAAGTGGTCTATATATAGCTATGGCTCCAACTCACTGTCATACTTAGTTCTGTTATGATAAATTCATATTATGAAAGTCACCAGACAATAGTAGTTGGACGTGGGACGCACCGAAATGCTGGACTATAACGGAATGCATATAAAGGATATCAGGCAAGTTGAACAGCTTGAACAGTCAAGATGACGAAGTGGGTATCAAAAGCAGATTAACCATATTAAGTATAATATGCACCACCCATGGAGCATAAGAAGATCATGTAAACATGAAGATCATGTAAACATTAACAATGACATGAGGCTTTGGTAACATGAACACCACCACTCTGGGTAGTGTGGATAGCAATCCATAGATAGTAATCTCTTAGTTACACAAATTATCTAACAGGGTAACTGAGCGTTCACTAAGTGACTGGTTAGTCGTATCATCACTATATAAGTTGCAGGAGTATGCGAGTCATTGTTTTCAAATGATAAGTGGTGTAGGTTTCTGGCAAAGTGTTGCGTGTGAGCATGTTAGTTTAGTTGTGTGATCTATTAGATCGGATTGCTACGTTGAGGGAAATGCCTTTTGGAGGGACAGGGCCTCCTAGTGCTTGTCCCTCCACTTCCCTGTGTGTTTTCCTTACGTTGTTTTCTGCCACTGAGGTCCAGCATGGATCTCTGGCAGTGCAGCTCTTTATATTTTCCTTTTGGTGAATAACACCCATGGGATGCCATTATGGCACCCTTGGGTGGGGCTACACCCTTGCACCCCTTATGTGTGTTTGTTTTTGGACACTCATGTGTTGCCCACAAAGCAGAATGAGCTGTAGGCAGCTCCAAGCTGACTTTGTAGTGGCTCCGAATATCCGCAATTATTTTTTGGACACCCAGGTCCTGCCATAGGAATCCATAGATTCCTGAAGAAAGGCAAGATGGCCAATGTAGCCTATTGGTTTCTATTGCCTTTACACCTTGTTTCCCAAAGTCCTGGGAAGCCCTGACTGGCTGTTGGGTGGAAATACCATACATGGCTCTGGGGCTGCCTTCTGTCAGACCGACTGGAGCCTTCCCAGGGGCTGTGTGTTGTAGGTACACCCTTGGGGTGGGACCTGTATGAATGGAGTCTGAAGTGAATTCACATTCTGTGTTGTGGGTGTCTGGTGTGGTTGTATGACACAATGCCTGAGACAGCCCTGACTGAAACTGGAGTGAATGCAGTGTAGTATGCTGTGAATAACCTGACATTGTCTCCCTGACTGGCTCCCAGGGATCTGCCATCCAGGTGGCCAGGACACGGCCATCGCTATTGGATCCAGTTCCTGGGGTGGACCAGTGAGGGAGGATCATGTGGATGGGGGGCCCTCAGGGAGTGTAAGTGGGACACCGACAGGTGAGACATGGTCTGTCCTTCTTACAACACCTTCTCCCCAATTTACACACAAACACACCACCCAGGCCCTTTTCTGACGCGAACACTTTTGCATATCACAAAGGACGACGGACTAACACTCGAGCCATTTACCTGACATGTCCCAACACAAGGGTCAGGCAAAGTCAGGCAATTGACCAAAACCGCACACACCTGATGGCCCTTTCCCTTCTCCACAGGGATAAAAGGTAGAGCACAAGACGAGCAAGGCAGACCGCACTTCGAGAGAGCTAACTCAGCCCGGCAAACCGAGAGGGTGACAAGGGGAGAAGCGACCTTGCCCTTTCCAACCAATGTCCATGAAACCTCCGTAGAAGGAATCGCAAGACCGCGAACAATAACCAGCATCTGTTGCAGCAGATGTCATTGGTACACAGGAACTTCCTTGCAGATAACCAAGCCAGGGAGAGACGCTTGTCTGTGTGGTACCAACCTTGACTCCAGATTGAAGAAAAGCAAAGCAGTTCATCACAGCTGGTGAGTCGAGGGGAGAGCCGATAACAAAACCGAACTATGTTGAACGGAAGTAGCAAACGGCTAATTGAATTGTGAAAGAGCATAAAGAACTATTGATACTATAAGGGTGAAAACCAGAGGAGTCCGGCACCATGTGGGTGCTCACTCAGGAAACTCTGGGCGATTATCCCGACTGTTGAAACTACCATTACCAGAACGCATTGGGAAAGGGGATCAAAGTGGTCATACAGGGGCACAGTAAAATACTCTGTACAGTCGAAAGTCTTTGACCGACAGAAGATTGTGAAGCTAAGGGAACTGAATCTCGCATCATGAGAACTGATTGACAAGGTTGGCGAGAGTGAACCCAAAGGAGGGATGCCGATAAACAAAGGGTGAAGTATGAAATCCCAATATACCGTGTGTTGACAAGAGTGAACCCGGCCAACGGATGTCCACAGTGGACTGTTTAAAAAGACATTAAGAGTTGTGAATTTCACAGACAAAATACATTGAAAGACATAGTAAACCCGACAGAGGGAGGCGAATAGTCGAGTAGGATCTGTGCCCGGAAGAGGGGGTTCCAAGGGTGAGAAGCCAACACCCACCGACCCGTGAATACAACACAGAAAAGTACAACAGGGGATGATTTGAATGCATACCATGCCAGAGTGAACCCGACAGAGAGAAGCTAACATTTCAAGAGGAGTCTGAGCCCAGAAGAGGGGGACACAGGGGTGAAGAGCTATAGCTCACATACAACCAGAGAATAACTCTAGAACTTTTTGTTGAACTTTTGTTTTGTACTTTGAACCGGTCATGCCCTCGGAAGAAAGAAAACTTAACTACCAAAAGGTCCTGATATCATTAAGAACTTTTTGTGGGCCTGAGCCCGGAAGAGGGGGACCCAGAGGTGGAAAGGCATAACCCAAAGCACGTCAAGAAACAAACTTTTGTTTATTTTAAAACCCATCAGATCCTAGGAGGAAAGAGACTTTTTGTAGAAATGAGACTTAACCACCTGATTGCTAAGAGCGGAACTGTTGGCTCATGCTGGGAAACCTCGAGCTTGTGCTGTGCTCCAGAATCCTACCTTGTCCCGTGCTGAAAACGTGGGGAAGGGAGACCCGGACTACGCATCCTGACCTATTATTTTTTTAAGGACATTATCCCACACTTCTTTTTGTATTTAGCGTAAGGATTGGTGAAGGCTCACACCCAACAAAGCGCCTTGGAAGAAAGACGTCATGAAGTACCACAGGATCGATCCCTGGGTCCGCGCTTAGAAACCGCTGGGTATTAAGCGCGTTATAAATAACCTATCATATCATATCATGTAATTTCCAAAACCAAATAATGGACACACCCCGCAACTGAATGAGACCATGAGATGAAGTGCAAGTAAAACTAATTTATATAAGATAAATTGCAAGCAAAGAACTCTGCTGCCCAAGAGCGCTCTGTCAAAAGATACACGGGCAGCACATTAAAAGGTCACCATGCGTCATGAGTGAAATCACATATAGATAAACTTACATAATCGATTGGCTAGTTACATATACTAATCCCAGTTCCATACGGGATGCTTGGGTCCCATTGGTTGCTGTCTCTTCATCAGTTACAGTGCACATGGTCAGCTGGGCTCATCGTTGCGGTGAAGGTCAGGGCAGAGAAGCACTACAATACTATCTATCTAAGCTACATATCAGGAACTGATTGCATGAGACTAATGGTGAACATAAAACTCATTGCATGAATGGGAGTACTTTCAGAAACCACTGGCAGTCTAGATCTCGGAGCGGATTGTATCATTCATCTGCTTTGAAGCACAGTAAAAAAAAGGTGTCAAAGATCGCCTTTCGATATCGTCCTCCAGTTCACCGATGAGAGTAACATGCCCACCAAAACCAGATCCAAACTCAGTGGGACAAATTTCGTCAAAAAATGATGAAGGTTTTCGAGAACGCAGCCTCACCCCCGTCAGACACCCCTAGAGGCGATACCCCAGGAGAAAAATCTGGTAGAGACAAAAGCTGTGAGTCATTGACCTCAGCAAAACATACTCCTCGAGAGCGTGACAAACCCTCTTCGACGCACAAGGCGTCGACAGTGTCGACTCACAAGTCAACGCCGAAAACTGCATCATTGACGCCTTCGGCGCATCCATTGAAGGAAAGATCTTCAATGCCTCGAACGTCAACCCTGTCAATGCCGATCACTTCAATCCATTCGACGATTGCTCCGAAAATGTCGAAGTCATTGTCGATTCTATCGACATCCTTGAGGCCAATCACAAGTCCATCGAGGCCAGTGATGTCTACATCAACAGTGACAAGTTTAACTCATTTTATAATGACTGCTATTGCTCCTCCCTCATTGGAAGAGAGCTACACACCTCTACCACGCTCTGATTACTTCAGAGTTTTATCCTCTATTTATGAGGAGGGAGAGGATTCAGATACAGAAAGACCCTTTGGTCTAGAATGGATTAGACGTCACATTCAAGGAGAACTAATTTCAGAAGAGGTGAGATTGAAAGATCTGCAGGATTCATTGCAAGAAGCAAGCAGAATAGATATCTCACCAGAGAGAGATTTTAGCAAACCTGAACCAGGGGAACAAGCTGACAGTACTTATAGGTCACTTATGAATATATGGGGTGATCTAGGCCTGTACCCGTATATGAACAAGATGACCTCACAGACATACTTGACAGAGGACCACAAGAAGATCCCGTCATACCCTTTCACAAGGCTTTACAGAATAAAGTGTCCAGAAATTGGTAAATGACAGAGTTTATTACGGCAGTCAGCAAGAAACTGTCAGCAAAATATAGAGTTTCATCTGCAGACCCTCCATACTTACCTAAACATCCAACCCCAGAAAGCTTGGTTGTTCAAGCTGCAACCTCGTCGGGAAGATAAACTGCATATCCCACAATCCTGCAGGACCGTGACAATAAAAAGGTTGACGCCATGGCCAAGAATGTTTTCTCGGCATGCAGCATGGCCATAATGTCTGCCAACGCCACTTGCACGCTGGCAAGATTCAGTCATACCCTTTGGGAGTGCGTTTCAATGGCGGCTAACCGGCTCCCAGAAGGGGAGGAATGAGATGGTTTCTCGAGTATCATCAAGGACAGGAAGGATGCGATGTGTGAATCCCTCCAGACCAGTCTCAACTCTGTTGACAGCATCAGCAGAGCCATGGCAGCTAGTACCACAATCCACAGATTTGCGTGGTTGAAGAAGTCTGGATTTGCTCCCGACGTACATTCAAGGCTTCTGACTATGCCCTTTTTGCCGGCACCCATCTATTTGGTAACAAAGCTGATGACAGAAATTGCAAACTTCCAAGGCCCAACCAAATCCCTTGGAGCTGCGATAAGGCAAACTCCAAACCACCCTACAGGTACGCCCTGGAGGGGCCGGTCCTTTCGATATTATTCCGCATTCGGAAAAGGCAGAGGACAGCCAGCTCAAAGAGGACAGAGACGATTTCCCAGTGGTGGACGGGGCAGAGGTAATAAAGCCACAGCAGCAGGGGCTACCTTACCCTCAAAAACAGAGTCAGGTTAACTCAACATCTGACAGAATGGCAGGCTATTACTTCAGATGCTTGGGCATTGGAGACAATTGCCCACGGTTACTGCCTGCCTTTTCTACGTACACCTCAGTCATCCACCAGGGAACAATTCTTTGAAGTTTCCAGATCCGCTCCTTATGCAGGAGATTCTAGACCTGCAAGAGAAAGATGCTATAGAACCGGTACCTGTAGGGGAGAGGAACAAGGGTAGGTACTCCCCTTATTTTCTAATTCCGAAAAAAAGAAGAGAGGAATGAGACCCGCCTGGACTTACGAGAATTGAACAAATTCCTCAGAAAGGACTAGTTCAAGATGCTTACCCTTTCTCAAATCCTTCAGGCCCTCCAGCTTCAGGATTGGTTGGTATATCTGGACCTTCAGGATGCTTACTTTCATGTGCCAATCCATCTCACGCACAGGAAGTACCTGAGGTTTGCCATTCGCAACTCTCACTATCAATTACGGGTTCTGCCATTTGGGCTAACCTCCGCCCGAGGGTTTTCATCAAGCTAATGGTGGTGGTGGCAGCGAGTCTCAGGAGAGGGGGTATTCACGTCTACCCCTACCTGGACGATTGGTTGATCAGGGTCAGTTCCCCGGTACAAGCCCTGGAACATCTAAACCATACCTGCCACTCCCTCCACAGGCTGGGCTTCTCCCTCAACTTCAAGAAGTCCCACATGATACCATCACAAAGACTCCAGTTTATTGGAACAGTCCTGGATGCATCCCTGGGAAAATCCTCGCCACCAGAGGTGAGGGCTCAAGACATTCTACAGATGGTGACAAAACTCAAGAATGCCCAACATCTCCCAGCCTTCGAATTTCTGAGCTTGCTCGGCCTGATGGCACCCTGCATTTTCATGGTGCCACGGGCTCGCCTGAGAAGGAGATCTCTTTAATGGGCTCTCAGGACCCAGTGGTCACAATCCTCAGCAAGGATGTCAGATCTCCTACAAGTCCCAGACAGAATCTCACTGGACCTTCAGTGGTGGGCCTGTCGGGAAAACATCTTGAAAGGAGAACCTTTTTGGCAATCATTTTCTGGAGATAACAGTATTGACGGACGCCTCACTCACGGGGTGGGGAGCCCACACCAACGACTTGACCATCAGCGATCGTTGGTCTCCATCAGAGTCCAAACTACATATCAACCTTTCAGAGCTGAGGGCAATCAGACTTGTGCTGAAGGCCTTTCTATCCTCTGTACGGGGAAAGATTGTCCTGATAATGATGGACAACACAGTAGCCATGTACTACCTCAATGAAAGAGGAGGTGTAGGGTCACTACCACTGTGCAGAGAGTCAATGCAGCTCTGAATTTGGGCGATACAAGAAGGAATCTCTGTCAGCAGTTCACCTAGCCAGAGAGAACACGGCGGCGGATGGTCTGAGCAGGCAGAGCAGTCTTCCAAGAGTGGGAACTAGCTCAGGAAGTCCTTCAAGAGATCTTCGCCCTTTGGAGAACCCCTCACGTGGATCTGTTCGCAACAAATGTCAACAAGAAGTACAAGCTGTACTGCTCCAGGGAATTTCCGCCGAGAGGAGCTCTAGGGAATGAGTTTGTGTGGACTGGGAATATCCAATCCTCTACGCATTTCCTCCAGTCCCCGCCATTCCTCATGTAATAAGGAGGTTGAGGACGTCCAGGAGAACCATGATCCTAATTGCCAATTTGGTACGTGGACTTTCTAGACATGTCCATCTGCCCTCCGATTTTTCTTCCACAAAGAGAGGATCTTCTCTCGCGAGAGGAAGGTCAGGTTCTCCATCCGGATATCAGGACTCCCAGCCTTCACGCATGGTTTCTGAAAGGCTGAGGTATAAGGATTGGGACTTCCCAGATGATGTAATGGAGGTGTTGCTTTCGGCCAGAAGACCGGCAACCAAATCACTATACTACTGCCATTGGACTAAGTTCTGCAGCTGGTGTGGAGATAAAAATGTTGCCCTGTTTCATGCACTACACCGACAGTGTTATCTTTCCTTTTACACCTAGCAAATTTAGGAATTTCATATTACTCAAAAAAATATACTTGCCTTCTTTTTACCCTCCATCTCATCCGGGGAAAGAGGAAGAAAGGCTGCACAGACTTGACCCAAAGCGTGCTTTGAGCTTCTACATTAGCAGATGTGCAAAGTTAAGACAAACGGACCAATTATTTGTGCGATACACAGGTCACAAGCTAGATCTAGCCATCACCAAACAGACAATTTCAAGGCAGATTATTTTAACTATTATAGAATGTTACAAATTGGCAGGTAAGGACCCTTCAGAACATCTGAGGGCTCATTCTACCAGGGGTATCGCAGCTTTGTCAGCTCTTCAAAGGGGAGTTCCGGTAAAAGACATTTGTACAGCTGCCACATGGTCATTTGCACAGACCTTTACTGGATTCTATAGCTTGGATTCCTCCACTAGCCAGGGAACTAAATTTGGAAAGGCAGCATTGCATTCTGTGCATACTTAAGCAATACAAATTTTACTCCCTCCTCCTTTATACTTTACTGCGTTGGGAGTCTATCAAAGATAAGAATACGTGGGAGGACACAATCCATTCGAAGAACAAGTTACTTACGCATGGTAACGTTCTTTCAACTGGATGTTCCTCCCACGTATTCCTTATCGCCCCTCCCATCCTTCCCCGAAGTAAAACCTCCCTTGTAGTTACAGTCGGTGCTCCCTCGAGGGCAGTACCTGTCTCATCATACACAATTCCTAACTCTTCAAAACGGAACTGAGCAACAGACGCTGCCCGTGACTATTTATACCACGGATGACGTCGACATCAGGACATAGGCCTTTGAGGGACATCGACTCGGCAGTCATTGACGCACTGCGCCCTCTACTGGAAATAATTTTCCGAAGCAGCAAGCTGGATATGGAAATATCAAAGATAAGGAATAAGTGGGAGGGACATCCAGTTGAAAGAACGTTAGCATGGTTAAGTAACTTGTTCTTCTGCTGCATGTGCAGAATAAGGCATTTGCAACCGTTTTTGTACCCAGATCTCATACTCCCGCCCCCCCTCCTCCAACCGCACCACTGCTGCCCCAACATGTGTTTCACCAGTTTCTGGGCAGATGGATGCTGACCCATCTACAAAGAACACTTCCCCTTCTTCCAGTACAATTTCATTAGCTTTGGGAATGTCGTCTCCTTCTCCTTCATAAGTGGCACAGTCATGTTCTTGCATATCTTTTACTGTGCATGGTTCTGTGAGGAAGGTTGCAGGCTTTACTGTTTTACAATGTATTACGTGAACATTTGGACTTGAGATTATGATTTCGTATGCTGATGCTCTTTGTGTGGCGAGTGTGGACTTTGATCGTTCAAGTATTGTAAACAGGGAGTGTTCTATGAACAATGTGACGGAGCATCCCATCACAATGGTTGAGCTTTTTTCTATTGTATAGGTGGCAGCTGCAAGGGCCTGTTCGCAAGCGAAGTGTCCCGGCATTACTGAATCAAGTGTGCCACTGTAATAGGCCGATGGTTTGTTACCCAATGATGTTTTCTGTGTCAGTACTGCGGTTATCAGTGTTCTATTTGAGGGTGAGAACAGGAAAAATTCCTGTTCATAATCATGTGTGGCTAGAACTGGGGCTCTACCTATTAGTTGAGTGTTGTGAAGGCAGTATGCATTTCTGGTGTCCATGTGATGTGTGTCTTGTCTTTCTGTGCTTCATTTAGCCCTTGCAGTAGGGGTCGTGTGTAGGCGGCATAGTCTGATATCCACGCCCTGCATTAATTTGAGATGCAGAGTAACTTTTGCATATCCTTAACAGTGTGCAATATGGCTGAGGTACGAATTGTTGCCGCTCTGTCAGGTATTATTCTCTTGCCCTCTTTTGAAAACAGTTGGCCCAAGTACAGGACCTCAGTCAGACAATAATGCAATTTATTTTTGTCTACCTTGTAGCCCTTCTGAGCCAGCAATGTGAGTAGGGTTACAAAATCTCTCCTGCATGTTTCTGTCATGATCTCTGCTTCCAAAGGATCAGGACTTGCCCGACTCCCTTGGAAGCAGACCCATAACCCCGGTTCCGAGTGCCAGCCAGTCCCAATTGGGACCTTTTGGACCCTGTCCTGGCGCCAGTGGCACCAGGCTCATAAAGATGCCCAGTCCCAGCGCTGGAAGCGCCGGGCTCATAATGCTTGGGTGGACTTACCTGCAGCAGACCATGCTGCCTACTTACCTGCCAGTTGAACCCCTGATCCTCTTCTGTTTGGGACTACTTTTCCTGTTGGGTGGGGCAGGAGCCACTTCCTAGGTTCAGAACACTGGAACTCTTCTGGAAAGCAGGAACTCTTTTCTTACCTAGGCGTGGCTGTGGAAGGAGACACCTAAGCACTACAGGAGGCTATTTAAACCACACCCGATGGATGAATCTTGCTTTGCGTTATTCTGCATTCTCTGCAGCAGAACGCTCATCGTGTCTTCTGCTTCTGATCCTGGGCCTAAGGGAACAAAGGCTTACCATCCTGGAATCCAGTCTTCAGCAGCACCTGTAAAGACAAAGAAAGAACAGGTTAGCACTACGGTCTTCAGTGGCAGCGCATCTCTTACCTGGTCCATCGGCTGTCACCAGCGCCTCGCGCTGCATTCCGGCATCTGAACGACAAAGGCTTACCTACTCTTCGCATGCTCGGGAGGTCTTCGCACTGCATTCCGGCATCTGAAAGACAAAAGCTTACCAGCTCTTAGCACGCTCCGGAGGCCTTCGGCGCTGCATCCCGCATCTGAAAGACAAAACAAGGTGCGTTTAAAGACATTGGGCAACTTTATTACTCACGTGCCATTACTCCTTCCCACGCCGAATCCAGTGGGTATTCCAGCACCCTTCAGCTTCTCTAAAGCTCTGAACTTGTACCTGCAAGATAAAAGGGACAGTTAGTGCGCATCGTGAAGCAGGCTACAAGCGCTTACTTACGTGCTTCCAGGCGCTTCTATTCCTCACGCTGGTTCGATCCTCAACTCTCATCAGCCCGCCATCCGCCATCGCCGGAACCCTGCAAAACAAGAGATATCATTACAAAAGACTTTTAAGACATTTGAAGTGCCCAGAACTTACCGTTCGTGCAGTTAACGACGGACAGCAGTCCTCTGAGGTCAAGAGGCCTGCACCCTTATCCAGTGAAGAAACTGGTTACGGCACCCTGCCCCGAGGCAGATGGAGAGCTCGGCGTTCACTTACCTAAGGTGAGGGCGTTAACCTTTGGGGTTCTACAGGAGAAGAAAAAGGGAAGAGGAGAGAGGCACCCAATAACCCCAGTTCATTAATCCCATATTTTCTACCTGCAGACATCTTACTCTTCGAGTCAGACATACAATGCACAGAGGTCCAGCCCAAAGAGCCAACCGTGTGTTACACATCACCTTTGAAGATACGGCATTCACCCAGTCAAGACCGGCGCCTCTGCGGGAATCAGGTGAGCGTTACAGAACGCAAAGACTACTGCAAAACTCCCACCCAGGCGCTATGGAAACCTCAGATACCGACCAGCTAGCCCAGTTACTTGGGGAACTAAGAGCAGAAGTGCATGCAGCCCGTCAGGAAACAAATGCTCTAAGAAGGGAACTGATTATTTCCAAGGAGCGAACAGACGCTCTCGCTAGACAATTGCTACAGTCACAAGCCGGACAAACTCCGTTACCCGCATCAGGGGCAAATCTTCCTTCAACATCCTCTACGAACCCAGTGCAGATAAACCTACCTGGGAATGTACCTCTGGCTCCGCCCGAACGATTTTCTGGTGACCCAAAGAGGTTTGCAGTATTTATTAATCAGTGCCGGTTGCACTTCTTATGCCGGCCAGCAGCCTTTCCAACTGATCAAGCTAAGGTAGCTTTCGTGCTTTCGTACCTTAGTGGCAATGCGGCAGACTGGTCGATCCCTCTAGTTAATCAAGATGATCCGGTTCTCCATGATTTTCAAGCTTTTCAGCTCAGTATGGAAAAACTGTTTGCAAGACATTCACAGGGGCAGGCCTTGGACAATGAGCTCCTTTCATTGCGACAGGGTAATCAAGACCTTTTGGCTTATATTGCGTCTTTCAACAGACTGATAGTGGAAACTCGATGGCCTGAGGACAAAAGGATTACGCTGTTTTATAGAGGTCTACGTGGAGAGCTCAAAGATGTGTTAGCCCAAGTAGTGAATCCCCCGCAAAACTGTTCGGACTATATTGACTTAGTCGTTCAAATTGACCACAGACTGCAGAACAGGAAGGCCGATCGTTCCAAGTTTGATGCTCGAGTATTTTCCAAACCACCAACTCCTACCAAAGGAGTAGACTCCGGGGAACCCATGCAAATAGGGGGCCTGAAAGGACCACTAACACAAAAGGAGCGGGAAAGGAGAAAACAGTTGCAATTATGCCTCTATTGCGGAAACTCGGGGCACTTTCTTCGAGACTGTCCGGTGAAACCAGCCAAGAAGGCAGTAGGAGCTGCAGTTACCAGGGTCACAAACTCTGAGCAGGGAAACAACCTCGCCCGACAAGAATAGAGGTCCTCTTGCCAAGCGTTAAAACCTGTTCCGTGACCTCGCATTTCGTGATACCTATGGTCCAAATTAGCCCTGAACATCCGGATCGATCACATGCGATTGAAGCTTACGTCGACAGCGGTGCCATCGGCAATTATGTGGATCATGAAATGGTTTTGAGGATGAATCTGACTCTTTGTCCAAAGGCTGTAAAGGACGTCATTACTACGGTGGATGGTACGGAGATAGCCTCCGGACCAGTAACCCATACCACCCAAGAAGTGACGCTAGTAAGTCAAGATGGACACCATGAGAAGATCGTGTTCGATGTGATCAAGGCCCCTCAGTTCCAGATTATTCTAGGAATTCCTTGGTTAGAGAAGCACAATCCTCAGATCGATTGGCGAGCAAGAACGGTTCAGTTTCCAGAATGTGTCTCTACTTGTCACCCTCGACCTGGTGTTGCACTGGCAGCAATTTCCCCGGAGGCTCCCCAGTTACCTCCTGAATACCTAGAATTCCAAGATGTTTTCCGGAAGGATCAGGCTAACTCTCTACCTCCTCATAGGTCTTATGACTGCCAGATAGACCTGATACCTGGATCTACTCCTCCTTGTAGTAGAATTTATGCCCTCACCGAGCCTGAGAATCTTCACCTCCGACAATACCTGGATCAATACCTAGCGAATGGGTTTATTTGTCCTTCCAAGTCCCCAGCTTCCTCAGCTTTGTTCTTCGTTCCAAAAAAAGAAGGGGACCTTAGAACTTGTATAGATTATCGCGCCCTGAACCAGATCACCGTTAAGAATAGATATCCGTTACCTTTGATCCCTGAACTCCTGCACCAAGTCAGAAAAGCATGCATATATACAAAGCTAGATCTTAGAGGAGCCTACCACTTGGTACGAGTAAAAGAGGGCGATGAATGGAAGACGGCCTTCCGCACCAACTATGGGCTATTTGAATATCAGGTCATGCCCTTCGGACTTTGCAATGCCCCGGCCGCCTTTCAATATTTTATGAACGATGTCCTCAGAGAACTCATAGATGTGTGTGTTGTTTACATTGACGACATCCTCGTTTATTCTTCATGGGAAACTGAACATCGGAAACACGTGAAAATGGTCCTCGAGAGATTGCGTCAACACAAACTTTTCGCTAAGTTGGAAAAATGTGTTTTCAACGTGACTGAAGTTGAATTCTTGGGATTCATATTATCACCTAGCGGAGTGCGTATGGATTCAAAGAAGGTCGATGCAATTCTCAAATGGCCATCGCCATCCTCCGTAAAAGGTGTTCAAAGCATGTTAGGCTTCGCTAACTTTTACCGCAGGTTTATCCCCGAATTCTCTCGAATAGTCCAGCCCATCACCGCCTTGTTAAAGAAAAACAAAAGTTTTGAATGGTCTACCGAGGCGGAACAAGCTTTCCAGAATTTGAAGACTAGATTTATCTCTGCACCGATCTTAAAACATCCTCGCCCAGAACTCCCCTACATCGTTGAAACTGATGCTTCGAGCCTTGCCATGGGGGCAGTTCTATCACAAAAGTACCCAGTAACCAATCAGTTGCATCCCGTGGCATTTTGGTCCCGCAAATTCTCGCCTCCTGAAATCAATTACACTATTACTGATAAGGAACTTCTAGCTATCAAGTCCGCCTTTAAGGCTTGGCGGCATTATCTTCTGGGGGCCCGACACACCGTTACTGTGATTACAGATCACCGAAACCTGCAATATTTGAAAACCGCAAAAGCTCAATCCTCTAGGCAACTCCGTTGGGCACTATTCTTTGCCGAGTTTGACTTCATAATTACCTATCGACCTGGTACAAAAAACGGTAAAGCTGATGCCCTTTCTCGGATGGGAGTGGAAGAACATTTGATCAATCCTAAACCTGTACCTATCATTCCCGAACAAAGAATTCTAGGTGTAATCGCCACACAATCCATAGAGGAAGTTAAGGATAAAGCCAGGCTACTGGTAACTCCAGCAGACATACAGAATTGGCATCTGCAGGGAAAGGACTTTACGGTGAAGGACAACCTATTATATTTCCAAGAACGGTTATACCTGCCCAGCACAGATTTACAGAAAAAGGTAATCTCTTGTTATCACAATTCTTTAATGGAAGGACATCTCGGTATGACCAAGACCTCGGAAAAGATCAAGCGCTACTTCTGGTGGCCGTCTTGGAAAAAAGATATCAGAGACTTTATAATGTCCTGTGGAGTATGCGCCCAAAACAAGAGTCAAAAGGAAAAACCACCCGGCCTCTTACGCCCTATTGACATCCCACCTTGCCCTTGGCATACGCTTTCTATGGACTTCATCACCGATCTACCTCCATGCTCCGGATACAATACGATCCTAGTAATCGTGGACCTATTCTCCAAGATGGCGCATTTCATTCCACTCAAAGGCTTACCAACAGCAGCAACTCTGGCCCGAGAATTTCTCGAAAGCATCGTCCGACTGCATGGTTTTCCTTCAGCTCTAATTTCGGATCGAGGTAGTCAATTTATTTCTCATTTTTGGCGAAGTTGCTGTCGGTCGGCTCAAATTGATGTGAGAATTTCGACCAGCCACCACCCTCAAACCGACGGACAAACCGAGAGGACCAATCAAACTCTGGAACAGTATTTGCGCTGCATGCTACAACAAACTGAAAAAACTTGGAAAGATATCCTTTGGATAGCCGAATATGCCTACATTAACTCTGTCCACTCGGGAACTGGGAAGACACCGTTTTTTCTTTTATACGGTAGTCACCCTCGAACCTCGGAGTTGGATCCACTCCAAGATCTTGGAACACCAGCAGTAGACCACCTGCATTCCACAATCACCCAAGCCTTTAAGGAAGCCGTTTCTCACCTTCAAAGGGCTAAAGAACAATACAAGAAAGGAGCAGACCAACATCGGAAGGAAGCCCCCCAATATCAAGTAGGAGATCAAGTCTGGTTATCCACCAAATATCTACCTCTAAAAGGACCACGCACATTCAACCCAAGATACGTTGGTCCCTATTCCATCACTACCATAGTAAATCCAGTAGCGGTCAAGTTGGACTTGCCCCCTCACATGAAGATACATCCGGTCTTCCACGTCTCTCTATTAAAACCCGTGCAACCTCAAACCCGACTAACTAAATCTCCAAAACCTATTCTAGTTGATGGAGAACTCGAGTTTGAAGTCAAAAGCACCCTGGATTCCAAGATCTCCAAATCTAAACTATTTTACCCGATTGACTGGAAAGGCTACGGTCCCCAAGAAAGATCCTGGGAACCTGCAGAATATGTCCACGCGCCTCGTCTAATCAAAAGATTTCATCGAACATTTCCTAACAAGCCCAAACCCCCGGAGAAGCCCGGTTTGGGAGGGGGCCTTAAGGGGGGGTGCTGTCATGATCTCTGCTTCCAAAGGATCAGGACTTGCCCGATTCCCTTGGAAGCAGACCCATAACCCCGGTTCCGAGTGCCAGCCAGTCCCAATTGGGACCTTTTGGACCCTGTCCTGGCGCCAGTGGCACCAGGCTCATAAAGATGCCCAGTCCCAGCGCTGGAAGCGCCGGGCTCATAATGCTTGGATGGACTTACCTGCAGCAGACCATGCTGCTTACTTACCTGCCAGTTGAACCTCTGATCCTCTTCTGTTTGGGACTACTTTTCCTGTTGGGTGGGGCAGGAGCCACTCCCTAGGTTCAGAACACTGGAACTCTTCTGGAAAGCAGGAACTCTTTTCTTACCTAGGCGTGGCTGTGGAAGGAGACACCTAAGCACTACAGGAGGCTATTTAAACCACACCCGATGGATGAATCTTGCTTTGCGTTATTCTGCATTCTCTGCAGCAGAACGCTCATCGTGTCTTCTGCTTCTGATCCTGGGCCTAAGGGAACAAAGGCTTACCATCCTGGAATCCAGTCTTCAGCAGCACCTGTAAAGACAAAGAAAGAACAGGTTAGCACTACGGTCTTCAGTGGCAGCGCATCTCTTACCTGGTCCATCGGCTGTCACCAACGCCTCGCGTTGCATTCCGGCATCTGAAAGACAAAGGCTTACCTACTCTTCGCATGTTCCGGAGGTCTTCGCACTGCATTCCGGCATCTGAAAGACAAAAGCTTACCAGCTCTTCGCACGCTCCGGAGGCCTTCGGCGCTGCATCCCGCATCTGAAAGACAAAAGAAGGTGCGTTTAAAGACATTGGGCAACTTTATTACTCACGTGCCATTACTCCTTCCCACGCCGAATCCAGTGGGTATTGCAGCACCCTTCAGCTTCTCTAAAGCTCCGAACTTGTAGCTGCAAGATAAAAGGGACAGTTAGTGCACATCGTGAAGCAGGCTACAAGCGCTTACTTACGTGCTTCGAGGCGCTTCTATTCCTCACGCGGGTTCGATCCTCAACTCTCATCAGCCCGCCATCTGCCATCGCCGGAACCCTGCAAAACAAGAGATATCATTACAAAAGACTTTTAAGACATTTGAAGTGCCCAGAACTTACCGTTCGTGCAGTTAATGACGGACAGCAGTCCTCTGAGGTCAAGAGGCCTGCACCCTTATCCAGTGAAGAAACTGGTTACGGAACCCTGCCACGAGGCAGATGGAGAGCTCGGCGTTCACTTACCTAAGGTGAGGGCGTTAACCTTTGGGGTTCTACAGGAGAAGAGAAAGGGAAGAGGAGAGAGGCACCCAATAACCCCAGTTCATTAATCCCATATTTTCTACCTGCAGACATCTTACTCTTCGAGTCAGACATACAGTGCACAGAGGTCCAGCCCAAAGAGCCAACCGTGTGTTACACATCACCTTTGAAGATACAGCATTCACCCAGTCAAGACCGGCGCCTCTCCGGGAATCAGGTGAGCGTTACAGTTTCTTCCCCTTCACTACATACGAAGAGGTCATCAACGTACTGGATGATGGTGCTTTGGACATCAATTTTCCCAAGATCTTGTGCAATATTCTGTTAAAAATGCTTGGGCTCTCGCAGTACCCTTGGAGCAATCGCCAGTGCTCATATCTCCTTTACCCTAGTGTGAAGGTTGTGACGTATTGTGATTCTGGGTCGAGTGGCACTGAGAAAAAGGCGTTTTACAGGTCCATCACGGTGAAGTGCGTGGCCTGTTTCCGGATGCTGCACAAAATGGATGCCGGGTTTGGGACGAGAGGGAACTCTTTTTGGCCACTATTGTTGAGGGGGCGAAGGTCCTGGATCATACGCCACAACCCCCCTTTTGCTTTTTTGATGGGGTACACTGCGGTATTACATGGAGAATTGGAAGGGACAATGATGCCCTGTTGCAGTAGTGCGTGTAGTGTTTTTTATTCCTTCCTCTACTTCCCTAGACAAGGGATACTGTCTCACCCTAGGCAAGACAGCACTTGGTTTGAGTTTTATTTTCACTGGTGTCACTTCTCTTAGTAATTCTATATCATGGGGGTTAATTGTCCACAAATATGGCGGTACTTCTTGTAAGCCCGCATCACAGAAAGATGGCGGCGCACTGACAACGGCCATGAGGGGGTTTGTTACTTGTCTTTGCTGAACCATGATATCACAAGGCATACATATATTGAGTATGATCTCTCCATCAGTGTCGTTGTCAGTGAACAACAACTCATCTGTCAATTCTCGTAATGGTATGTTCGGGTCGATACACAACACTGTTCGCCACTCACACCCATGTGTGTCCATGCCAATTGCTACAATATGCTTTGCTGACATGTGTACTCCTTGCAGATCGAGAGAGGACTGTACTGGGCACTATCTTGGGGGTGGCAACTGGGCGGATAACGACATCAGAAGGTACTCTACATTTTTTTGTGTTAGTTCTGCCACTGCTCTTGAGGACGCTTGTATCCTGTAAATAAACATGTCTGCATTTGTGGCCCCCCCCTCGCACTGTTGCTTCATTTGTTAGAGTTTGTATCAGCAGCATCGCTCGGAGTGGGCACATTCCTGGGGTGGAAAAAATGATTCCCCTGTCTGTAAATGATATTGCCAGTACATTTATTGGGGAATCTTCATGGTAAAGTAGGGGTGCCCGAATTGTTTTTCCCCCTATCCTAACATTCAAATCTTCTGTGTAAGGAACCGTGACCACAGCTCCAGAGAATCCTTGCTTCTCAAGATTTTTGCCAGATAACGGAAAATCACCTTCACATAGACATGATGTTTCCGCCCCAGAGTCCACTGCGGTCCCATGTATTGTTGGTCTCCTCCCCACTGCTCTTGCCCATTGTCTTGCCATACTGCAGCCATCCCAACTTGTGTGGCTATGAACACCCCCCCCCCCGTTATCCTTGCTGTTCTGAGGGTGGCATTGTGGTTACTGCGGTGACATTCACTAACTTGCTCTGTACTTGTTTCACTTCTTCTGCTAATCTTCTCTGAGTTGTTTCCTTTTTCTCTTTCTTTAATCCTCCTGCAATGGTGTACTATAATGCTCTAAATTTCTGGCCATCCTTTGGCTTCTATCCCAGCTATATTATCAAGGGCTTTCTGTACCTCCTTCAGGTGGCCTCTTTTAATGATAAAATAAAATAGGGAGGTTGACTGGTCCCAAGCTGTGCCTGTCTCCGCCCGCCACATCTCTTGCACCCGAAGAATGAACTGTGCAGCATCTTCCTCACCCCCCATTGTGCATTGAATGATAGAGTGTAAATCAGGGGTATCTAGGAAGGTTCTCCGCAGGGCATCCCAAACCGGTGCATGAACATTGTTAAATGATGCCCCATCATGTGTATCATTTCCCGTGGTAACACCTGGGTACCCTAACCTCACCCACACTGCGTCTGCTTGGTCTCCCACTGCTGAGGCTTTTGATATCCCCTATGGCCAGAGGTACCCCTGCTGTATTCTTTTCAAAAGCATAAATCAATTTTCCCACGCCGGCCGTGAACGGGGGGAGAGATTTGAGAAGATTGTTTTTATCCATCATTGCCCAGGGCACATAATCGGGGCGCCCTGCTCCTTTGTGAATGAGTGTCATTTGTAACTTTTGATCTTACCTTTCCACGTGTTAACTTTGTTCCCTTCTTTTTTGTTAATGTAATTCTCCCTATCCTGTTGCAGAGCGTATGTTCCCATCCCTCTTCTTCCTTTATTACCCATGGGGAGGTCCATTGCAGTTGCTGTATTCCCGCTACAGCCCCCTCATCAGATTAGTCAAAATCGCTTCAACATTCTTCGTCCCTCACTGAAGCCACTGTATCATATCCTACTCTTTCTATCCCCCCTTTCTTTCCACTTTCCAATTTCTATTATTAGCACTATCTACTAAAGTCCCCCGATTTCCACTCATCTTCTGGTAGGAGAGAGGAGCTTTTTAAGGGCGGTGGTAGTTGGGGGCCCTCCCCCGGATTGTTGGGTTGTTTTGCATATAAACCGTTGAACACTTCAACAAAACAAACCACCAAATAGGCTAACAACCCGAAACAAGAAACATACATCTTGATATCTTTTCTTATACCCCAATCCTTCCCCCGTGTTTTAGAACTTAATCAGGCCAATTCTGTTTGAGTTCTCGTTAATGTCACTTCAAGATCTCGAGTGGAATGTCCCAGAGGGGGCGTGCGATTATGGAAGGGACATAAGGAGGTAGAGGTGCTGGGTCAGGTGTTGTTGGCGTGCTCCCCCATCCCGGTACATAGATTGGGTCTGAGTATCCCTCTGCGGGTCTCGTGAGCAATGGGTATAATTTCTTGGGTTCTTCGTTCCCTTTTTCTACTTTTTCCTCACCTTCCCTTACTTCTGTGATCAACAACCCTTATTTTCCTCTGTAAGCTGTGCCACAAATCTAACACCTCTCGTCTGTTCTGGAGTTGCTTTCCCTTGTATTTTTCCATTAGATAAGTCGCCACATGGTCTAATATCCTCTTATCAAAAGACCCTCCTTCTGGCCAGGAATGCGGTGATCCCTCCCCCCTTTGTTTATGCTATCCATTGACTGTGGTACTTTTTTATCCTGTCGTTGTACAAGAGGAGGTTTTTACGAATATGTAATAGTGGGGTATCCGTCCCCACGCTTTCAAGGGGACCTCTTTTCCTTTTCTCTTTCCCTCTGTCAGCGTTCAGATCTTAATATCTGGTTATAAACAACACGGCCTACAGTTCTTCACTTGAAAACACTACTTGTACGTCTTCAAAACAGACACATTAAACCTAGACCAGTAAACATTTCAACAAGACATGGAACATAAACCGTTGAACACTTCACCAAAACAAATAACCAAATAGGCTAACAACATGAAACAAGAAACATAAATCTTGATATCTTTTCTTATACCCCAATCCTTCCCCCCTATTTTAGAGCATAACCCCTTCCTCATTCATTCACCATGCATATCACCTCTGCCCCCACTGGGCCTACCTCCACAATGAAAACACAAAAACAAGAAGCTAATATAATAAACTAAAATAATAACCACTACTAAGCCTACTAATTATATGAGGCGCCTACTTTTATCCTTTTTTCACTTATATCTGCACTGGTCGGGACAGTGCACTGCGGAGCCGCCTTTTACCCCCTTTCAGAGCTAGGTTCCCGTTTCTCCTCTATTTTACAACTTGTCCTTCCTTATATGAAAAAAATGCCCATAAAAAAGAAAGCACACACTCATCCTACTCATTCACATCTACGTCATGCGTGTTCCCCCACTGATTGTGCTTCAAAAGAAAAGGATCCTCCCACTTTCCCTCATTTTTTTCCCCTTGCAATTAATACACACGAGTCCGTGTTCTTCCAAGAACTTACATTTGCGATCTATCCACAACGCCTGGGCCTCCCCCTCGTGACCGCACCCGGCTCAGGCGAGCAGCGGGGTATTCGCAAAGCCGGAACCCACTCTTTTGCATACACGCTTCGTTTGGGGACTGGTCAGCCATAGGTTGGGGCGTCCCTTCCGGGGAAGCCCTGGATCTCGCCACAATTACGGGGGGGGGTATCGAGGAATACCACGCAAGTGTGGTCTCCAAATGAAGGCTCACACCCAACACAGGACGTAATATCCGAAACCAAATAATGGACACACCCCGCAAGGCAATGGGACTAGGAGATGAAGTGCAAGTAAAACAAATCTAGATAAGATAAATTGCAAGCAAAGAACTCTGTAGCTCGAGAGCGCTCTGCCAAAAGATACACAGGCAGCACATTAAAAGGGCACCAAGCGTCATCAGTGACATCACATATAGGTTACAAACTAATATAATCGATTGGCTAGGTACATATACTAATCCTAGCTCGATACGGGATGCCTGGGTCACATTGGTTGCTGTCTCTTCATCAGTCACAGTGCACGTGGTCAGCTGGGCTCATAATCGTGGTGAAGGTCAGGGCAGACAGGCGCTACAATACTATCTAAGTTACATAACAGGAACTGATTGCATGAGACTAACGGGGTGAGGCCTGACGGGGTGGGGGGTCGAGGGAACATGAGCAGCTTAGCGGAGATGGATGGGCACATGGCCTGTGGCCTGCTCTGGTCTCACACAGTGCAATGAACTCATCTGACACAAAGTGATACTAAAACATTGCAACAATTAATGGCTAGACTTCCATGGGAACAGGGTTCTTGTGGAGCTGGCAAGAGGCAGGTGGCTTGGGTTGTCAGTGCAAGGTGCTGGGGATGTGAGAGCCAGGATTAGGGATTTATTTTTGGGCCTGCTAAAAAGATGGCACCTGGTGTAGAACAAAATGGAGTAGCTGGGCTTTGACAAAGACTTGCTTATTTGTTTTGTTCCTAATATCAGTGGGTGCAGATGGTTATCGTGGGGGTGGGGCATTTCTTTTCTTTGCTTACACATGTTCTCTTTACTATAGGAATGGTGAGAGGGGGGTGAAAATTGCCACCTCTCCCCCAACATTGGGAACAGGATTCGCAATAGGTTTTGTATAGTATAGGCCCTTTTATTTTGACAAGACGCCACTCCGACTACTTTATTGTTTGATGGTCGAAGCTTGCTCCCACTTAATTTAGGTTTAGATTAGGCATTTTTTCCAACCTACCTATGCAGTTTAATAAACAACCTTGAACTGTGATCACTTGTGTCTGTCTTTACTGTTGCCACCATGAGTTCCTTACAGTGCTGGAAGGCTGGGTGCTTAATCCAATCCACATTCTGTGTTATGAGTGTCTGGGTGGAGTGAATGGCCTGAATGCCTGTGAGCCTGATTAGCTGCCTGCCTGCCTGCCTGCATGCAGTGTGAGACTGATTGGCTTCCTACCTGCATGAATGCACTTGTGAATGATTGGCTGCTGCGCCTGGCTCAGCCTGGGTGAATAGGGACCAAATGTGAATAACAGGGGACCTCTCACTCACTAATTTGTTGAGACGCAAATATTTAAACTGATGTTCAGTAGCTGAAGTCTAAGCAAGAAGAAGCTGTTCCCTGGAGGAAGAAGACTGCTGCTGCATTTTCTTTACGTAATCCGAAAGCTGCTGTGTTTTTCCAAGGACTGATCCAAGAGAGGACCTAGATAGGAGACCTCTTCCTGAGCTATGAGGGACTATCGTGCACCTGCTATTTTTCATCAGAAGTACCCTGGAAGCCAGACCTGTGTGCCTGCCATCCGGAGAAGGGGTCTTTGGGAGTTCAGAGGAGAAGTGGTTGGACATATTGAGTCAAAGTAGTCCCCACGGTCCGGAGGAGTATTCGTGACCGCTGGAAGCCAGATTGCCGTCTATCGCCCAGAAGAGGGGTACCCTGGCATAGTGCTGCTTGATACTCGGAGCTGCAAAAGTTCCACCTGATCAAAGAATCCTTAAAGGGACTTCCCTGACACGACATCTGACCACTTCCTCCCATCAAAGAAGATTTCAGTTTGCTGTGTGCAGAGGAAGGTCCGCCAGTGGGTTTCCCACCACCAAAATCCAAAGATGACGTCCCAAGGGTCCTGCCTTGGTGAGGGTGCATAGTGAAGTCCAGTGGCCGAGTCCAGGTCAGAGGTCTGTGCTGCGGTTGCAGCACTGAAGATCCAAAAGACGGTGAAACGCGAAATTCTGAAACCTAACACCTACTTCTGCCACTGCACCCGTCGCCACTGAAAGGCATCCAAGGTCCCCAGGGGTGTTTTCTTCTTCAGACAGGCCATTTCGGAGTCACAACAAGTTTCACCTTCCCAGAAATTCCATGAGCGGAGTAACCACTGTCCAAAGTAGACCACCACGAAGACCGAAACTGCTGCCTTTCCGAAAGCACGTGGTTCCACTTTTTCTCTTGGCATTCCTGCCAAGGGCGTCCATCCTTCAAGGGCCCATCGAGTGAAGCCAAGAAACCCTGCCACTTCCCCTGTCAAGGCACCAAAGGTACTGTGACGAGGAAGAGCGTCTTTCAACCTCAGGTGCATTGGGGTGGTAGAACCTATAAAAAGAAAGCAGAGCATTATTGAACATTTTTGGACTGGGCTGTAAAAGACAAGCTACGGTACTCCCTAACTTTTCCATTACAGGTTGCCTAGGTGGGGGGAAGGGGAATCATCACACAGTATTGCTATTTGAGTTTCATAAAAGTATACTGCCTATATTCTGAAACTAACCTGCCTTTCTTCCCTGAAAGTACACCTTAGGAAAGAATTCACATGCCCGTTTAAAACGGTCATTACTTGGTGCATTTTGGTGCATTTTGGACTGAATTTCAGTCTAGTGTGGTACCACATAGAGTTTATATCATTGCCATTCTTTGAATAGTACTGCCTGAGTACAAAGGGCTATTATATTACACGGGCCGCGGCTTATAACTTTACTCGCCGTGGCAAAGTTATAATGGGGTCCCAATTTTTTTTCCATAGACTGAATGGCTACAGGCCGAACGGCTGGACGGATTCTAACCAAATTTGCAGCAGAAGCGGGGGTGGGGGGTCTTGGTTCAGAAAGCGTGCTTTTATGTGTTTGATGGAAATCTGACCAGTACGTTTGTTGCAAAGAACTGAAATCTACACCTCAAAAAATGTGTGATATTTTGCTCCACTCCGCTGACCTATTTCCCTGTTCGCTCCGCGGACAAAAGTCTCGTTGGCTTGCAGTACGACCTTTCCACTGTATCTATCTGCTATGTAAATGTATTACCTGCTATATTGTCATTGAGCTGCACGTTTGTCATTGATCTGTACGTTTTTGTGATTGTGTAACCTTTAACTTGTAAGCCTAAAGTATTCTCATCTTCGCGCCCGGATACCTTCAGGTCCGGTGCACGTTACAAATAAAGAAACAAGCAAACGCTGTGATGTCGGCAAACATTGGACACGGCCGGTGGTTGGCTGGAGGGAAGAGTGCTGTGCGTCAACATTTTTGGGAAACGCCGCCATGGTGTATCGTAGGATAGTGCAGCGCCGGAAGGGGTTGCATGATCGGGTGGGTGAAAGAGGGGATGAAAGGTTTGGGGGAGTGAAAAGCAGAAAATATGATATATTTGTTTAGGTCAAAGAAGACGGTGGTGTGCGAGAAGTGTACACAAGCAATGCAGCAATTTATGGGTAGCTCCTCAAGCGACAAACCTCTGTGGCGACTGTATGGATGCTCCATTGGGAACACGGAGTGCATTGCAGAGGATGCGAAGAAATTGACAATGTGTTTTGCTGTTGCCTAGGGGTGCTGGTGCTTATGTTGACTTTGTGGGTTTCCATTGTGTTATGGCGGTGGGTTGGGCTGTTGGTGGCTGTGGCACGTTTGTGAAGTATGGTACGTTACCAAATGTTTCCATGCATGCCAGAATTGCCTTGTAGTGGTTGTGGGCAAGGCCTAGGCTTTTGGGTGCATGGGTGGAGGCCGTAGGCCTCTGCTTGTATCCAAGAACCTAGGGATTGAACACCACCCCGTAATGCAATGCCTGCATGCATGGGAGAGCAGTGAGGCAATTTGCGGGTAGCTCATCAGGCGGCTACCTTCTGTGGCGACTGCATGGACACTCCCTTGGGAATGGGGACTGCATTGCCGATGATGCAAAGAAATTGAGAATGGGTGACATTGCCACATGGAAGGATTTTTTTACCATCACAGTTTTGCGATATGGACAATTCACGCAGCTACTCAAATATACTTCATTGGCGGGTAGCTGCACAGGCGACTATCATTTTTTGGTGAGGGCAGGCAGACTGCATTGGGGATGGGGAGTGCACTGAAGACAATATGAGGATATTTCCAGTCGGTGTTCTATGTTGTGTTGTGCCTGCAAAGCCCCTACTGCCGTGTGTGCATGGCTAGGGCACTTGGACCTAACTGTCTGGCCACTTTTTGAAAGTAGGTTTGAGAATGTTGCGTTGTTTGGGTCAGTTAGTGTACCCATACGTACCTATAGTCAAAAGATATGTGGCCACATGTTCCCATGCATGGCTCTATTGCCTTCTAGTGGGCGTGTCCAAGGCCTAGGCTCTTGGGCAATGCGGCCATGTATGGGACCACTGTGATAATGGTAAGTGGATTTCACACATGTATAAAGAGTGCATTCCCTTTGCCTTAGCTCATTTCGATAAGTTATTATAACCATGCCTTCTGACATCCCACAGACTTTTAAATATGTAAGTGTCCTTCAGTACGTTTGCAGATTCATTGGGGAGGACATGTTCAACTTCCTACAGCAGCAGTGATGAGACATGCCACCATTTGCCTTTGGAATGGTGTAGCAGTGAACAGAGCCTTGCTTCAGGGAGTGCATTAAGACATTGGAACATGCATGGGAGCAATATGATAATGGTATCTCGATTGCACACATATGTATAAAGAGTGCATTTCATTTGCCTTCGCTAACTTCGGTAAGTTATTAGAACCATACCTTGTTCCATCCCACACACTTTTAAAAATGTCCTAAGGTACTCGCCTTTGTAGAATCATTGGGGAGGACATGTTACACTTGCTACACCATCATTGGTGAGATATGCCACCATTTGCGTTTGGAATGGTATGGCCATGAACAGAGTCTTGCTTCAGGGAGCCTAGTAAGACATTGGGACATGAAAGGATTTTTTTTACCGTCACACTTTTGCGACATGGACCATGTACTACTGACATATAATTCATTGTCAGGTAGCTGCACAGGCGACTACCTTCAGAGCCCATTGGGGATGGGGAGAGAATCGCCAATAATATTGGGATATTTCCATTCGGTGTACTATTTTGTGTTGGGAGTGGCAAGCCCCTACTGCCTTGTGTGCATGGCTAGGGCCCTTTGAACTAACAGCCTGGACACTGGTTGGAAGTAGGTTTCAGAATGTTGCCTTTTTTGGGTCCATTCCTATACTGATATGTAACTCCAGCGTACACTCTTGGAAATATGCATGTCTCCTGTGGGTGCTCACCATTACAGAATGGTTGTGGAGGACATTTTACAGTTGGTACCCCACCAGAGGTGGCGTGAAGTGCCTGCACTTTCATATGGTGTACGCCATCGAACTTGTTGCCGTTCAGGAACTGACATGCCACCATTTATGTTTGGTATGGTGTGCCCCTGATAATACCATGTGCTTTGAGAGTGAAATTATTGTGACTACAGATTTAAAGTATAGATAATGTACAGACCGACCCACATATATTTGCAGCGGACAAAATCATCAACGCCGTTAAGTCCCACCATATACAGGATGGCAGGCCATCTGACTGTTAGCTTTCTTTTGCGTACTTGTTGAGATGGCCAACGAATGCTGTTGGCGTTCCTATTGTGTGCAATTGTATTGTGTGCATTGCTTCCATTACCTATACGTGTGGGCGGCATACATCATTGCAACTGTCACTGGCATAGCTGACTTTAGTTGTGGAGAGTCGTTGCTCACGGCGTGCACTCCAGGTATTTTTGTTACGTGCATGCCAAGCGTAGCGCACTCTGTCATGTGAGCACCTAGCAACAGAAAGGAACAACATAAACAAAAGCAGACATGCGCACACAGAGTGTACGGTTCCAGAACATTCCCATACTTTACCAACAACACTGAATTGTTTCAAGTGCTTTATTTTGCTACAGAATGTTCACGAGAACATGTAAGGTGGCTGCAATCACCGCAAACAAAATCCAGTGTGCAAGGCCGTCTGTGGACTTCGGTACTTCTTTTGTCATCTAGTAAAGTGGGAAAAGGATTACTTTGTGGTCCTTGGTGGACCGTGTGGAAGAACACATTTTCTTTGCCAGGTAGACAAGGTGGCAGCTGTTGCCTCTGGGGCAACTGGTCTATGGAAACCAAAGCAGCATTTGGTGTAGTATTTGCCTCTGTTCTTATATTTGCGTCGACAATACTTTCCACACTTGTGTCTTTGGAATTACAAAATGTGTGCTTGTAGGTCAACATGTGTACTTTCCGAAAGGATTTCGCAAGTGACATATTTGTGAATGAAATGTAAAACAGTTTCATCATTTTCCTCACCAAATTTAGGAGCATTTTTAATCCACAAAAGCATGAGGATGTGTGGTGCTCCTCTGGCTTGATATTCTTTTCTCCAAAAGAAGTGTTCCACTTCTCCGAGGGGAGGAAGTGTTTTATTGCAAATGAAGTGCAGCATGGCAAGCAATCGATGATGGAAGTACCATGAAACAATTACTGGATCAAGAGCGCAAAGTTCTCCTAGTGTTTTCATGTCTACACCTGTTTTGTTTTTGTTTGCTATGCGTAGGAAAGTGTGCAAGTCTTCCCATGCATACTCTGCACAACTTAAAGTGACAAACCATGTGGGTGGCCCAAGGTTGCATAGCATACACTGTACATCTGCGTGCCGTCGGTACCAGTACTCTTTCGTACCACACATTATTTGCCAAGAGATTTGTAATACTTGACTGTAAAACCTCGTCCTTCTCTTGCGCCTTTTGAAGTAGCTGTGTAGCAGACATGTTTTGAAAATGAGAACCTGTTTTCAATGTGTGGGCAACTCCATAACATAGCATTGCCAATTCACTTTCAAAGAGGAGGTGGAATATGTACTTCACGTTCTGGCTAAATATAGGGTTTTCAGAATACATTCATAAACAGCGGTATTCCGATGCTATTATTTGTGTGCATCTTTCATCAGATCTTCCACCTTTCCCAGTCAGGAAGAGTTGAGGAAAGGCTTGTGCTTCTATAGTTTTTTCCCATATACTGATTGGCGCTCCTTTGGCTAGCTGCATTTGATATGTTTCTAGTGCATCGTCTATGGTGTCTTTGGAGTGCAGTGGGTGAATAGTATAGTGGTCTAAAATATTGGAGGCTGCACTAGGATCTAGATGTTCAAATTGGCCAGTTGTTGGGAAGCCCGGATTTATTTCGGTTGTTTCTCTCAGTTTTTCTTCAACGTTTATTTCCTTGTAGTATTCATTGTTTTGTTTAAGGTATTGCAAGGCTTCCCTAACTTTGCTTAAGTCCACTAGTTGCTGCCAAATTGTTTTTTCTTTTGCAGGTACACCAATTACCAGGATAATCAAAGATTCTTCTATTGGCCTTTGCACTCAGAGTGTCTACATTTTCTTTGAGATCAAATGGTAAATAAACTACTTTCCCATGAATGCCTGTCAGTAATTCGGTGGGAGGCAATTTTGCAGTTTTCTGTTGAAGTCGTATTATTGCTTGAAATGGGTGCACAGTTTGGATTATAATATTCTCATACAAATTAAGCTGCTGCAGTGTGTTTGGCAGTGGAAATATTTCCAAATTATTACTGATTGCCTGTGAAGGCCTTTGTTTATTGGCAAGTTTTGCAGTGTAATATGCGCACAGTATGGCGGTGTTCGTAATTTTGTATTTGTTTTCAGCTATAAGGTACAGAGTTAATTGAAACCATTGGGATTCCTCATCGCCTTCCATTTTCTGCATTGTATCTATAGTTTTGGTGCTCATTCTTTAGAAAGTTCTACGACAACACACAAATACTTGGTTTGGCATTTCAGCAGATGTGTTTTGAACTTTTATAATTCTTTTCCGTATTTGTGATATAACAAGTTGATAGCTGCAATGTTGTCAGTACTGTTGTCTGAAAATGCTGTTTGTAAGTGTCTTCAGTTCCACAATATTTCCTTTGGATGTCCTCTATTTCTTCAAGCACTTGGCAGTACCATGTTAGAGAATATCATTTAAATGTTGCAGTGCTAAAGCTGGACTTTTTGCATAGTACATTTTGTAAACTAGATTTCTGACTGTTGAATGGTGGGTTGCTAACATTTTGATACGGTGGAAGGTGCTTTTGCTAGCAGGTCCAGAAATACAGGTTAAGGAATGTCCTCGTATTCCTGTGTAGTTGTGCACTAGATATGAGTCCATAGTTTGTAGTATTTTTTCTTTTTCTTTTCTCGTTGCCTTTGACATACTGATTAAGGAATTGCTGCATTGATTTGATTAAGCATTGGCGAACGTTACACATTGATGTGTAAGGCCATTTGTAGGTAAGGCGTGTTGGTTTGGTGGAATGGAGAGTGACATCTAAGTTTGATGGGGATATTTCTGAAAGCAGTGTCTCTTCTTCCATTATGGTATTGTGTATCTTTTCATACCCTCCTCCTCTCCGATGCAAGGCAATTTGGTTTGTTTATTCTTTTTTTTTAAAAAGATTTTATTGATTTTATTCAAACAACAAAATAACAACCCAAGCCAAACTTACAGTGGATGCATAGCTTGCTCACATATACACACACATTATTATGTTCTCGCCCACTGTGTTCCCCGTCCCTCCCCCCTTCCGAGCCTACTTTCCCACATTGTTAGTTCCCACCTCTTGCAGTAGGGAGTCCTCTTCCGCCGCGCTCGTCATATCACCATCACTTGGTCGATCATACGAGGGCCCAAATAATGTTATCAGCTGCCTCCAACCCAATAGGGCTCCCGCTTCTCCCTCTATGTCCCCCTACACGCTTCCTGCCATGCCACTGTTTCTGCCTCCGCCCACTTCTGCAAGTCCCTCCACCATGTTTCCACTTTGGGCCTGTGACATGCTTTCCATCCCATTGCAATCCTTCTCTTTGTCAGGACATATGCTATATCTTTTAATTTACTCACATTTTTAAGCTTACGAGGTCTGGGGAACCCTCCCAACAAACAAGCCCACGCGGTGTCCACCTTCATACAGATCCCTTTATCTTCCATTTTCTGTGCTATGTTCCTCCAATATCTCGCTATCAGTGGGCATGCCCAAAACATATGCACCATCCCGGCATTTTCCTCATTACATTTTGGGCACACTTGGCTTCCGGCGTTTTTAAATTTATCTATCTTTGGTGGCGTCAGGTATGCCCTGTGAGTTATGTACAACTGTATCTACCGCAGCCTGGAATTTCTCTACACTTTATGATATCCTTGTGCCCTCTCCCACATCCCATCGCTCATCGGGTCCCCCACCTCTTCTTCCCAGTCCAGTCTAATTTGCACCACCTCCTTGCCCACTTGGGTCATTATCATCTCATACACTCTCGCTAGTGGCGCACTATATAGTAGTTCTACCCAATGAAGATATCCTGGCCCCATACCGTAATTGGCTAGGGCCGCTTTTAACCAAGGCCACTTGACCGAGTCGAATGCCTTTATCGCGTCCAGTGACACTATCACTGTTAGGCAGAAACCTGTGCAGTTCCCTTAGGGACCACTGCAAAGATTTAGGACTACAGGTGGTTGGCAGTAAACCCAATTGGTAGCAGTCTGTACCACCCAGATTTACCTGGTAGCTGTGGCTGAGCAGTCAGACTTCTCTCAAGATGAGTTAGGCAGTATATAGAGTATAAACAATAGGTACAGAAACACAGTAGCACAAGCAAACACTGACCAGAGCTTTGGTGTAAAAGTATATCATTATTTAAAGACACACTTGTAAATTACACTAGCACAAAGAGAGATAACTAAATTCAACACACAGTCACTATTATATATATACAACCCTAATTACTTATTAGACAAGTCTTAATGAGAAACCCCACTTATTTTCAGACAGAGGTGAGCGCTTAACATAAGATGGCACTCTAATAAGTTATTAAAAAGGGAGGGAAAAAGGCAGAGTTATGCAAGCACACACATTTCAATACTTTTCAAAGAACCACAGTGAGGCAGGTTAGGCAAAGTCTACTGGGGAGCAAGGAAGTTCAAATGCCAGACCCACTCTTAGAGAGAGCAAAAAAAAAGTTTCCAGGATCACACAGTACCTGAAAGTGGGAAGAACGCTCCAGCGGGGGCAGTTGTTCCTGGCAGCGGGCGCAAGTCGGTGTTTCGTCCAGAGGAAGAGGAGGTCTCGATGTAGAGGAAAGCTGCAGGTCGTTGCGCGGCCAGGGAAGAAACCAGCCGCAGAGTTCCCGGTTACAAGGTACCACCCTGTTCTTCGCGGTAGTGGTGATCCCTGGTGTTCCAGTTTCCGGGGTGCTTGGCACGGGCAAGGCAGCCACGAGATGGTCCAGGAAGGCGAAAAGACGGGCAAACTGGTTATCCCCACCAGTCAAAGGAAGAAGACTCTCCGGGTGGTGTCGTCGTTGCAGGTCGACTCGGCTTCTCCCTCCTCGGATTCTTTAGGTCCTTTGGCGACTTCTGAAGTTCCAGTCCCGAAAGCCCTGCTTTTATGCAGAAAACCTCCATTCATTCAGCGTAGCTGTTAGTCAAACATGCTAAGTGGTGAGCTGGGCGGCTCACCACTTGGGCCAATCACACAAGAGTGCGACTTGAGTTGCAGAGGCAACTCAGTCCAGGGTGCCTAAACCCCCTCCCACACCCCCTGTGTTACCCAGACAGAGTGGCACCACTTTTGGAGGCTTCTGTGCAGAAGCCCCCCAAAAAGTGGAACAAAGGGCTCGACTTGGGTTGGAGTCACAGAAGCGAACACAAATGCCATTTTGGAACCAAGTTTCGGCAAAAATTACCAACCGGTGAATGAATATTAATTTAATAAACCGGCGGTATGTTCGAGGCTATATTAAAAAGTGGTAGCCTCGAACAATGGGAAAATCCCATAGGAATATATTTGCGGTCGAATATAAAAAGTAGTATCCACTGCCACCAGCCAAAACTCGGTCGGGGGGACTGAACAGTGCCCCCTCGAACAACAGACCCCGGGGCGAATTACCCCAACCAGTATGTCCACAATATGATGGTTTGTACTGGTTCTGTTCACAATTTGAGACTAGTAAAGCCAATGGTGACTTTACATGCCCTGGGAGACAGTAGTCAGTCCCAGGGTATGGAGTCTATGTTTGGGGGTCGCTATGACACCCCTGGGTTATGGCACAGAGGGTGCTGTGTAACCCACATACCAAAAACACATGAAGCCCTATGTGGTAAAGGACCCCATAGCCCATAAAACACATACAAAGTCAAAGGAACACCTCAAATCATGTCTAAGAGTGGGAGGAAGAGAGGCTCACTCTTAGCAGGAGAAAAAAATAAACCCCAAAAATCCAGCAAAGCTGCTGGGGGACTCACTAGGTTTGGGAAATTAGCCTTTACAGAGAATTCTCCCTAACAATCACCATCTCGCCTGTGTCCCCATCCGTGTGTTCGGGCACTCGATGGAGTCGCCTCAAATTATTCAATATGTTTCTGTTCGGGACATATCCTGTCTGGTCAGGACGTATCAACTTATTGATAACCTTCTTTAATCTATTTGCTAGGACCGCTGTTAGAATCTTACTATTTTAGTTCAACATCGACAGGGGCCTGCCTGTAGGATCCGCAGTCACTACCAGGATTATTGGGCTTGGGAAGCGGTATAGTAACAGCTTTGTGTAAAGATTCCGGTAATTTCCCAATTTCATATGCTTCATTAAGCATCTCCAGCAGCGGAGGGGAGGGGATTCGGGGGGGGGGGGGATGGGGGAGTACCTTTGATTTATATGCCTTGTAAAATTCGCTCGGGAGTCCATCGGTTCCTGGGGTTTTGCACGTGGGCAGCTGCCTCACTACTTCCTCTAGTTGCTCAAGGGTGATCGGGGCATCTAGCTCCTCCCTCTCCTCTGCACTAATCTGGGGTAATCCAATATCTTCCAGTATGTCCCCTATCTCCCCCCTGTTAATCCCTGTCACATCCCCGTACAGGTGTCTAATATTCTGCAAATTCCTGATTAACCCCCTCTTGCGTATCCGCTATGTCTCCATTGTCTTTCACTATTTTTCTCATTGGGGGCCAGGACTCTCCCTGGTTTGTCTCCTTCAGCATGTTGTCTCTCTATATACTTTTTATAGTTAAGATTGCATAACCTCTCCCAAAGTCCTGCGCATTTCTGCTGCAGACCAAATGCCATTTCTGTATCTTCCTTCGCGTTACTACCCCGTTCCAGTACTTTTTCTAGCTCCTTTTCGGAGTCCTGTAATTCAGCCAGGACCCCATTCTACAGCCCTTTCGACTTGGCTACGGCAATTCCCCTCACTACTACTTTAAAGGCTTCCCAGAGCGTGCCCGCTGTCTTGACACTGCCAGTGTTTATCTCAAAGTAACTTATTATTTCCTCCCGCATATCCTCCCTAAATACACTATCTTTAAGCGCCTCTGCACGCAATCGCCATGTGGGTATCCTTCCCCTCGGGGGTCGGTATTGCCACACTAGCATCAGTGGCGAGTGGTCCGAGAGGACTCTGGCTTTATATTCCGCCTGCAGTATGTCAGTCATTAGTTCCTGCGTGACAAACACACAGTCTAGTCTAGTATATAGGCCCTGTGGGGCTGCATAGTGCGAATATTGTCTGTCCTGCAGTTGACATGACCTCCATGCATCTATCAGGCCAAAATCAGCCAACAACGCATGCAGTGCCTTTGCGGCCGGAGTGGGTCTATCTACTTTAGTGTCTGATCTATCCAGGTTGGGGTTTAGTACACAATTGAAGTCCCCCCCACAATACTGACCCCCTATGCTACCACTGGGTTTTCCATACAGGGTCCTAAAGTACGCAGCTGTGTCCTGGTTCGGAGCATAAGTATTTACTATGCAGATCTCTCTGTTTTCCACCATCCCCTTCATAACCACCATCCTGCCATCTGCCTCTGCACAGAGCTCACAAGCTGGAATGGGTCATGTGGGGCCACCCATGTGATTACCCCTCTTGCATAAGCAGAATATGCTGCCCCTACTACTGTCCCTCTCCACTTCTTTAGTATCACTTCTAGTTTATTTTGTGTTAAATGAGTTTCTTGTAACAAAGCTATGTCCACTTTCTGTCTGCGTAGGTACATCATGACCTTGTTCCGTTTCAAATAGCTATTGAGCCCTCTAACATTCCAAGTGACTATCTTAAGGTCTCCCATGGTTCATCTCGTTTTCCGGGGGATGTAGGCCCACCCCATAACACCTCCCCAACTACAACAAACCACTGCACACAACCCCTTCCCAACACCCCATTTCCCAACTTCAAACCACTGCACACCCTCCTCCCCCTTCTTCGACCCCCAACCCCAACAAGTGCCCAGCTCCATACCTGGATCTCAGGCCCCCCCCCGCATTTGGTTCTGCTCCAGAAAGCCCCGGCCCAGAACCCAGCAGGGTGTCACCGGCCTACCAGTGACCTAACTTACTATATGTTATGGGAGTATGAGGCCATGCTCCGTGTAGCTCCTATATTATCGAAGTTTCTAATGCCACTATAGCTGTAGCTCTCAACCCACTCCTCCACCGATTGTATGCAATGCTATTTTCAAGTCCCATTGTCATAAGCTGCGGCACCTAGAGCGCTACAGACACATGTTACTTATCTCCTCCGTCAGTTCCCTGGATATCCGATTCCTGGGGGCATCTCTACACGTCCAACCATCCCATAGCATCGTTCGGGTGTCGAAAAACCAAGTTCTGCCCTTGTGGAATACCTTCAGTTTAGCTGGGTAGAGCAGCATGTACCTATGGCCCGCTTCCCACAATCTTCTTTTCACGGACACAAAGTTCATGCGACTGCGCTGTACTTGCAAGGTATAGTCCGGATATGCCGTTATGTTCGCTGCCCCTCTCTGTATCGTGCCACCTTTACGAAAGTGTTCAAGGATTTTTTCTCGGTCTCGGTAGTTTAAGATCTTGGCTATTACCGGCCAAGGAGGGTTCCCCGGCGGCGGCTTCCTCGTCAGGCCCCTGTGTGCCCTCTCGACCGCGAACCTCTGGGACAGGGCTCCCCCAGTTATCTCCTGCAATAACATTGACTCAATGTATTCCGTAGGGTTGGTTCCCTCAGCTCCTTCTGGCAATCCGATGATACGGATGTTGTTTCTTCGGGCGCGTCCCTCTGCCTCCTCCGCCCTACTCTCCAGGTTGCCCACACTTTGTACCAAGGCTTGAAGTTCAGATTTGTGGGCCGCGCAGGCCGCCGTGTTCGGGGCCACCTCTTTATCCAGGTCCCCGTGTGCTCCGCAAGCATTCTCACGTCTTGCCGGAGAAGATTTACGTTCTCCTGCACCGCTCCGAATTTGAGCTCAAGTGCAGCTTTCAGTTCAGCCATTGCCAGGCCCAGTTTGGTCTCCAGGGCCACTTTCAGGTCTGCAATTGCTGCTAGTACCTCCTGGTTGCCCATAACGTCCGGGCCTCCAACCGGAGTCTTGTCTTTCATCCTGGCCCCTTCCGCACCTGGTGGTGTTTTGGCAAATTCGTCCAGTGTGGGTTGCTTGCTTTTCAATCTGATGGGCTTGTTGGACATCTCGACACGTCAGGGTTAAGTGGGCCGGCCCCAGCGCGTGCTGTCCTCTTTCCAAGCGTGCCAAATTGCACAGGGATGCCCTTCAGCAACCGCTCTTGTTTCTGGATTGGACTGTGTCCTCCCACGTAACCTAGTGGGTTAGTTCCTCCCTCTCAGGGCTCTGGTTCCTGCCCCAGTCGACCTAGATTCCAGGGCTTCCGCCTAGCTCTGGTGTGGCTCTGATGGCCTCCCTTGCCAGTCCCCACTTTCAAGAGGCGACCCGTGCGCCTTCATCTGCAGTTATCAGTCACGGCCACCTCGGGCTCGCCGTGCGCGCTCATTCATACCCACTCCCAGCGACTGCCTGTCACTGTATGTCTATGTAAGCATGTCTGTGCCCCATGAGTGGCTGAATCACCATTTATAAAGCATTACATTTAGTTATGCCATTGTACTGGCTAGCCTCCTCAGGAAGATGTAATGGGGCTTGTTACACGTAGGATTGCAAGTGTGGGCTTATGCCTCTCAGTCTCTCATTGCGGCGCTGTATTAAATGTATTCTGGGCTTTTTGGCATGTTTCCAGCTGTCTGTTGTCAGCTACGGTGCTCGCAGCTCTGCTCTTGTCGCCTCCTTAAGGGAGGCAGGCACTCCCAGCTGTTTCACACGCAGCGTGATCTGCTCAATGCGTTCCACACAGGACGGCTCCCTGCGCCTCTGTGTTCGCGTGTCTCCCCAGGCGTTCGATCCGGCCAGCCAACGTAATGTCGGAGGATCTAATGCGCCTACACCCGGGGCGAGCGTTCGCGTTCCCTTCGGTGCGCTCTGGGCAGACCGTCCATCGGCACCTCCCCTCACTGGTTCCGGGCTCCTAGGCAGTCACCCGGTGTGCCGCAGGACTCCATGCTGTGTTCCCCGCTGCCGGGTCGCCGACTGTATGCACCCGGCTAGCAGTGCCAGTCCCCCCCTCAGGACCTCGGGTGCAGGTCAGCTCGCGCCCCCTTTCAGCCTGCCGCGTACAGCATTCGCGCAACTCCCATCAGAGTCCCAGCGCTCCTAGTCATCCAGCGCTCGCTCGACTCACCCGCAGGCGGCCACCCCCACATGGGTTCCGCACGTCGGATCAAGCCCTTTGTCTTCCACGGGCCGGCATCTTGGCTCGCTCGCCTCCGAGCTGCTGCACTTTTCGGTCGGCTGGGTGCGGGTGAATCACTGTGGCAATCCATTCAGATTACAGCTCCAGTCGTGCCCCGATTATTCATAGTTGTGCACAGGCAATTCCGGTCGTCGTAGGTAGATTCTGCATGGCTATTTTCACCGGATCAGATCAGGATCAGTAGGAGCTCCCAGCAAACACGTCCTCTTACATGGCCTTGTAGCCACGTCCCCCTTGTTTATTCTTGTTCTTATGATTATTCATTGAAGTATGGCTCTGTGTTGGTGGTGTGACTCCACTCACCTGTACAGATGTGGCCAAAGGTATCTATGCTGATATTGGGTTTGTTTCTAAATAGTGCTTGCAATTTACCAATTAATCTGGTTAGTGGTTTCATTCTGTTCAAAATTACTATAAAGAATTTCCGTTTCACGATCATTGCACTGTCTACAAGAGCTTCAAGGATGACTTTTCTGCGGTAGGTGTTGAGGGTTGAGCGTGATTTCTGCCCTATATTTATAAGGTTCTGAAGAACTCTATGGTGGAAACATTTTTGTAAAATTAATCTTTTGGAATGCTTGCTTGTGGTTACATTACCATTTGTACGTACTCTGTTAGCAATAGTGCGTGTTGCACTGCTTTTAGTGCTTTTCTTTTCATTCTCACATTTTGACAGATGAACTACACTGGTAGATGCCCATTTTCCTTAATGACTGGATTAGCTCTTCTCTTTCAACTTTCTGTAGAGGTTCTGCTTGCAGTGGATGGCTACTTTCTATGTTTTTAGGTTGTGTGGCTCTATTTCTGCGTTGCTTTCTACAGAGTTGCAGTTTGGTAGGCATTGGCAAAGAAAGGGAAGTGTGGGTGTGGAGATTTTCAAATGTATATGTTTGCAATTTGCATGAGTGGGTCAATAGGAAGGTAGGCATATAAATGGAAATGTGTCACTGTGTAATGGCCTCTAACTTTCAGTTGGGGACAGTATCTTACCTTGTGGGGATTAGTCTAATGGTGGCGCAATAACAAACACTGAGCACCTGTAAAGGTGTCATGAGTAACAATGAAGTACATACTGGTGGATTGCCGCAAATCCATATGCTACAATACAACAAAAGTGCACTCTTCCAGTAAGACGTACAACAATATGATGGTATTGTACTTACTTTGTTTGGTGAGAGTAGGTTTATTGCAGGTTGTGCACACGCCAGTGGCTTTCCGCAGAGAGGTGGGTACTGCACCTGTATAAGAAGATGCTAAGAAAATATGTTGGCTAATGGCATAGTGCTTACATTTGTACAATACATTCTTTAAAACTATAGGGGGATGTCTTTGCAGGAAGAGAAAGTGTGGGTATAAATGGAAGGCTTAGGAATTGAATGGGGACTTTGGAGCATATGCATGTTTGTTAAGGGGTAAGTGGGTTATTTGGGAATGTATTGTATGACGTGTTATTGAACACGTGTGTGTGTATTAGTGTAGGACTATTTACTTTCAAATGGAGTACTTCGCATTGTGGAAGGATGACAAAAATGTGCGGAAAGATGAACAGAGTGCAAAGCAAAATGTTTTTGTCTGTGCATTTGCATGTACCTCTCTGCATATATATGCTTGTACATGAGTGGAGCCATTGTTTCCGATTTTTAATTTCCTTATGCGCATTTATGAATGTTACTGTTGTCGATGCACACAAATTCTTTTCTTTTTTAAGTACTGTTGTAATCTATGAAGTGTGAAAAGTAAGTGGCAAGAAACTGGTTATGCATGCAATGTATGCACTTGGCTTAGTTTGGTGGGATACGCTGACTGATCCTTTTGTGCGCGATTTTTACACATTTGATAGGAGGTGCGTTAATGGGGGAAGCTTCATAAAATTGACGGAACAAAAGAACAGAGTAACCGTTTGCATATAACAATGACTGCTATGGACAAATGGTAACTTTGCCACCACCTACCACTGTAGGAGCCATTTCATGGTAGGTGATGGGAGAAATAACAGTAGGAATCTTGAGAACATTATGGATATTCAGTGCCAGGTACCCTGTTGCTACGAACTTATAACACAGTCGCAAATGTATGGTACAAAAAGTAGTAATACCTAAAAGGCGTGGTGATGGGTAACAGTGCTGATGTATGTGGATGCAGAACTCACAGATCGTTTTACAGTACTTTCTCGTGCAGGTGGTTTTGATTTACAGGACACTTGAACTCTGCGTGTTTAACAGTTTGTATGGACTGTTCAACAGAGGGGATAGCGTTAGATGCAGAATTCTTGGATGTAATTGGTGGAAACGTATGTGGACGTTTAACAGTAGCCAATGAGGGAGTGCTGGGAAAAGACTACTGGAAAGGGAAGAAGGACTGGCCCTGCTTTACTGGGGCACTGCACTTGCGGTACTTGGGGAAAGCGCACATGCTAACATGCTGTCCTTCTTAATGTGCTTGCTATGGAAATGGGACTATGGATTATCGAATAAGGTGTATGTCTGCTTTTCTGTTCCATGCTAGGATGTTCTTCTGTGCCCATGACAACGTTAGTGCTTCTAGTGTGACGTTTGTCAGTGGAGCTGATATTTTTTATCCTCCTATTGAAATTAGTCTTTTGTTCCACAATGTAAAATGTAGGTTGCAAGCACTCGTGTTATAATGTAAGGAGGAAAAGCAGAGAGCAATCCCCAACAACTACCACACAAAAAGGTGTTAATTTACACGTCGCTTTACAAAAATAAAAAATAAAACACTTTCACAACTACCAACAAAGCGGCCATTCTCTATGATGCTTCAAATGTGTTTGCGCAGCCCCCCCACACAGGACAATATGTTCGCGAAAGCCGTGCCATTTGGAGGTGCGCCCATGCTACATCCGGGTCTTTTCAGAGTGGCTGGAATGGAAATGAGACTGTGCAGGAGTTGGGATTGGTCAATACGATTTCCTGGGGGTGGTGTGTAGCAACAGATTGTGCCAGAACGTGTTTTTACAAATAGGAGTGGAGATGGCTATGGGTATGGTTGTGCCGTTCAGTAGACGGGACTATATGGCTTTTAGGCGACTCCTGCATACATTGGGTACAAGTTTACGCAGAACGCTGTGCACTGGCAGCACACCTTGTGTTCCATAATGTCCATGTGCACTGGTATGGAATACGTGGGATGAAGTGGCTCCATGTGGGTCCTCTTTGTGCCAGTTTGGTGATGCTCACTCATCCAGACATCATTATTGTACATTGTGGAGGCGACATTTCGGCAACTCATGGAAATGTTTCCAAAGTCGCACATAATATTTTTTTTCGCATTGCCCAGAGACATGTGGCTGCGTTCTTCCTCGTGTGGGCCACAAAAGGAGAAAGCGCGCCGTAATGTGAACAAGGCTGTTTGTGCTTTTTTTGCGAGACGCTGCATGTTCTTCCACAATGAAAACATTAAGTTTCGTAGTAGCAACAGTTTAAATTCAGGTGGAGTTCATCTGACTGATGCTGGCAATGAGCTGTTTCTGCGTAATATCCAAAATGCAGTGCAGCGCTTCCTGTGGGTGTTCACCACTTCAAATGTTGCAAACACAAACAGCACAAAAAGGCTCTTTTCACAGTCACCACTTCATTTTGAGAATGCGTACAATGTTTTTGACGGAGTCCCGCCGCTCATTGTTGACAACCCTCTACGCGGCGCTCATAGGCTGCGCCACCGCCTTCATGCTTTCATTCAAATTATATTTTTGAACAGTGCAAGGTGGCTCTGAAAAGAGCCTTTTTCTCCCCCCCACCTCCTTTCTGGTTGTGTTGCATTTTTCCTGTTGTTATAAGGCACACCACAGAAGGACAGGAATGGAAGGGAGGTTTGGCAAAGGGTACCAACCACAGGGATAAGAAATTGCACATGGAGAGCAGAAGATGTGGGGTGGACCTTACTTGGGTAGGGGGCACTCTTTGTCATGCTCCCAGACCGAAGCCTCAAAAGCACTTCGGAATTGTTCCACCTGCACAGTACATGCACAATACAGTGACTGTTGAAAGGTACAAGTCTGTTGCAGTGCGTATGGCCTGCAAGGCTGGTTTTGGGACGCGCTGGCCCACTGGAGTGTCCCTAGTGGTGGCAGTAGCAGATGCGGAGGATGCTGTAGAGGAAAGTAACCTATTGCCTTCTTGGAAGGGGACAACCCTCCAAACAGCTGCCTTGCGGTTTGATTTCAGGTTCCGCTGCATGGAGGTGGTGCCGTAGCTGTACAAGCCAGGTTTTCCGCAACTGAGTACTACACTCAGTGCATTTTAGCTAGTTTGCATGAGATTTGGGCACATCTCCAACGGTCGTAAATAGTTTCCACACCCACGACTCACGCTGGCTGCAGGCAATGGGGATTCCCTCTACTTTATCCTCATTTTCTTTTTGATGTCATCCACATTATCACGCCTGTTCCCTTGCTCAGGACCTTCAGAAGGAGGTGTTGGTGGTGAGGGTTTGGGTGCTCCTGAGTCAGAGGTAGTAGCAGAAGCCCTGGTGGCTATTACTTGGAGAGGTACTTTCCAGGCACAGAATTGGTCAGAAAGGAATTTCTGCATTAACCGATGTGTACTGCTGCTCTTCTCTGGAAAGCCAAATACGGATTGCAGCGCAGTTGTGGGGTGTGCCCTTTTATAGGACTGTTGTGGAGCATCTGCAACCGGAAAGTGGCCCTAAATCTTTCCCTACAATAACTACATGCAGAAGGAAGAGTGTAGGACCTCTGTAAGGGTGCACTCTCACTGTAACACTCCATACAATGCAGAAAATAGTCCTTTTTTGATATGCACGGATCCGGATCATATCCGCCAAACAAAGGCCCACGTGCAGCGTGGTTCCGTTACCATGGTGACATTGCCATTGTTCTCCATTTAGACGCCTGTCTGCTGGACGCATATTGACCAGAATACTTTGTGGCCACGTGCATAGGTCTCCTACGGATACCCTTGTCATCCCTGGACTACTTAAATGTACGACACACGTGCAGTGAACATTTCTACATAAGCTTGGTGTGTGCACTATACAGTAGGTGGAATGTTCACGTGCAACGGGCATGGGTGAGCGCTTCCACCTACTAAACTACATCACACGTTCCTTCGCATATCTTGGCCAGGGGCGGTGTTACAAGGCGTCACAGGACGAGATACGCATGTGCAAAGTTGGGCAACCGACAAACGTACGGTCCTACAACCACTTCCAGGCAGCTCTGTGCATGCAAACATGCGGCCCGTAGTGGCGTCCTACGGATGCTAACATTGTGATTGGGCATAGGGCAGCCAGGTGCAGCGGTCGTACGACTCCTCCATTTCCCTCACTTGCGATCATCCCCACCAGTGCTGTGCCCGTCACAATTACAAATGGCTTCTTAAACAAAGGAAAAGGCACATATAAATTCATTAACAATTTACATATCAACCTTTATTAGCACACATTCATAGCCACTATTCAGAAAGGGAAGGGGGACCAGAAGCAGATACATATACTGGGGCTTTTGGCATTTCTACCAGTTGGTGGTGAGGGCAAAAAGGGATTGAGGTCTCATTGAAGCGTTTCTCATGACACGCAATTTGCTGGGATGGGGACTGCGAAATGGGGAAGGTGGGCATGTGCAAGTGGAGCAGTGGTATCTTATTTTCTCCATAGTATGTTCTTGTACAAAATATTTCAAGGTGGCAAAATTGTTCAGCAACTCATCCATTTTGGCGTCCAGGCGGTCTACTTTTGTATTTACAGCGTTTCCTTCCGTTTCTGTGGCTGTATGTTGATGTAGAAAAGGTGCTGCTTCTGGTTTACTCCTTTGTATTCCCATATGTTCTGTTAAAGAAAAACAAATGTGTTTAGCATACATGTGTGTTACTTTTCACACTGCGTTCCCTACCTATGGGGTTACTATGGTCACTCATTTCGTCATGCGGGAAATTCTCCTCCAGCCATTCTAGGGTGCTTGCCATTGCTGTAATTCTTCCCCTTTTCACACTGCGGCGGGTACCAATGGGGTTATAGTCCTCACTCAATTCTTCATGCGGAAAATACTCTACTAGGTTGCTTGCTATTGCTGCCCACAAACAGAAAACAACATGCTTTCCTACTATTGTACACTACCAGACCTGTGCAATTATAACAAACTGTAGTGTACTTACCATGTTGCTTACCTGCTCTCAGTAGTTGGCATCCCTAACTCTACCTGTTCGTCCTTTGTTGGAATGTGAAGCAGGTGTGCGGTAAGATTGTTGGTGCATTCCATTATGCTGCATACCCTATGCCTTTGCGCTGTTTGTTCCGAAAGTACAGACTTTGTATAGCTCCTGCATTTTCCCTTCCCATTCACACACTTGCTGCTGTTTCTATATGTTTCTCGTCTTTGCTGCATGGTACCACTTTGTACGACCACCCCTCCCTTTCCTGACTGTTGGACTCCACCCGATGTCCGTGAACAGACACACTGTTCCCAACCACTGTGGCTATTAGTATAGAGCCACCGGCTTCAGCATGCTGTACAGTACATATATACAAACTAAGAGCATCCTGTTAAAAACGTATGGGATTCGGGGTGGGGGCATGGCCATCCAAGGACCCATGCAGATGGCTCCGGAGTAGGCTCTGTAACCCCTTTCCCTATACGGCCCTAATCCCCCATAAATGTGGCCGTTTTCTACCGTGAAGAGAAGTTGATGTGGAGGAACATATGAGGCAGCGCCAGGAAAGAATAGAAGCGACAGGGAACCTCCGAAAGTGAGCCTGAGGCTTTTAAACGAGGCGTCCCGATCCTCCCACCAAGATGGCGGCCCAAGGCTGAAAACGACTGGCGCCCGTTGGCGGAGGGGGGATGGTCCCGCTTCACCCTGCATGCGGAATCCATCGAGCCTCAACCATAAACGTAATAGAAGACCCCGAGCCCCACTAAAGATGATTAAATGCAAAGTCGCAGCCCTGCTATATGATCGAAGTGGCGCTGCAGAGAGCCGTCCTGGACCCCGAGAGCAGCAAGTGGCATTACGCAGAAGACAGGCGCGTATGCCCGCCTACATGAGACCTGGGCAGCTTGTCAATAGAACTTCCCGAGCGGTGCACGTGGACCGAAGAACGGCCAGCAGAACCTCCAGGACCCGTGGGGAGGAGCTGGGACACAATCGGAGGACAGCGGAGCGGAGGTTGCCGGTGCCCGAGGTAACGGACCGGCAACTGCGACCAGCACCGTCTTCGGTCCCGCGCTGGATGTATAAGGTGAGAAGGGGACCGGAGGTTCTTGCGGGCAGCAGCGGGGAAGCAGCGCAACGGAGGGCCAGCCACGAAACAACACGCTGCGATCCGGCGCTTATCAACCCTCCTCTCCGCCTCTTAAAGGCAACAGAGCGGGAGTCGCGACTTCAACACACCCGAACCAAACATAAGCTTTGATGCCGTGGGGGGAAGGAGGGACCTGCCACGGCATCTGACAAACTTAGGAAGACATGAAGTGACAAAAAGAAAGCTTGGAGTTAAATGTGAGGCAAACAAAAGGAGGTAAAGACTAAGACACCACAAGCTACTGGAACATAATAAAGGTGGAACTTAAATGCATAACAACAGCTGGCACGCATTGAAGACGCCACGATTCCTCCATGTAGCGGCATATCTTGCACACATGGCTGAAGGTGTGCATTATCGCGAGCTACCCTGCTGCCATGGGGATGAGGAACCTGCAACCCAGCATAAGATGTGTGCCCAACACTGGTAAAGCTCATTCAATGAGCTACCCGTAGGTGAATCTCATTTGATTTGAAACGCCCTGAAGAAAGTAGGAAGAATATACTCAGAGCCCTATACTCAAGGAGGCTTCAAGAATATTTGCAAGAACCGCAGCCTACATAAAGCCCCACAGTGAGGAGGTGCAAAGAACTACCTGAGCTATACAACATACTTATAAAATATTAGTAGTAGGCCCAGCCCAACGCGCTCCCGTTCTCCCCTCCTCTATACCCAAATATGTCCAAACAATCTACTAAATCAAAAGGAGGAACATCGGGGGACATCAAGGTGATGATGCAAGTGGTGGGGACTCAAAAACGGGGCCAGACTCAGTCCACCGCCCAGGTACACCTCCCTCCAACATAAGACCCGGTTGACACAACAGACCCGCCAATCCGAAAATCTGACCTCCTAGCACTGCTTCAAGAACTGAAAAAAGACATCAAAGAAAGCGCTGCAGACTTGGCTAAATCTATTGCCGATCTCAACAAGGGGGTCATGGCAACCGAACGTAGAATAGACAAGGTGGAAACCACGATGGCCGAACAGGGGCAGGAACAGGAAGAATTAACCAAAAGAGTACAAGAACTTGAACAGCAGATGGAACGGGTTCAAAACAGGCAGGAGGATGCCGAAAATAGGTATAGAAGGAATAACATATTGGATCCCAGGGGTCCCGAAATCCATGACAGACCCTGAACTGCAACAATACATAACAGACCTATTCCAACACATCCTAAGTACTGGGGATTAGGACATAGTTCTAGACCGTACACACAGAGTCTACTCGACATACCAGCTTAACAAAATTTTTACTCCGGATGTCCTTTCAAGGGTACACCTATTTCAATTAAAAGAAGACATCATGCGCGCCGCAAGGAAGAAAGAACCCATCCACTTTAGATCTGCAACTATTCAACTATACCAGGACCTGGCGCAAGCAACCCTTCTCAAGAGAATACGGCTGAGAGTTGTGACAAACTGGCTGCGGGCTAAAGGAGTGCGCTACCAATGGGCATACCCTACGGGACTTCGTTTTGGATGGGAGGGTCAACACTACATGATCACCAAAGAGGAAGAAATTGAAAGCCTTATGGGAGACAAAGAGGACAGTCGAAATGTCGGTGCAAATGGCACCCCACTCAGAGATAAGAAGAGAATGGAATCACCTGAAAAGGAACAATGGAAGCCAGTACGCACCCGCCCAAGGGGCCGCAATAAAGATATCAACGCCATAGACCATACATGAGTGCTGGAGCTCAAGCCCCAAATGTCGCACCTGAAATTCAAGAGGCGGGGCTCTGATCTACGACAGTCACCAACAAAATGGGGCGTAAATATGACAAGAAAATAAAGATGGAAACCGAGAAAGATATATCAAAGACCGAAAACATATAGGAACCGAAACAAAAGGGGGGGGCAGGGGGAAAGTGGGGAGATCAGACCCCAGTTTTCCCAGGAAAGTCTATACCTGGTGACTTGGGTGGTAAATCCACCAATTGTGTTTGTACAAGAAATTGGAGTTTGAGAGTTAAAGGGTTTAAGAGGAAAGTTTTTGTTTAAGGATGACGGTGATGCATCAAATACTAAGAACACTCGAAACAGTGAAGAGATCCCTGGATCATAAGAGAAGCAGAAATGCAGGACATGGAAATGGCTGAACTAACATTTGTTACACTAAATGTCCAGGGGCTCAACTCCCCTATTAAACTCAAATCTATGCTATCTAGATATGCAAACCTCAGTGGTTTGGATTCAAGAGACACACCTATGTAAGGAAGACGAGCACAGACTGAGGCACACAGCGTTCCCCACACAATTTTTCACCACCAGTGGAACAAAAACACAAGGGGTGGGCATCCTGATAGCCAAAGGGATTATCTTTGAAGAGCAATTTCTGAAGAAGGACCCAGAGGGCCGCTACCTGTTGGTGGGAGGGAAACTGATGGGGCAACAAGTAACGTTGGTATCAATCTATGCTCCTAACGAAGGACAAGATAGTTTCTTGATGCAGATGCTCCCGATCATTGTGCAATAGGGGAAGGGACAGATACTAATGGGGGGAGATTTTAACGGGGCGATGGACTCTGAAATTGACAAAACACTCCAAGCCTCCTCCAATGACCACACGTTCCGGCAGGCCTTAGCTAAATTCCTCAGAGAATTACATCGGATTGAAACATGGCGCTTCTTCAATCAACAAGAAAAGGCATACACTCATTACTCTGCGGTACACAGTGGCCACTCCCGGATTGACATGGTGCTGATCTTGGACTCCCTGATCCCACAAGTTACGGGATTAGAGATTGGAGTGAGGTGTCTGTCGGATCACGCTCCGGTCCTCTTAAAGCTGGAACCCCTGAGCCCACAATACCGGCCCCGCAAACCATGGTGCCTAAATGAAATAATCCTGAAAGACTTAACCCTCCGAGCAGCCATTGAACGCACCCTGAAGAATTATTTTCAAGAAAATGTCACCCCTGAGATTCATTGGGATACTATATGGGACGCAAATAAAGCCGTAGTAAGAGGGGAATTCATAGCGCAAACAACAAACTACATCAAAAGAAAAGACAGGGTGAGGCGGGCTATGGAGACCCAAGTGGCAGAAGCCGAAGCAGAGTACAAAAATAAGGACTAACAAAGAACATGGAGGGCACTGAAAAAGGTTAGGGCAGCCTTAGAGACCCACCTGGTGGATGACGCTGCGCTTCTCCTGGTTCGTACCAAACAATTTTATTACACTAAAGGGGACAAAGCTAACCGATTCCTCGCAGCTAAATTGAAGCAGCGAAGAAACCGGAACCGCATAATCCAACTCCGAAATGTAGAAGGGGACCTAATATGGGGGGAAGAAGCAGTAGAGGAAGTGATCCACTCATACTTCACAATAAATTTAAAAAGGGAGGACCTGGTGAGAGAAAAACAAATCGCATTCCTCAACCAAATGACTCTGCCACAAATTAGCGATTCAGACAGACAAATGTTGGAAGCCCCCATAACAGAAGAAGAGGTGGGAGAAGTAATAAAAACACTAAAGATGAACAAGACCCCTGGCCCAGATGGACTTAGTAATGCATACTTTAAAACGTTCAGAACCACCCTGATTAGCCCCCTAACAAAAATGCTTAACTTCATCCGCGACACTGGTAAGATCTCTGAAGATATGAGCCGGGCGACCACAGTATTACTACTAAAACCAGACAGGGACCCCAATGAATGAGCGAGTTACCGCCCCATTTCGTTATTAAACAGAGATGCAAAAATGTACTCGATGGTCCTGGCCCGTAGAGAAGTATTGCCTGGGATAATCCACCCCGATCAAGAGGGCTTCATACAGGGGCGAAACACACACGATAATATCTGCAGTGCCATAAATACGATCGATTGGGGCCGTGGAACAGGACAACGATTCTCAGTGTTGGCATTAGACGTTTCCCGAGCATTTGACAGTCTACATTGGGGGTACCTACTGATGACTCTGGAAAAGTTCGGGTGTAGCCGATCTTCATACGCATGGTAATGGCCAATTTCGCACAGCCAACCACACGACTGATGGTCAATGGACGGCTCACGAATAATATCCTTATTTAGAAGGACACAAGACAAGGGTGCCCGCTGTCACCACTAGCACAAAAGACCTGTGACGACCCAGAGATTCAAGGAGTAGAAGCGGGCGCGGGAGGTCCTAAAAAAATAGCTCTTTACGCGGATGATATCCTCATGTTTCTCAAAGACACAACACACTCGCTACCAAAAACATTAGACCTACTAGCAGAATTTGCGAAGGTTTCTGGATTCCATGTTAACTATAGCAAATCCTGTGCACTCAATATTACTGAGAGAGTAGAGAAGATCACAGAATGGGCAGACAGGTACCCGCTGAAATGGGAACAAAAAGCAGTGAAATACTTATGAATACAATTGACACCCAAATACGAGAAATTATACGGGGCTAACATCCCGGAATTGCTGAAAGAGCTAGCAGGGGATCTAAAGCACTGGGAGGTGCAGGAACGGTCATGGCTGGCAAGAATATTAGCGGTAAAAATGACCCTGCTCCCCAGGTTCCTCTATGTAGTAAGAGCCTTACCAATATGCATCCCAACTCCAGCAATCCAAAAACTACAAAAGGAGATAATGGCATTTATTTGGAAAAAGAAAAAACCAAGAGTCCCCAAAAAGGTCCTGTTCAGACCCCAATGGCTGGTAGGGTTGGGAGTCCCTGAAATTCGCAGATATTTATGGGCAGCACAGTTAGCCCCAATACTACAGTGGTCACCCAGAAATAACCAAACGAGTTGGACGGCCCTTGAAAGGGAAGCAACTAGAGCCCCCTTGGATAACCTCCCCTTCCTTCCTTAAAGACACAGAAATAAAGAGGGTGTGTTACTTGGATCGACCAAAGCCACCTTATGGTATTGAGACAAGGCGTTACGAAGTAGATGGGTGAAGATCGGAGGGGGACCCTTGACACCAGTAGCCCATAACCTGGACTTCTCCCCAGGAATGCGGTCTGACTTCTGGGTACAATGGAGTGGGAATGAGAAATCATTGACAATGGGAGACCTTTATGAAGAAGGTATACCCTTGACCTTCAAGAGATGCAAAGGTAAGTTTAATATACCTGAGACTGAGAGGTTCCATTACGTCCAATTAAGGCATTGGATCTCTAACAGGAAGGTCCGAGAAGAGGCAACCCGGGAACCGGTGGGACTAGAACTCACGATAAAAGAGGGCCAACCAAAGAAAGTGGTGTCGAAATTATGTAGCTTAATTGGAGCAGTAGCCCCTGAAGAATCACTCCTCTATATACAGCGGTGGGAGGCGGATATGGGGAAACCAATCTCTAGTGAAACCTGGAGCCAAATCTGGCAAAGAGCCGCTAAAAGCTCCAGATGTACCTCCATTACAGAAGCAGCATACAAAATGTGCCTAAGATGGTACATGACCCTGCATGCACTCCATTAACCCAGACTACCCCATGTCCTGCTGGAGAGGCTGTGGACATCCAGGTGATTTGATACACATGTGGTGGTCTTGCCCACTTGCAGAAATTTATTGGAAAGAAATCCTAAATCACATCAATGAGATAACAGGGACACAATTACCTTTCGACCCGATGGTGCTACTTCTGGGGGAGGCGGTAGAGGGATGTTATGCCAAATCTGGACCAAAAGCCCAGCTCATTACCCACATGCTAAGCGCTGCTAGAATAACTGGCTCATACCTGGAAGAATAAACAAGGACCGATAGTGGCCATGGGTTGGGTGAGACTATGAGGGGTAATGGCCATGGAAAAAACTACAGCTTTATCCCATGGCTCCTATACGAAATATTTGAACACCTGGATGCCATTACACGAATTTACAAATGATAGCGAACAAATGTACTTTAAGCCGAAACTATTGCGCAACATTTCTGTTATTTAAAACACATATTCTGAACTGGAAGAATGTGCGACCTGGGAATCTCAATTGTTGATATATGCTTTACCGTATCCAATGTTGGGGATGTTGGGGGGGCTGGAGGGCACATCATGAATGCTTGTTTTCATACTTTGAAAAACCGAAATTAATAAAGTTGTTAAAAAAAAACATGTGATTCAGTGAAAAAAACATTATTTAAGGGACATTACGGTTAAGTTGCGCTACTAAAAACCTATCACCTTTACTGAAAAAACTATGATAAAGGAACTTTATGGTTAAAGTGCCCTACTAAAAACCTATGAAATTCACTAACAAAAAACATTGTTACACGGACGCTGTGGTTAAGTTGTGCTAAAAATGTATCCCCTTTACTGAAAAAGCTAGGCTAAAAGGAACGTCATGGTTAAAGTGCCCTACTAAAAACCTATGAAATTCACTGACAAAAACGTTGTTAAAAGGGACGTTATGGTTAGGTTGCCCTAAGAAAAACCTATCAAATTCCGTACAACAACTATTAGAAAGGGGCATTATAGTTACTTTGCACTAATAACCTAGCCATATTATGGTTACAAGTACAACCGAAAACCCCCAGAAATTCGCCAGTCATGGTAAGCTAAGCAACCATAACTTGCGCCACCACTGTGCACTGCTAAGACTAACACCCATGCCATCAAAAATGACATGGGAGGCTGTGTGTGTGAGATGTAGAGCTAGGTGGGCTGAGGCAGGGCATGGGGGGTGGGAGGGAGGTGTACCGAGTGGGGCTACCAGCGAGGCACACTGTCAGTTATGTGGCACTAGTGAGAACGTTTTCAATGGCGGGCTCCTCTGGTTCTGAATGGCAGTCAGTGCCTTTCAAAAAGAAGTGTAGGAGACAGGATGAGAATAGGAGCAGGTCTCCTATGGATGGGGGTGGGGCAGGCTCAGGATTTCAGGAGGGTGTGCCCAATTGAAATAGCAGAAGCTGTACAGGTGACGGCTAGATCACCTTGGTTCATACGTAAGGTGGGTGAGGGTAAGCTGCTGGTTTACTGCAAGAGTTTTGTACAAAAGGAGAAGATGTTGCGCTTGCGCAAAGTGGTGGGCATTCCTATGGTGTGTACTGGGACACAAGTTAGTGTGAAAAGAGGTAAAATGGTGATCAATGGAGTGCCGACCAGTACCAATTTGGAGCTTTTAATGGTGGAACCTAAGCAACGATAATGTAGCAGAAGTACAACGTTTGGGACAAAGGAATGGCGAGGGGGTAGTGCAGTCTACTACTGTATTAATGACATTTCAGGCTGTGGAGGTGCTGCAGTATCTGAGGATTGGTTATGAGCGGTTGTGAGTGGCAAAGTATGTGCCCCCACCCCAATGAGATGTTTGAAGTGTACAAGGTTTGGTCATGTAGTCAGTGTCTACAGAGGTGTGCAATATTGTACGAAATGTGGAGGTGGTCATATCATCAAGGAATGTTATGATGAGAAAATGCCTGTTTGCAGGAACTGTGGTGGGGAACACTGCATTATGGATAAGAAGTGCTCCGTGTATATGCGTGAGTCCCAGGTGCAATCAGTGAAAGTGTCTCAAAATTTGACTTATGCTGAGGCGGTTGCACGGCTGCAATTCGATGGTGAGAATAGTGTTAGGTAGTATTTCCAAGCTCAGACCGCGGTCTCGCCTACTTCAGCTGTTCCTAAGGTGCAAGCAGGGCAGACACAGGTGGAGGGGAATGTGTTGGTACTGTCAAAGGAGAGGTTTTTGCTCTTGATGACTGAGGTTATTAATAGTTCCTTTCAAATGCAGAGTAAGACTGAAAAACATGATAATATTTAAGGAAGATGAGAAGTTTCTGGACATATCCGGATTTGCAAGGGAATACTTGAATGAGATATTGTGTCATGTGCTGTGGCATGGGTAGAATGGTAGTGGGGGTTTGGTTTTCTTGGAAAATGGAGTCAGTGCCTGCACTTGGGACACATAGGCGGACATCATCTACAAAGATGGAAATCGCAGGCTCCTAGCTTTTTGGGAGCCATCCCAACTAGAAGAAGGTGGTTTTGGAAATGTGTATGTTAGCAAAGTCCTGTATTGGCTGGGAGATTGGAGAGCGGAAGGGACTGCAAACTATAATAACCCAAGATTCCTGGCCTATTGTTTACACAGTGACGTTAACCTCTTGCAGTAAGCAGGGACGCAAAATCTACTAGCCCACTAGCATTGGTGAGTAGTTTTTGTGAAGGGCAAGTACCATTTGCATGATACTCGGCCTTGCTGACGAGTATGGGGATGTTAGAAACCTATTTTCCATTAACTGCAAACACAGTGTGTTTTCAGTAAATGGTAAATACAAGTTTCACTGTGCATGCTTAACAGCATTGCACCAAATATGAAGTGTGCTTATGGCCACATGCACCATTTCACAAAAGCACTGGTAACTATTTTGTCACCAGTCACCTAGGGGCAAGTGCATTTCTCTTAGGTCGAGTATGTAAACTGCAGGTCTAGAGGGATTTTTAAGAATTTGCGAGTAAGAGTGTACTTCTCCCATTGAAAGTTTATTTTATGAACATAAAAGAAAAAGTTTTTGTGTCTGAAATGACTTTCGTTGTTGCGTTTATACCGATCTCTCTCACCTCTTCTGTACTGTACAAAGACCATGGACGCATCCTCTCTACACTCACGGCGCCAACCTTTCTGTAAAGCTGCAAAAAAGCATTACATCAAAGCAGCCACCATCTTGAGAGGAAAAATGTCTGTCTCCCGCCACAAAATATGAAGCAAATTGGATCCAAATGGGCATGGTTAGGACAGGGGTGGATGATCACAGGTGGCGATTTAAATACTAACATTATGGCAATGGGTTTCGTGTGGGTGGGCCCATAACCACAGAATGACAGTAGCCTATGTGTCCTTTCTCACGTGTTGTCTCACTCATACGTTCAATGCCTATGTTAATAGTTTCGGCTTACATGTGGTGCTTTTAGCACCACGTAATAGCCAAAACCAAAAAGGAACAGGTGCTTCGAGTAGGAAAGGGGTGGAGCCAAAAGAATCATGCCCCTCCCTCTGCCCCCCTTGGCCTAGTACAGCAAAGAGCATAAAACCTAGGCATTAATGGTGTCACTGGGAGTCACAGGACTGTCATGATTGCTTACCGACAACATTAGTCTTTGTTTGAAATGCCCTCTCCCGAGTGCAGATTTGAATGGCTCATTTAGACTATGCCGAAAGCCCTACCTTGCTTCCCTGAAATATCTGGTCTATTGAGATTGTAAGTTAACAGCTGGTAAAACACCCCCTCGCCACCAACATTTTGCATTTTTCTTTTCTTTATGTGGCCTTCTACTTCAAGCAGGTGATTGCCCCGGAAGCATAGCAGCACTCAAGTAAACCAACAAAAGATTGCTGGAAAATGATCTTGCCGAATAAGTTTCTCCAGTGGGAGCCAAGGGACAGCACTGCATTTATGTGTCCACAGAGAGGACTGAAAACAAGCTGAAGTGCCCAGAAAAGTGGAATTGATTCCTTTTTCTTTTGACACAACACTTATTGGAAATGTTGTGCCACCATCTTCAAAGACTGGCACATGTTCCACAAAGCACTGATATGCTTTATGGAACATGTGCCAGTCTTTGAAGGTTTTTGCGGCCTGATGCCCCCGGGCTGGATGGTGCATGTTAAAAATAAATAAAATACAAAAAATACAAAGAAAAAAATACAAAATGCTTCCTGAGATTTAGGGGTTTTATATAGCTAACCAGGCCCTAACCCTGGACCAAATGACAGAGGACATGAAAGTCTTAACATGAGAGGCAGTTATAGAAACGCCTACCAATGCTCTAACCTGCCTGCACATACCTCAACATTCTATACCTTTGCTACAGTCCTGGTTTCCTAGGTAAAGTAGGTATAGATCATACTATACAATTTCAATCAATACATAAAACTCCCCTCCTACCCTTATCAAATACTAATCATGATAGCTGTAGTCACTCTTAAGTCTAACCTAGAATCTCCTAAAAGAAATGCCCCACCCCCTTATGTACAACAGTATATAGCCATTGGATAATCCGGCTGATGATGGCATATGAGATCAGACACTGCTCCTGTAAAAAATGCTGAAGTCTGAGGCTATAAAAGGCACATGGTGCAAACTGGGAATGTACCTGGATTGTGAATATAGAGTAAAGCGAATGAGCATAATTCCTAGCTTTTACAAACGGGCAATGCAGTGGGTTTGTGTAAACAAATACACCCAGTTACACCACATCGAACCCATAATCCCACTTTTGCTTACCACCTAACAGCACACGTCCAGAGTTGCTGCTCAAATCTGATCCTTATTGGTTTTCAAAAGTCCAGAGAAGAATCAAGGTAAGCAACATTTCCACTTTGTATTCCATAATATGATCATGCTGTCAGAGTGCCACTCGGTGTAGCAAAAGCTGTGTGCATTTAAAAAAAATAACCTCAGTCATTGAACACTAGAGCTTTACAAATGTGTACAAAGAGTGGGGGTGTCCTGACTGGAGAAGTCTAAGCCGACTGCCGCTTATTGATTGCAGTCTAGGTTTAAAGACAATGTGTTATCCTTGGGTGTCACAATTTGTGTATTTACCAAGGATAGCAGTACATGAGAGAACCATAATAATCCACTTGTGCTAGATCATTAGTCTGCAAAAGAACAGCTTTTATTAAGTGGCTGTCCTTGTTCTTTTACATATTTTTTGTAAAGAAATTGTAAGTACAAAATATATGGGTGTACATTTTTTCACCAAAGTCACACATAGAAAATGCAAACAAATATAGAACAAATAGAAAAAAGAGACATGTAGCAAAAGATAAGACAAAGTCATACATGTGCATGCTGACAGAAGTATAAAGACATTCTGTTGCTGCTAATACATTTTGTTTTTCTAGTTGTAGAAAGTTATCATCGAAAGTAAAAGTCCTTGGATATGTCTAACTAAGCCAGGCTAAAGGGTGACCAAAAAGTAGTTGATCGACGTCATTGAAGTAAATCTCTACTGGGATTTAGGGGGGACCCCGCCACACCGCTAGGGTAAAGGAGTCCCAGGACGTTTCGGCTTTAGTGGGTCACAGCCTTCTTCATGGAGCCAAGGAAAGGAGTCCCCTGTGGAAAATTAAGGGAGCTAGGGTTACTTAAGTGAAGTAACAAGAAAGTAGAGGGCACACAGTGGTAAAAACGGGGGTATGTACATAAACATGTCATTGTCACAAGGAAACAAGACCCCATGATTTAAACTGGAAAGCACATGTCTAGTTATACTCGAATTGGTGGACAGGGACTGGCCTCGCATCGACCTGGATTCTAGAAAGATGGCACAGGCTAATAGAAATGTAATAAAATCAAATGTGTCAAATACTCCTCTGAAAATTAAAATTAAAATTAGAAAGGGCATGCTGCCCACATACACTAGATGGAGGAAACGTGCTCTAATGCCAAATTTTTCCCAACTACCCCTACATTGCCCAATCCAAAATATGTGGGGAGAGTAAAAACCTTTAGATGGTGCTGCAGAGCAATCCCATGGAGTTCTGTAGCTGCTATGCAGTGCGTGGGCTAAAAAAGGAATGGCGTGCTGGACGCTGCACGTGGAGCTGAAAAGAGCAGCAAGCGTCTGCCTGAGCAAAGAAATAATCAAAATTAGAAAAACGGCATGACTAGTGCCTAATCTGGAGGACGGATGGAGGGTCAGACAGTGGCTGACTGCCAGGGCAATGATTTACCTTTCATTCGGGAGCCAGTCTACAGTACGGTGCTCCGGCTGCCTGTGTCAGTTCGGAAAGGAGCTGTGCGACATTGCAGGGCTATGCGGTGCTGCGCATGCGCCTTATTCTATGCGCTAATCCAGCGCGCATGCGCTGTGGGGCTCTGCAAGGCCGGCGTCTTGGTCGCCTGGCAACGTGTGCGCGGAAGTGTACTGTCGTACATACAGGGTCTAGAGCTTTACAGCCTTGCCCTTTGAAATAAAATAACACACTGACCGATTAACCCAGCATTACTGTAGCGAAGCACCGGAGGGCATAAAGCAAACACACTGTAGACCTTGTGATATTTTCAAAAGTGGTTGAGAATTGAGTAGACCATAAAGAAGCCAAATTAAGAGGACCGCAAACTGAGTTCATCTATGTATCCTCATAGCATCAAAAATCATGTGCAGAAACAAACTCAAAACATAAGACACCTATAGGAAATGGTTAATGTAGAGATTCTTTATTGATTACAAGGTACGACCGGGAATGGAAAGTTAAGAATCATATTGATTGTAATCCTTTAATTAAAAAAAAGACCATAAACATTAGCAATAAATTAAGATGTGGTTAATAGGTCAGCCTAACATACATGTTCTTTGAAAGTAGAAAAAGGGTTGCACATCAGTGGAGATCCCAACCACCACCCAGGAAAAATCCCAGCTACAACAAAGACCATTATTCCACCTTTAAACAAAAGAGGGTTTCTGTACACATTGCATTTATCATACTCACTCTAAAGCCACAATATGTTGCCCTTCCATGAAACAGTTTGCACTCTGACTTAACCCCAGTAATTATCGTTAAAATATATTTTTAAAAAGGGCTTTTCTTTTTTCTAGTGGTTGTGATAAGTTCTCAGGTTTTCCTCTGGCTTTTCTATATGCCAAACATTTTCTTGGCATTTATAGGGCGGTTGTGGGTAGGGTATTATTTACCACCATTCCTGTGTTCCCTCAGGCAGTGGCTACTCACCAATGATATGTGGAAAGGAAGAGAATGCCCAGCCACAAAGATGTACTGCCTAGTTTGGTAAAGATTTTGAAAGACCAGAGAAAGACATGGACGAGCCAAGCCATTCTATGATCTTATGAATGCACAAAAAACTCCTCTTCACTGTAAACAGCTAGAATATCAGAACTCCATAGTTGGATTCCTTCATTAAACATTCCCCAATCTTTCCTGTGGCAAAGCCGGATATTTCTGTGCATAACTAGGGAACCTCTTTTGGTGGAAGAAATACAAGTTACAAAATGTTACACAATTCTTTCGGCACAGGCGGGTGCTTTATAATTTGTTTACAGCATCAAAAACTAGAACGGACGCTGGTAGGGAATGGACAATGGCTGGTCGGAGGAAATAAAAAGAAGTTGATTTTTTTCATAGACGTGCTTACTATTGAAAACATGGCTTCCCTGATACATTGGTCAACAAAGAAGGGACAAAAAAAGGGCACAGCACAAAGAAACTGATATTTGAGTCACAGAAACTAGGTATTCACAAAGTAAACAAAAACTCAAGAGATTTGCTTTTTAGCAGTAAGCCACATGGCAAAGACAAGGGGGACAACTGGGGAACTAAGAAACATGTTTTTCGGGATCTCTTATGGTAAAGGTTGCATGGGCTTGATGAATTTGCATTGCTGCTCAGAAAACAACTGGTTGCGACATTTTGTTTGCAACCATTGAAACGCGTTTCGCCATTTAATGAGGACCCCCTAAACACATATAAACACGCATCCAAGGGAGATATATATATATATATCTTGGACGTGGTGATCAAAATCGACCAAACAGTTCACCGTCAAAATGTTGTAGACCAGAAAACAGTGCATAAGTGTCGGTAATTCTACAAACGCCTGGAAGACGCATGCCAGGATGCAATAAAAACTAGTCGAATAGGTTAAAATGTGTGCAGTCCTGCATTTGAGAACAGGGGATGCTATAGCATTGCTGGCTGACCACCATTAACATTGCAAAAATGTATTTAGGAAATTGTACAAATTATATACTCGAATGAATGTGATGTCAACCAAATAACAGTTCCAAAGCTGAAATGAAAGTTATTAGAAGTCCACGTTGTTTAGTCCTATAGTTCGGCCTTTCATTACTGGTGCCCCCTCTCTTCACTTACACTCTCTCAGTCGGAAAAGCTCACTAATTACACCCTGGAGCCAAAATCTCTAAGGCGAAGACAGAAGCAAATGATGTAGATCATCTCAGACAGTTACTGCCATAACCCTTCCACCACTCCCACCTTATGTACAAGGGCTTGTGGTAAATGTGTTAGAGGACACGACTTGGCAATACCATGAAACCTGGTGAAAACGGACATGTCAAGAGCCAGAATATTATTTCTCGTTTGGACCAGAAGCGTGGAGAAATATACTAGGTGTAGCCTGGGAATGCTTGGATGAAGTGTCTCATGGTGCGAAAAACAAATTCCACAAACATGTTCACATAGCCTCACCACTCCGATACCCATTCAATCATGCATGGCCATACCATGCACACCCAAGTTAATACATTCACACCCATTCAAGATACAACTATTGCCATGCCCAGATAAAAATAGAGCAGTACAAACAAATCTAAAATACCCCTCACTTTGAACTTTGCAAGCAGCTTTTGCAGGGGGACAAAGCTAATTGTGCATGACCTCAATCCTACTAATTTATAAAAAACGCCTTTATACAACACACATGTTCCAAGAAGGTAGAGCTCACGTAGAGCTCACACATTAACCCATGTGCAACAATGCACACAAAAACCAAAATACCCATTCAGACTTGGTCATAACCAAAAAACAATACATAAATGAAATGTGCATCTGTAGCGTCTAATCATCCACATATATTCTTTATTGTAGCGTCTAATCATCCACATATATTCTTTATTCGTATCACACTGAAAATACAGAAACAAAAATACCTGCAAGAATGCTTACATATGACCTTGACACAACCAAACATGAGCAGTCGCAGAGCCATACATACATACATACAACACAACATACAATACACCTCCAGAAATGTATACAAGGCAGCAAACAATCACTCATGCACATCCAACGTTTGCAGAACACACACAGACAGTGTGGTTAGTATAAAGCGATCAAATACAATGGACAGGCACACTGTCTGTAATGTGCTTATACACTTCTGCACATTCTTACTCAAACAATGGTAAGAGTTAAATGCACTTCAGAGACAGGAGCTGAAAAGAGCAATCACTGGTCACAGTCAAACACACAGGACTACCTACAGCTCAGCCTTCTTCCTAGCAACAAACAAATAGCAAGCATATGAGGTGCACTGTTCTGGAAGATGGTCAGAGGTTGGGCTTTTGGGAGCTAGACATGGTGGCATAAGCAACCCTAATTTCATAAGAAGCTCCCAAATATTTGGTCACCTGAGAGCTCTGAAGATCAAAACGGACTTCGCAAGCACTACAAGTACCAAAGTAAAGAAACAAATGGCTAATCCTGATAAAGGTGGTTTCTATGGGGGATCCGACCTGGTCATGGTCTAAAACGCCCCAGTTTGAAATGCAAGGACAATGCAGAAAAAGTTCACTCCAATAAAAAAACAGTCATGGCTCTCCGCGTGCACATGACTGACAAAGCATGTTTGTCTTATAGAAAGCTGTTAGACTCAAAATACCACTTTACAAAACGTCATCTGGAGAGATTGGACACTGTAAAGGCACACACCTGCATCAGCTCAAGGAAAGCATGTAATACCCTCAAGGATAAAGGCGGGACTGCCTCTACCAAGGGTGTTTTTCAGGGAACCTAGGCATTGCTAAGTAGAGCAATGCACAAAGAGGCCACTTGTCGCCAACAACCCGCTGTGACATCGAGAGCATGTGGCCAACTACAGCCATTATGGTTTAAATCTAAAGCAGCATACCAGGGAAGTATGGACTCTGCAGCGTTGGCATGTATAGGGCTCAGAGCGAACCTATACACTTAGCAATAGGCACAACCCCTGCTATAAAGCAGCTTTCTAGCAAGCATATGCCAAATGGGTACATGCAGAATGTACAATGGAAACAAAGTCTTGGGGACTGAAGCATTCCACTGACTGTTCATGCTCCACAAGAGTGCAAAGGCGCTTCCCTTCGAATATGCTCTCCAAGACATATGCATTGACCAGTCTCTGAGGAAGGATCCACATACAATTTGTGTGAATATATCTTATGTGTAGAGATGCAGTACAAATATGTGGAAAGAGTCTCAGTACAGAATTTCCCACAATGAGGCCACAAGGAAGGGAACAAGGCATTTCCATCTGTCTCGCCTGCCCCCACCACTCAAGATCTACAAAGCAAGGGTCAAGTTAAAGACATCAGCCGGACACAGGGGAGAGCTCGTAGTCGCTGGATGAGCTGACATGCCGTTCCATTTTTTTCTGCTGCTTGATCTTCTGGCGGATGTCAACCTTCTTCTCAAAGTAGTCCACAAGAGGCGCCTCAGTAAGGATGGATGCTAGGATCTGCTCAAAAGAAATGGACCAGTCAGTGTCTATGGTGCTACCGTACTTGGGGCCAGAGCCACTGGTATCGCAGCCAACCAAGACTGTGTCATCTGCTATATCTTCACAATGCAAGGACCCAGCACTGACCATGGAGTAGGATGACATGGACAGATCATCTCTGGTGTCATCGTCTGAGAGAAGCTGAGGGGGCGAACCGGTTCCTTCCTCACTCCCTGCTCCCTCGTCAGACTTCTGGTTTTCCTCCTGGGCTTTTGAGTCCTCAACCTGAGGAAAGTCTCTGTTTGATGTACCCTTACAACAGCATCTGCTTCTTGGCTGTGCTCTGAAGGGGATGTCTGCTCTTCCTCGTCACTTGGCAAGTCCCGCGGTAGAGGTGTTTTTCTGACACCTGCCTTTGTGGGCTGGTTGGAAAACTTCTTGCCGACCTCGCCGATGCGCAAGAGCAGGCTGGCCACAGTGGCAATGGCATGGTACAGCTCCTGCTCTAGAGGGTCCTCACTGAACATGTTGTAGAGGGTCTTGCATAGCTCGATAAATTGTTCCTAAAAATACCACTACTGCTACAGGGGACAGACACTTCTAGATTAACTTCATTGCCTCCACGTGATTAGTCACACCAGCAAAATGCTACATATCTCATATCTATTGCACTTCTGGGAAAGTTGTGTTTGGCATTGGCTGTGATAAAGCAGCAATTCCAAGAGAGCTGCACTCTGGTGACATCACTGATAAGAGTTCTTACTACTGAAACATACAACAGTGTGGACTGAAAAAGTGCTCCACCGTGATCTAGCTTTCTTGCTTTTGAAATAAAAATAAACTAAATTGAAAACTAGACGACATTTCGAGTAACAGGCAAACACACTGATGACCTCTGAATGTTCTTTTCGTAGCTCTTTTTTAAACAATGCCAGCATTTTGGGACGTTCACAACTGAGTGGGATAACAGGTCCAATAAGCAAATAAAAGTTCACAGGTGGTTTATTTTTCACATAGATCTTGAAGTAGGGTACATAACACCTGAGGCTTCGCCTATCCTCCTTAGGAGAATAGTTCTTAGTCTTTCCCTCAATAACTCTCGAAGCATGCTCTGCCTTTTTGGTGGCAAACAGTCGCTCCCAGTCTCAGGGGCTTACAGTGCTGTACAAGTTTTTCTTGTACAGTCTTTTATGGGTTGTGTAGGATTTGTCAGGGTGTTACATGGGTCCATCTGGACTTGTGGAATACCTCACGCCACCAGCCCTGTGGCCGTGGGTGGTCTGTATGGGAGTCAGACATCAGACTCTTAAAAGAGTTGGAGCCTGTGGTTAACAAGTGTCCATCCATTTAAAACTGTTTGGATCCCCTCCTAGCATCCAGCTTCACCTCCCTCAGGAATGTCCACAAGGCCATAGTCCTTGGTCTGGTCTTTTTCTCTGCCCCTGCTCTGGTGCCACTGCCCTGCTTCCTTCTATCCACTTCTTCCTACTTTCTGTTCCATCTTTCCATCTCCCTTCACTTGCTTTTCTCTCTGCTTTACATCTTTGCACACCTCCATGCGCTAGTTTGCCCTTTCTTAGTTTTCCACCTCTCAGTCATTTCCTGTCTCCCTTCTTTTCTACGCCGTCCCCATCCTTGATCTCTCTCTCTTCCTCCTGCTGCCATGTTCTCACTCTTCTCTATTGTCTTTCTTCTCTCTCCTGCTCCTCTTCATTCTCTCAATTCTCTTAACCTTTCCTCCTCGTTGCACCACCATACTTTAATCTGCACCTCGCTATCTGTACTGACATCCACACCTACGTTCAGGCCTAATTAACTTTCATCCCTGAAGGGGTTTGGGCCAAGTTGTTCTATTGCACAAGTGTGTTTAGAAGTGTGTGCCATGAAAATGTTCTTGGAGACTTTCTGCTTTTTGGCGTTTTGGCTGACCACAGATTTCACAGGTGCCTGCAATTGGCTAGCAACCCTGTTGCGCAGAAATCCAATGTTAGATTACACACATTATTATTATTACTATCATTATATTTGCCATCTTCAATTTTTTAAGCACGTGGTTGCAGTTTGTGTGTGTGGGGGGAGCGGTCTGTGTATCTTTTCTACAACCATGTAAGATGTTAAGCTTCTGACATTTATGGGACCATGCAAGCAGAAGACGGTGCTTGGGAATCTGCAGGTCTACTTGTGGTCTTAGACAATCCCACATGGTGTAGCTGCTCTCATACATGAAGAGGAGCATTCCTGAAGCTTAATCTTCTTCACCACCATTTGTCTCGACTGGCCCCTTTTAATCGAGATGAACTTGGCTGCTGCTCATCTCAGTTGATTCTTGTAGGACCCTTCACACCATGGGAACCCATGTGGCTGCTTTCCTGAGTGCCTGGGTCATCCTGCTGCCAATATGGAAGCACAGAACCTGGGTCTAGCCACAACCAATCTGAATGCCGAATCCAGCCACTGAACCTGCAACCCCTTGGAGTCACTACAAAAGGACCAATGAAAGAGGTAAGGGGCCCCGGTGATCCGGAGTTCAGGGCACAAGCTTGCAAAACTTTTCTCATACTGGCACAGGGATTCCATTGGCGTAATGCACTCTCACTGTTGCAATCAGTGGAGTTCTGGCTAAAGATTTCCACTCCCTCTCCCCAGGTAACCCAGTGTGGTGGGATTTGGCAAGTACCCCAGCTGGTTCTGGGGGGACTTAAGACTTGCAATTCTCAACATGGTCCTTACCTAGAACATTGTCTCTTTTTGAGGCACTAGGCCTACTTAGATGGCACAGAACAGAAGGACTGCTTAAGTTATAAGGGCGTTAGATTTCTAAGGCAGTTTATATGAGCGCACTGCATTTTCTTTTAACTTTTCTGCTGAGTTTTATTAGTTTCAAGTATTTTGAAGTGCTTTTACTATTTTGAGTGTAATGTATAATTGATCTCACTTAAAGAGTGCGTGTGTATATGGGATACATTACTCGCTGTAATCTTATTTCAGAGTCCTCTATCTGCTTAGATTCACATGCTTTGCATAGGCTGACATCTAGTGGAAGCTGCAGAGTATTACATTATTTGTTTCTGACAAGAGGGAGTGAAAGTTGTGAGCGTGAAGTGTAGGTAGAGACCATGAGGTGTGAAAGATCTATGCTTCTTTCCCAAGCACCCACTACTCCAAGAGGGGAGGAAGGGTGGGCGCATGTGAATCTAAGCAGATACAAGCATCAGAAACACGATTACGGTGAGTAATGTATCCCTTCTGAGGCTTGTGGATCTGCTTAGAATGACATGCTTTGCATAGATTAGTAAGCAGTACTAGTAGAAGGAGGCGGGTTATTATAATGTGGCGCTGCAAAGAGATGTTTTATCACCCCTAGAATGTGTGTCGAGACAGTAATGTTGGCTGAAGGTGTGCACTGAACTCCAAGTGGCAGCGTTGCAAATGGCATCTAGAGGCATGTTTGCTATGAAGGCTAAAGTTGCCCCAGTTCCTCGAGTTGAGTGTGCTGTAAGGAAGGCACGGTATCAAACTGAAGACAGACACAATTATCACAGTTCAAGGGTGTTTATTGAACTTCAATGGGTTGTTGAATGCCTACCTAACCCTAAATTTAAGGATGGGAGCAAGCTACGTCCATCAAATAAATAACGCAGTCCTAGTGGAGTCTCTGTCAAAATAAAAGGGCCTATACTAATAAACCTATTATCAATCCTTACTTCTAAATACAAATGGTGTGGGAAAACAATCTATGCAAAAAGAAAAGTGTTCAATAAAGAATATATCAGGAGAGTTGAGCAGTTGGCTTCCCTTCCCCATGTTTTCAGCATGAGATAAGGCGGCACGTTTGAGCTTTGCACACACTCTGGCTTCTTTGCCACGAGTATACAGTTCAAAGCATAGGTATCCAGACCTCTTGTGCCAAAAGTCTCTGTACCATTCAAAGTCTCTTATTGCAGAGGGCCCGATGTAACAAACACACCAAAGTTCCTTTCTTATCAGGGTTTTCACATTCACTAATTCTCGGGTTCACTATTCACCAGGGGTCTCTCTCCTTCAGGTTCGTACCCTCTTTTGCACAATATTCACAATTGGTCTTCATCAATCGGGCTCTGACCACAGATTTCCCTCATTTGGGTTTGGACCCCTTAAACACAATGTTCACAATTGCTCTCCCTCGTTCGGGCCTCGGACTGTGTCAAAATCGAAGTCTTTCAATTGTGCAATGGATTTTGCTTAAACTGTTGCAGGACCACTTTCTCATTCTCATCTTTTACTTTGCTTTATCACCTTTTAGCTGGATACCTTACAGAGACCTTTGATTAAGCACACTTGCGGTGCCACACCACTCTGTCACAGATGTTTGGGTGCCGGACCACTCTGTCACAGATGTTTGTATCTTTCCTATCTTTGTTCAAACATCCATTAGCAATTCAGCTTTCCTCGCGTCTTTCATCTCACGTGTTACAAATCTTCCTTCGTGCGCTCTTTATACAATGTTGCCGCTTGAAATCTTGACTTCAACACAGAGCGGTTTTGCATCAGTCTCCCCAACTCACCGCCTGTGTTGATCTTTCTGGCGCTGCTTTAATCTTGGAGCCAAGGACGGTACCACAGCGGGTGCTGCTCCTCCTCCTCCCCGACTCGATCAGCCATGTTGGAGGGCCCCAGGTATCTCTGACACAATGCAGGATTGTTCAGTCTGGTTTCCTGACCTTATGCTCTCTAATAGAAAAGGTTTTAGAAAGTAACCGTCTCTTGCCGGAAAGGTCAACGGTCTATCCCTCCTTGCGCACACCCTTCTTGATTTGCCATCTTTCTCCCTTTGCTCAGCTGCTGTCTGGAAAACTATGTTCCTTCTTGTGCTTTGCCTCAATCAGAGTGTGCTATCATGCTCCGGCTTTTATCTGTGTGGGGAAGCTTAATGGAAGTCAGGTGTGAGTGGTTACCAGTAATTGCCTGACCTTGCTTGACCACAGTAGTAGTACATTTCAGGTACAATGCTCGGGTGCGAGTCTGTTTTCTCCCAGAGCGGGCTGTCCGTGTGAAAGTGTTCATGTAGGGAAAGGGGGGAGACAGGGTCGTTTCAGACCCCCAGGTATCCTACCTGGTAGGTTGGGGTAAAGGAGTTATAGGGAGAGGGATACCACGTCTCGCCATCAGGTGTCCAACTTCCCGAAGACCCTTTACCCAGGTGATCCTCCTGCACTGGTCCACCCCCCAGGGTCTGGATCCAAAGGCAATGGCAGTGCCCTGGCCACCTGGGAGAGAGATCCCAGGGGACTAGAGGATCTTGCACCACAAAATTGTATTCTGAGACGCGGTGTAGGCAGAGAGAGCCGCTAGGTGTACTTTGAGTGAGTTAAATACTAATCCTGAGTCAAGTAGGTAGAGCAGGTAGTGGACTATATTGGTTGTTGAACAGTCGATTGGATTGCGAGACCGGGTCCTGCACCATGACACAAAGCTTTTGCATTTGTTAAAATAGCAGTGCCTTGTGTTAGGCTTGCGTGCCTCCTTGAGTATTTTGATGCATCTTTGGTCTAGTTTAAGGTGACCAATTTCTATGACCTCAGGAGCCAAGCTGCCAAGTTCAGCTTCTGAGGGCATGGGTGTAGCGTTGTTCCCTGATCCGGGGTCAACAGGTTGTCCGTGCTGAGTAACTTCATGGGAGGACACAGGACATCATTTGTAGGTGTGAGAAACAAGTTTGGTGGGCCCACATTGGAGCTATTAGGATTAGTGTTACTTGTTCCCGGTGTAGCTTGTGGACTATTTTGTTGAGATGAGGTGTTGGGGGAAAAGCGTATGCAAATTTCCCTGACCAGTTAATTAGAAGTGCATTCCCCTTGGATCCTTTCTGGGGAAACCTGGACGTGTTATCTTGGCATTGTGCGTTTTCCAGGGTATGCGAAAAGGTCCATATCCAGGAACCCCCTGTTTAATAAGATGTTTTTTAGCACGTCTGTGTTTAGTTGCCATTCGTGCTATAACGGTAGGATTGTACTCCTGCTTAGTACGTCTGCTAGAGAATTGCGTTTTGTGATGTAGTTCCCACCACCAGATGTTCTGGGCTAGTCTGGACAGCCCGGGAGAATGTGCACCCCCCTATTTTTTCACATAAAACATGGCCATGGTACTGTCCGTAAGGACTAGGACTGTTTTGTGCGCCAGCTGAGTCTTAAAGGCTTAAAGTGCTTTAACAATCCTTAGTAGTTCCGGAAGGTTGATGTGCTTTCTGGTAAGGGCCTGTGTCCACAGGCTGTGAGCAGTGTGATGAAGGAAGTGAGCGCCCTACCAGTCATACATGCGTTTGTCGTGAGAGTGTCCTCGATCGCTGGTGTGTGGAAAGGCTGCCCCTTTAGCTGATTGTCTCTGTTCCACCACTGTAGCGATTGAACCAGAGGTTGCGAAACCAAAACTAGATCGTCACACAACCCGCTTGCTTGTTTCGCTAGCCACTCTTGCATTGGACAATTGCGCAGCCTGGTGTGAGGCACTAGGTAGATACAAGAAGCCATCATTCCCAGCAGGCGCATCGCCTTTTGTAATGTCACCTGACGACCGACTACGTACTGAGGTGTTTGAAACAGCATGTTTTGGACCCTCTCTTCGGAGGGGTAGACTAGACAAATGTCTGTTTTGATTAGTGGCCGTAGAAATTGCTTTACTCTGCTGGGCACCAGATTTGACTTCTTTTCGTTTATGGGGAAGCCCAATTGAAACTGCAGATTGATTGTTGGCTGCGTGTTTTGAAGGCACCTCTAGGGCGAGGCCCCAGTAATTAGCCAGGGTATACTGGAATGGACTGTCTTCGCAAGAGGGAGGCCACCACTGCTAGGACCTTTGTGAATACTGTGGGGCTGATGCAATGCTGAATGGTAGCACTTTGAATTGGTAGTGCTCGCTTCCCAATTTGAATCTGAGGTATTTATTGTGTGCTGGTAACATTTAAATATGAAAGTATGCATCTTTCATGTCCAATGTTGCCATGTAATACCCTATTTTCAATAGTGTGATGACGTCATGCAGTGTTGTCATCATGAACCTTTGGGGTTTGGCATAAGTGTTGGCAGGGCGCAGGTCCAGCACTGGGCGCACTGTTAGATCTTTCTTTGGAACAAGGAAGCACATTGAAGGCGGGTCTGTGGCTCAGTGGACTAATGCATCCCCTACAGGGGCCTGTGTTTGACCTCCTGGTCACAGGTTCGCATGCCGGCAGGTCCACTCAGCCTTTCATCCTTTCGAGGTCGATAAAATGAGTACCATTAAGTTGGGTAACAATAAACATCTGTCATTAGCGCCAAGATGCCCCTTCGGGGGTGAACATGCGCTTTACAAATACGCCCGTTATGTTATGTTAAGGCGAGGTGTTTCGAGGAACTCTACAGAGTATCCTTTGGCCACTGTATCAAGGACCCAACGGTCTGATGTTATTCCCTCCCATTGCTAGGCGAAGAGTGTTATGCAACCCCTGACTGGGGATGAATGGGAGGGAACGCTCCTAACGTAGCAGCACCACCACCCAGGAATATGACTCTTGTGCACGTATCCTTGCCCAACGCCTTCAGCGAGAACCAGCCTAACACCGTTAGACCATGCAGCCCCCCCACCTGCGGAAACCTTAGACTCCGAGCTAGGCTACCCAAACTGTTTGAACCTCTCGCTAGGGCTACGTTCCCCTTAAAAACAGGAAACATCAGGATTCCATACCTACAAACCAAACCTACCAACTCTCCCCATAACACCGCTCACCTCTCCCACACCCTATTAACTAAGAACCCTCAACAGAACAAACATGCCAATGCACATTCATAATAACCAGGTACCCCTAAAAACACCTACTGCGACTAATAAGCCTAACATCAGATATACCCCAATAAATGACCGCTCCTTAGTAGCACATGCTACAGAAATAGCTGATCTCCTGCAGCAAGAACAAGTGGATTTCCTAGTCATCACAGAATCTTGGCTCCACACAGCAGCAGGTCTTGCCCTCATACTAGCGATCCCCGAGGATTACACGCTACTTAAAGTGGACAGAACCAGGACCCGAGGTGGAGGCCTCGCCATAATTGCTAAAACTAGCCTAGCCATGAGATGAGACTCGCTCCCCCTTTCACACAACTTTGAATCCTGTGAATCCCTCACAGCCAAATTACCTATCACTGATACCGAAACTCTCACTATCCACCTTCTGTACAGACCCCCAGTCCCCATGGGGCCATTTGAGGAGGACCTAACTACCATCCTCTCTGATAATTTAAAAAACACATCCCAATGCCTTCTTCTAGGTGACCTCAACCTGGGGTTCAGTGACCCCAAAGACCAGCATGCCGCACAAATGCTGACTCCCTGGTAGAACTAGGGTTCAATCAAAAAGTTACCCTACCTACTCACAAAGGCAGACCTCTCAATTGGGTTGCTGACTTTAACTGTCAGGCCTCCATCAACTCCATATCTCTCTCAACTGTGGTCTGATAATTTCCTCATAACCTTCTCTCTTGAGGCCATATCACCCACGCCACCAAACAACTCTCTAGCCCCTGCCATTCCCACCAGGAACAAAAGAAACATTACAGCTGAAAAACCTGTCCCCCCTCATTCTACCGACCCTGAACTCACTACCAGGTTCCACTGATCCCCACACCCTTGTCGATGAGTACAACGTAATGATGACCTCAAGCTCTAGATTCCATAGCTCCACTCAAACTCAGAAAGAGCAAACCTAAAAGGCACTTAACACCTGGTTCTCACCGCACCTGAAATCACTTAGACTTGAAAAAAGTTAACAGATATGGCGACAATCTTCTTCAGATGACAACAAGACCAACCTTAACAAGTTAACCTCCCTCTATAAGAAAGAAATTGTACTTGCTAAACAAGACTCCTACAACCAAAGAATCTCCCATGCTTTATGGAACATGTGCCAGTCTTTGAAGGTTTTTGCGGCCTGATGCCCCCGGGCTGGATGGTGCATGTTACAAATAAATAAAATACAAAAAATACAAAGAAAAAAATACAAAATGCTTCCTGAGATTTAGGGGTTTTATAGAGCTAAACAGGCCCTAATCCCTGGACCAAATGACAGAGGACATGAAAGTCTTAACATGAGAGGCAGTTATAGAAACGCCTACCAATGCTCTAACCTGCCTGCACATACCTCAACATTCTATACCTTTGCTACAGTCCTGGTTTCCTAGGTAAAGTAGGTATAGATCATACTATACAATTTCAATCAATACATAAAACTCCCCTCCTACCCTTATCAAATACTAATCATGATAGCTGTAGTCACTCTTAAGTCTAACCTAGAATCTCCTAAAAGAAATGCCCCACCCCCTTATGTACAACAGTATATAGCCATTGGATAATCCGGCTGATGATGGCATATGAGATCAGACACTGCTCCTGTAAAAAATGCTGAAGTCTGAGGCTATAAAAGGCACATGGTGCAAACTGGGAATGTACCTGGATTGTGAATATAGAGTAAAGCTAATGAGCATAATTCCTAGCTTTTACAAACGGGCAATGCAGTGGGTTTGTGTAAACAAATACACCCAGTTACACCACATCGAACCCATAATCCCACTTTTGCTTACCATCTAACAGCACACGTCCAGAGTTGCTGCTCAAATCTGATCCTTATTGGTTTTCAAAAGTCCAGAGAAGAATCAAGGTAAGCAACATTTCCACTTTGTATCCCATAATATGATCATGCTGTCAGAGTGCCACTCGGTGTAGCAAAAGCTGTGTGCATTTAAACAAAATAACCTCAGTCATTGAACACTAGAGCTTTACAAATGTGTACAAAGAGTGGGGGTGTCCTGACTGGAGAAGTCTAAGCCGACTGCCGCTTATTGATTGCAGTCTAGGTTTAAAGACAATGTGTTATCCTTGGGTGTCACAATTTGTGTATTTACCAAGGATAGCAGTACATGAGAGAACCATAATAATCCACTTGTGCTAGATCATTAGTCTGCAAAAGAACAGCTTTTATTAAGTGGCTGTCCTTGTTCTTTTACATATTTTTTGTAAAGAAATTGTAAGTACAAAATATATGGGTGTACATTTTTTCACCAAAGTCACAAATAGAAAATGCAAACAAATATAGAACAAACAGAAAAAAGAGACATGTAGCAAAAGATAAGACAAAGTCATACATGTGCATGCTGACAGAAGTATAAAGACATTCTGTTGCTGCTAATACATTTTGTTTTTCTAGTTGTCGAAAGTTATCATCGAAAGTAAAAGTCCTTCGATATGTCTAACTAAGCCAGGCTAAAGGGTGACCAAAAAGTAGTTGATCGACGTCACTGAAGTAAATCTCTACTGGGATTTAGGGGGGACCCCGCCACACCGCTAGGGTAAAGGAGTCCCAGGACGTTTCGGCTTTAGTGGGTCACAGCCTTCTTCATGGACCCAAGGAAAGGAGTCCCCTGTGGAAAATTAAGGGAGCTAGGGTTACTTAAGTGAAGTAACAAGAAAGTAGAGGGCACACAGTGGTAAAAACGGGGGTATGTACATAAACATGTCATTGTCACAAGGAAACAAGATCCCATGATTTAAACTGGAAAGCACATGTCTAGTTATACTCGAATTGGTGGACAGGGACTGGCCTCGCATCGACCTGGATTCTAGAAAGATGGCACAGGCTAATAGAAATGTAATAAAATCAAATGTGTCAAATACTCCTCTGAAAATTAAAATTAGAAAGGGCATGCTGCCCACATACACTAGATGGAGGAAACGTGCATTGGAGGAGCTCTAATGCCAATTTCTTCCCAACTACCCCTACATTGCCCAATCCAAAATATGTGGGGAGAGTAAAAACCTTTAGATGGTGCTGCAGAGCAATCCCATGGAGTTCTGTAGCTGCTATGCAGTGCGTGGGCTAAAAAAGAAATGGCGTGCTGGACGCTGCACGTGGAGCTGAAAAGAGCAGCAAGCGTCTGCCTGAGCAAAGAAATAATCAAAATTAGAAAAACGGCATGACTAGTGCCTAATCTGGAGGAAGGATGGAGGGTCAGACAGTGGCCGACTGCCAGGGCAATGATTTACCTTTCATTCGGGAGCCAGTCTACAGTACGGTGCTCCGGCTGCCTGTGTCAGTTCGGAAAGGAGCTGTGCGACATTGCAGGGCTATGCGGTGCTGCGCATGCGCCTTATTCTATGCGCTAATCCAGCGCGCATGCGCTGTGGGGCTCTGCAAGGCCGGCGTCTTGGTCGCCTGGCAACGTGTGCACGGAAGTGTACTGTCGTACGTACAGGGTCTAGAGCTTTACAGCCTTGCCCTTTGAAATAAAATAACACACTGACCGATTAACCCAGCATTACTGTAGCGAAGCACTGGAGGGCATAAAGCAAACACACTGTAGACCTTGTGATATTTTCAAAAGTGGTTGAGAATTGAGTAGACCATAAAAAAGCCAGATTAAGAGGACCGCAAACTGAGTTCATCTATGTATCCTCATAACATCAAAAATCATGTGCAGAAACAAACTCAAAACATAAGACACCTATAGGAAATGGTTAATGTAGAGATTCTTTATTGATTACAAGGTACGACCGGGAATGGAAAGTTAAGAATCATATTGATTGTAATCCTTTAATTAAAAAAAAGACCATAAACGTTAGCAATAAATTAAGGTGTGGTTAATAGGTCAGCCTAACATACATGTTCTTTGAAAGTAGAAAAAGGGTTGCACATCAGTGGAGATCCCAACCACCACCCAGGAAAAATCCCAGCTACAACAAAGACCATTATTCCACCTTTAAACAAAAGAGGGTTTCTGTACACATTGCATTTATCATACTCACTCTAAAGCCACAATATGTTGCCCTTCCATGAAACAGTTTGCACTCTGACTTAACCCCAGTAATTATCGTTAAAATATATTTTTAAAAAGGGCTTTTCTTTTTTCTAGTGGTTGTGATAAGTTCTCAGGTTTTCCTCTGGCTTTTCTATATGCCAAACATTTTCTTGGCATTTACAGGGCGGTTGTGGGTAGGGTATTATTTACCACCATTCCTGTGTTCCCTCAGGCAGTGGCTACTCACCAATGATATGTGGAAAGGAAGAGAATGCCCAGCCACAAAGATGTACTGCCTAGTTTGGTAAAGATTTTGCAAGACCAGAGAAAGACATGGACGAGCCAAGCCATTCTATGATCTTATTGAATGCACAAAAAACTCCTCTTCACTGTAAACAGCTAGAATATCAGAACTCCATAGTTGGATTCCTTCATTAAACATTCCCCAATCTTTCCTGTGGCAAAGCCGGATATTTCTGTGCATAACTAGGGAACCTCTTTTGGTGGAAGAAATACAAGTTACAAAATGTTACACAATTCTTTCGGCACAGGCGGGTGCTTTATAATTTGTTTACAGCATCAAAAACTAGAACGGACGCTGGTAGGGAATGGACAATGGCTGGTCGGAGGAAATAAAAAGAAGTTGATTTTTTTTCATAGACGTGCTTACTATTGAAAACATGGCTTCCCTGATACATTGGTCAACAAAGAAGGGACAAAAAAAGGGCACAGCACAAAGAAACTGATATTTGAGTCACAGAAACATAGGAAACTAGGTATTCACAAAGTAAACAAAAACTCAAGAGATTTGCTTTTTAGCAGTAAGCCACATGGCAAAGACAAGGGGGACAACTGGGGCACTAAGAAACATGTTTTTCGGGATCTCTTATGGTAAAGGTTGCATGGGCTTGATGAATTTGCATTGCTGCTCAGAAAACAACTGGTTGCGACATTTTGTTTGCGACCATTGAAACGCGTTTCGCCATTTAATGAGGACCCCCTAAACACATATAAACACGCATCCAAGGGATATGTATATATATATATATATATATCTTGGACGTGGTGATCAAAATCGACCAAACAGTTCACCTTCAAAATGTTGTAGACCAGAAAACAGTGCATTAGTGTCGGTAATTCTATAAACGCCTGGAAGACGCATGCCGGGATGCAATAAAAACTAGTCGAATAGGTTAAAATGTGTGCAGTCCTGCATTTGAGAACAGGGGATGCTATAGCATTGCTGGCTGACCACCATTAACATTGCAAAAATGTATTTAGGAAATTGTACAAATTATATACTCGAATGAATGTGATGTCAACCAAATAACAGTTCCAAAGCTGAAATGAAAGTTATTAGAAGTCCACGTTGTTTAGTCCTATAGTTCGGCCTTTCATTACTGGTGCCCCCTCTCTTCACTTACACTCTCTCAGTCGGAAAAGCTCACTAATTACACCCTGGAGCCAAAATCTCTAAGGCGAAGACAGAAGCAAATGATATAGATCATCTCAGACAGTTACTGCCATAACCCTTCCACCACTCCCACCTTATGTACAAGGGCTTGTGGTAAATGTGTTAGAGGACACGACTTGGCAATACCATGAAACCTGGTGAAAACGGACATGTCAAGAGCCAGAATATTATTTCTCGTTTGGACCAGAAGCGTGGAGAAATATACTAGGTGTAGCCTGGGAATGCTTGGATGAAGTCTCATGGTGCGAAAAACAAATTCCACAAACATGTTCACATAGCCTCACCACTCCGATACCCATTCAATCATGCATGGCCATACCATGCACACCCAAGTTAATACATTCACACCCATTCAAGATACAACTATTGCCATGCCCAGATAAAAATAGAGCAGTACACACAAATCTAAAATACCCCTCACTTTGAACTTTGCAAGCAGCTTTTGCAGGGGGACAAAGCTAATTGTGCATGACCTCAATCCTACTAATTTATAAAAAAGCCTTTATACAACACACATGTTCCAAGAAGGTAGAGCTCACGTAGAGCTCACACATTAACCCATGTGCAACAATGCACACAAAAACCAAAATACCCATTCAAACTTGGTCATAACCAAAGAACAATACATAAATGTGCATCTGTAGCGTCTAATCATCCACATATATTCTTTATTGTAGCGTCTAATCATCCACATATATTCTTTATTCGTATCACACTGAAAATACAGAAACAAAAATACCTGCAAGAATGCTTACATATGAACTTGACACAACCAAACATGAGCAGTCGCAGAGCCATACATACATACATACAACACAACATACAATACACCTCCAGAAATGTATACAAGGCAGCAAACAATCACTCATGCACGCATCCAACGTTTGCAGAACACACACAGACAGTGCGGTTAGTATAAAGCGATCAAATACAATGGACAGGCACACTGTCTGTAATGTGCTTATACACTTCTGCACATTCTTACTCAAACAATGGTAAGAGTTAAATGCACTTCAGAGACAGGAGCTGAAAAGAGCAATCACTGGTCACAGTCAAACACACAGGACTACCTACAGCTCAGCCTTCTTCCTAGCAACAAACAAATAGCAAGCATATGAGGTGCACTGTTCTGGAAGATGGTCAGAGGTTGGGCTTTTGGGAGCTAGACATGGTGGCATAAGCAACCCTAATTTCATAAGAAGCTCCCAAATATTTGGTCACCTGAGAGCTCTGAAGATCAAAACGGACTTCGCAAGCACTACAAGTACCAAAGTAAAGAAACAAATGGCTAATCCTGATAAAGGTGGTTTCTATGGGGGATCCGACCTGGTCATGGTCTAAAACGCCCCAGTTTGAAATGCAAGGACAATGCAGAAAAAGTTCACTCCAATAAAAAAACAGTCATGGCTCTCTGCGTGCACATGACTGACAAAGCATGTTTGTCTTATAGAAAGCTGTTAGACTCAAAATACCACTTTACAAAACGTCATCTGGAGAGATTGGACACTGTAAAGGCACACACCTGCATCAGCTCAAGGAAAGCATGTAATACCCTCAAGGATAAAGGCGGGACTGCCTCTACCAAGGGTGTTTTTCAGGGAACCTAGGCATTGCTAAGTAGAGCAATGCACAAAGAGGCCACTTGTCGCCAACAACCCGCTGTGACATCGAGAGCATGTGGCCAACTACAGCCATTATGGTTTAAATCTAAAGCAGCATACCAGGGAAGTATGGACTCTGCAGCGTTGGCATGTATAGGGCTCAGAGCGAACCTATACACTTAGCAATAGGCACAACCCCTGCTATAAAGCAGCTTTCTAGCAAGCATATGCCAAATGGGTACATGCAGAATGTACAATGGAAACAAAGTCTTGGGGACTGAAGCATTCCACTGACTGTTCATGCTCTACAAGAGTGCAAAGGCGCTTCCCTTCGAATATGCTCTCCAAGACATATGCATTGACCAGTCTCTGAGGAAGGATCCACATACAATTTGTGTGAATATATCTTATGTGTAGAGATGCAGTACAAATATGTGGAAAGAGTCTCAGTACAGAATTTCCCACAATGAGACCACAAGGAAGGGAACAAGGCATTTCCATCTGTCTCGCCTGCCCCCTCCACCCAAGATCTACAAAGCAAGGGTCAAGTTAAAGACATCAGCCGGACACAGAGGATTTCTCGTAGTCGCTGGATGAGCTGACTTGCCGTTCCATTTTTTTCTGCTGCTTGATCTTCTGGCGGATGTCAACCTTCTTCTCAAAGTAGTCCACAAGAGGCGCCTCAGTAAGGATGGATGCTAGGATCTGCTCAAAAGAAATGGACCAGTCAGCGTCTATGGTGCTACCGTACTTGGGGCCAGAGCCACTGGTATCGCAGCCAACCAAGACTGTGTCATCTGCTATATCTTCACAATGCAAGGACCCAGCACTGACCATGGAGTAGGATGACATGGACAGATCATCTCTGGTGTCATCGTCTGAGAGCAGCTGAGGGGGCGAACCGGTTCCTTCCTCACTCCCTGCTCCCTCGTCAGACTTCTGGTTTTCCTCCTGGGCTTTTGAGTCCTCAACCTGAGGAAAGTCTCTGTTTGATGTAACCCTTACAACAGCATCTGCTTCTTGGCTGTGCTCTGAAGGGGATGTCTGCTCTTCCTCGTCACTTGGCAAGTCCCGTGGTAGAGGTGTTTTTCTGACACCTGCCTTTGTGGGCTGGTTGGAAAACTTCTTGCCGACCTCGCCGATGCGCAAGAGCAGGCTGGCCACAGTGGCAATGGCATGGTACAGCTCCTGCTCTAGAGGGTCCTCACTGAACATGTTGTAGAGGGTCTTGCATAGCTCGATAAATTGTTCCTAAAAATAAAAAAAAACACAATTAAATAAAAGCCATTCGCTACAGGGGACAGACACTTCTAGATTAACTTCATTGCCTCCACGTGATTAGTCACACCAGCAAAATGCTACATATCTCATATCTATTGCACTTCTGGGAAAGTTGTGTTTGGCATTGGCTGTGATAAAGCAGCAATTCCAAGAGAGCTGCACTCTGGTGACATCACTGATAAGAGTTCTTACTACTGAAACATACAACAGTGTGGACTGAAAAAGTGCTCCACCGTGATCTAGCTTTCTTGCTTTTGAAATAAAAATAAACTAAATTGAAAACTAGACGACATTTCGAGTAACAGGCAAACACACTGATGACCTCTGAATGTTCTTTTCTTAGCTCTTTTTTAAACAATGCCAGCATTTTGGGACGTTCACAACTGAGTGGGATAACAGGTCCCATATGCAAATAAAAGTTCACAGGTGGTTTATTTTTCACATAGATCTTGAAGTAGGGTACATAACACCTGAGGCTTCGCCTATCCTCCTTAGGAGAATAGTTCTTAGTCTTTCCCTCAATAACTCTCGAAGCATGCTCTGCCTTTTTGGTGGCAAATAGTCGCTCCCAGTCTCAGGGGCTTACAGTGCTGTACAAGTTTTTCTTGTACAGTCTTTTATGGCTTGTGTAGGATTTGTCAGGGTGTTACATGGGTCCATCTGGACTTGTGGAATACCTCACGCCACCAGCCCTGTGGCCGTGGGTGGTCTGTATGGGAGTCAGACATCAGACTCTTAAAAGAGTTGGAGCCTGTGGTTAACAAGTTTCCATCCATTTCAAGCTGTTTGGATCCCCTCCTAGAATCCAGCTTCACCTCCCTCAGGAATGTCCACAAGGCCATAGTCCTTGGTCTGGTCTTTTTCTCTGCCCCTGCTCTGGTGCCACTGCCCTGCTTCCTTCTATCCACTTCTTCCTACTTTCTGTTCCATCTTTCCATCTCCCTTCACTTGCTTTTCTCTCTGCTTTACATCTTTGCACACCTCCATGCGCTAGTTTGCCCTTTCTTAGTTTTCCACCTCTCAGTCATTTCCTGTCTCCCTTCTTTTCTACGCCGTCCCCATCCTTGATCTCTCTCTCTTCCTCCTGCTGCCATTTTCTCACTCTTCTCTATTGTCTTTCTTCTCTCTCCTGCTCCTCTTCATTCTCTCAATTCTCTTAACCTTTCCTCCTCGTTGCACCACCATACTTTAATCTGCACCTCGCTATCTGTACTGACATCCACACCTACGTTCAGGCCTAATTAACTTTCATCCCTGAAGGGGTTTGGGCCAAGTTGTTCTATTGCACAAGTGTGTTTAGAAGTGTGTGCCATGAAAATGTTCTTGGAGACTTTCTGCTTTTTGGCGTTTTGGCTGACCACAGATTTCACAGGTGCCTGCAATTGGCTAGCAACCCCGTTGCGCAGAAATCCAATGTTAGATTACACACATTATTATTATTACTATCATTATATTTGCCATCTTCAATTTTTTAAGCACGTGGTTGCAGTTTGTGTGTGTGGGGGGAGCGGTCTGTGTATCTTTTCTACAACCATGTAAGATGTTAAGCTTCTGACATTTATGGGACCATGCAATCAGAAGACGGTGCTTGGGAATCTGCAGGTTTACTTGTGGTCTTAGACAATCCCACATGGTGTAGCTGCTCTCATACATGAAGAGGAGCATTCCTGAAGCTTAATCTTCTTCACCACCATTTGTCTCGACTGGCCCCTTTTAATCGAGATGAACTTGGCTGCTGCTCATCTCAGTTGATTCTTGTAGGACCCCTCTCACCATGGGAACCCATGTGGCTGCTTTCCTGAGTGCCTGGGTCATCCTGCTGCCAATATGGAAGCACAGAACCTGGGTCTAGCCACAACCAATCTGAATGCCGAATCCAGCCACTGAACCTGCAACCCCTTGGAGTCACTACAAAAGGACCAATGAAAGAGGTAAGGGGCCCCAGTGATCCGGAGTTCAGGGCACAAGCTTGCAAAACTTTTCTCATACTGGCACAGGGATTCCATTGGCGTAATGCACTCTCACTGTTGCAATCAGTGGAGTTCTGGCTAAAGATTTCCACTCCCTCTCCCCAGGTAACCCAGTGTGGTGGGATTTGGCAAGTACCCCCAACTCCTGTGGCTTTGCCAAAGCTGGTTCTGGGGGGACTTAAGACTTGCAATTCTCAACATGGTCCTTACCTAGAACATTGTCTCTTTTTGAGGCACTAGGCCTACTTAGATGGCACAGAACAGAAGGACTGCTTAAGTTATAAGGGCGTTAGATTTCTAAGGCAGTTTATATGAGCGCACTGCATTTTCTTTTAACTTTTCTGCTGAGTTTTATTAGTTTCAAGTATTTTGAAGTGCTTTTACTATTTTGAGTGTAATGTATAATTGATCTCACTTAAAGAGTGCGTGTGTATATGGGATACATTACTCGCTGTAATCTTATTTCAGAGTCCTCTATCTGCTTAGATTCACATGCTTTGCATAGGCTGACATCTAGTGGAAGCTGCAGAGTATTACATTATTTGTTTCTGACAAGAGGGAGTGAAAGTTGAGAGCGTGAAGTGTAGGTAGAGACCATGAGGTGTGAAAGATCTATGCTTCTTTCCCAAGCACCCACTACTCCAAGAGGGGAGGAAGGGTGGGTGCATGTGAATCTAAGCAGATACAAGCATCAGAAACACGATTACGGTGAGTAATGTATCCCTTCTGAGGCTTGTGGATCTGCTTAGAATGACATGCTTTGCATAGATTAGTAAGCAGTACTAGTAGAAGGAGGCGGGTTATTATAATGTGGCGCTGCAAAGAGATGTTTTATCACCCCTAGAATGTGTGTCGAGACAGTAATGTTGGCTGAAGGTGTGCACTGAACTCCAAGTGGCAGCGTTGCAAATGGCATCTAGAGGCATGTTTGCTATGAAGGCTAAAGTTGCCCCAGTTCCTCGAGTTGAGTGTGCTGTAAGGAAGGCACGGTATCAAACTGAAGACAGACACAATTATCACAGTTCAAGGGTGTTTATTGAACTTCAATGGGTTGTTGAATGCCTACCTAACCCTAAATTTAAGGATGGGAGCAAGCTACGTCCATCAAATAAATAACGCAGTCCTAGTGGAGTCTCTGTCAAAATAAAAGGGCCTATACTAATAAACCTATTATCAATCCTTACTTCTAAATACAAATGGTGTGGGAAAACAATGTATGCAAAAAGAAAAGTGTTCAATAAATAATATATCAGGATAGTTGAGCAGTTGGCTTCCCTTCCCCATGTTTTCAGCATGAGATAAGGCGGCACGTTTGAGCTTCGCACACACTCTGGCTTCTTTGCCACGAGTATACAGTTCAAAGCATAGGTATCCAGACCTCTTGTGCCAAAAGTCTCTGTACCATTCAAAGTCTCTTATTGCAGAGGGCCCGATGTAACAAACACACCAAAGTTCCTTTCTTATCAGGGTTTTCACATTCACTAATTCTCGGGTTCACTATTCACCAGGGGTCTCTCTCCTTCAGGTTCGTACCCTCTTTTGCACAATATTCACAATTGGTCTTCATCAATCGGGCTCTGACCACAGATTTCCCTCATTTGGGTTTGGACCCCTTAAACACAATGTTCACAATTGCTCTCCCTCGTTCGGGCCTCGGACTGTGTCAAAATCGAAGTCTTTCAATTGTGCAATGGATTTTGCTTAAACTGTTGCAGGACCACTTTCTCATTCTCATCTTTTACTTTCCTTTATCACCTTTTAGCTGGATACCTTACAGAGACCTTTGATTAAGCACACTTGCGGTGCCACACCACTCTGTCACAGATGTTTGGGTGCCGGACCACTCTGTCACAGATGTTTGTATCTTTCCTATCTTTGTTCAAACATCCATTAGGAATTCAGCTTTCCTCACGTCTTTCATCTCACGTGTTACAAATCTTCCTTCGTGCGCTCTTTATACAATGTTGCCGCTTGAAATCTTGACTTCAACACAGAGCGGTTTTGCATCAGTCTCCCCAACTCACCGCCTGTGTTGATCTTTCTGGCGCTGCTTTAATCTTGGAGCCAAGGACGGTACCACAGCGGGTGCTGCTCCTCCTCCTCCTCGACTCGATCAGCCATGTTGGAGGGCCCCAGGTATCTCTGACACAATGCAGGATTGTTCATTCTGGTTTCCTGACCTTATGCTCTCTAATAGAAAAGGTTTTAGAAAGTAACCGTCTCTTGCCGGAAAGGTCAACGGTCTATCCCTCCTTGCGCACACCCTTCTTGATTTGCCATCTTTCTCCCTTTGCTCAGCTGCTGTCTGGAAAACTATGTTCCTTCTTGTGCTTTGCCTCAATCAGAGTGTGCTATCATGCTCCGGCTTTTATCTGTGTGGGGAAGCTTAATGGAAGTCAGGTGTGAGTGGTTACCAGTAATTGCCTGACCTTGCTTGACCACAGTAGTAGTACATTTCAGGTACAATGCTCGGGTGCGAGTCTGTTTTCTCCCAGAGCGGGCTGTCCGTGTGAAAGTGTTCATGTAGGGAAAGGGGGGAGACAGGGTCGTTTCAGACCCCCAGGTATCCTACCTGGTAGGTTGGGGTAAAGGAGTTATAGGGAGAGGGATACCACGTCTCGCCATCAGGTGTCCAACTTCCCGAAGACCCTTTACCCAGGTGATCCTCCTGCACTGGTCCACCCCCCAGGGTCTGGATCCAAAGGCAATGGCAGTGCCCTGGCCACCTGGGAGAGAGATCCCAGGGGACTAGAGGATCTTGCACCACAAAATTGTATTCTGAGACGCGGTGTAGGCAGAGAGAGCCGCTACGTGTACTTTGAGTGAGTTAAATACTAATCCTGAGTCAAGTAGGTAGAGCAGGTAGTGGACTATATTGGTTGTTGAACAGTCGATTGGATTGCGAGACCGGGTCCTGCACCATAACACAAAGCCTTTGCATTTGTTAAAATAGCAGTGCCTTGTGTTAGGCTTGCGTGCCTCCTTGAGTATTTTGATGCATCTTTGGTCTAGTTTAAGGTGACCAATTTCTATGACCTCAGGAGCCAAGCTGCCAAGTTCAGCTTCTGAGGGCATGGGTGTAGCGTTGTTCCCTGATCCGGGGTCAACAGGTTGTCCGTGCTGAGTAACTTCATGGGAGGACACAGGACATCATTTGTAGGTGTGAGAAACAAGTTTGGTGGGCCCACATTGGAGCTATTAGGATTAGTGTTACTTGTTCCCGGTGTAGCTTGTGGACTATTTTGTTGAGATGAGGTGTTGGGGGAAAAGCGTATGCAAATTTCCCTGACCAGTTAATTAGAAGTGCATTCCCCTTGGATCCTTTCTGGGGAAACCTGGACGTGTTATCTTGGCATTGTGCGTTTTCCAGGGTATGCGAAAAGGTCCATATCCAGGAACCCCCTGTTTGATAAGATGTTTTTTAGCACGTCTGTGTTTAGTTGCCATTCGTGCTATAATGGTAGGATTGTACTCCTGCTTAGTAAGTCTGCTAGAGAATTGCGTTTTGTGATGTAGTTCCCACCACCAGATGTTCTGGGCTAGTCTGGACAGCCCGGGAGAATGTGCACCCCCCTATTTTTTCACATAAAACATGGCCATGGTACTGTCCGTAAGGACTAGGACTGTTTTGTGCGCCAGCTGAGTCTTAAAGGCTTAAAGTGCTTTAAGAATCCTTAGTAGTTCCGGAAGGTTGATGTGCTTTCTGGTAAGGGCCTGTGTCCACAGGCTGTGAGCAGTGTGATGAAGGAAGTGAGCGCCCTACCAGTCATAGATGCGTTTGTCGTGAGAGTGTCCTCGATCGCTGGTGTGTGGAAAGGCTGCCCCTTTAGCTGATTGTCTCTGTTCCACCACTGTAGCGATTGAACCAGAGGTTGCGAAACCAAAACTAGATCGTCACACAACCCGCTTGCTTGTGAGCACTGTTTCGCTAGCCACTCTTGCATTGGACAATTGCGCAGCCTGGTGTGAGGCACTAGGTAGATACAAGAAGCCATCATTCCCAGCAGGCGCATCGCCTTTTGTAATGTCACCTGACGACCGACTACGTACTGAGGTGTTTGAAACAGCATGTTTTGGACCCTCTCTTCGGAGGGGTAGACTAGACAAATGTCTGTTTTGATTAGTGGCCGTAGAAATTGCTTTACTCTGCTGGGCACCAGATTTGACTTCTTTTCGTTTATGGGGAAGCCCAATTGAAACTGCAGATTGATTGTTGGCTGCGTGTTTTGAAGGCACCTCTAGGGCGAGGCCCCAGTAATTAGCCAGGGTATACTGGAATGGACTGTCTTCGCAAGAGGGAGGCCACCACTGCTAGGACCTTTGTGAATACTGTTGGGCTGATGCAATGCTGAATGGTAGCACTTTGAATTGGTAGTGCTCGCTTCCCAATTTGAATCTGAGGTATTTATTGTGTGCTGGTAACATTTAAATATGAAAGTATGCATCTTTCATGTCCAATGTTGCCATGTAATACCCTATTTTCAATAGTGTGATGACGTCATGCAGTGTTGTCATCATGAACCTTTGGGGTTTGGCATAAGTGTTGGCAGGGCGCAGGTCCAGCACTGGGCGCACTGTTAGATCTTTCTTTGGAACAAGGAAGCACATTGAAGGCGGGTCTGTGGCTCAGTGGACTAATGCATCCACTACAGGGGCCTGTGTTTGACCTCCTGGTCACAGGTTCGCATGCCGGCAGGTCCACTCAGCCTTTCATCCTTCCGAGGTCGATAAAATGAGTACCATTAAGTTGGGTAACAATAAACATCTGTTATTAGCGCCAAGATGCCCCTTCGGGGGTGAACATGCGCTTTACAAATACGCCCGTTATGTTATGTTAAGGCGAGGTGTTTCGAGGAACTCTACAGAGTATCCTTTGGCCACTGTATCAAGGACCCAACGGTCTGATGTTATTCCCTCCCATTGCTAGGCGAAGTGTGTTATGCAACCCCTGACTGGGGATGAATGGGAGGGAACGCTCCTAACGTAGCAGCACCACCACCCAGGAATATGACTCTTGTGCACGTATCCTTGCCCAACGCCTTCAGCGAGAACCAGCCTAACACCGTTAGACCATGCAGCCCCCCCACCTGCGGAAACCTTAGACTCCGAGCTAGGCTACCCAAACTGTTTGAACCTCTCGCTAGGGCTACGTTCCCCTTAAAAACAGGAAACATCAGGATTCCATACCTACAAACCAAACCTACCAACTCTCCCCATAACACCGCTCACCTCTCCCACACCCTATTAACTAAGAACCCTCAACAGAACAAACATGCCAATGCACATTCATAATAACCAGGTACCCCTAAAAACACCTACTGCGACTAATAAGCCTAACATCAGATATACCCCAATAAATGACCGCTCCTTAGTAGCACATGCTACAGAAATAGCTGATCTCCTGCAGCAAGAACAAGTGGATTTCCTAGTCATCACAGAATCTTGGCTCCACACAGCAGCAGGTCTTGCCCTCATACTAGCGATCCCCGAGGATTACACGCTACTTAGAGTGGACAGAACCAGGACCCGAGGTGGAGGCCTCGCCATAATTGCTAAAACTAGCCTAGCCATGAGACTCGCTCCCCCTTTCACACAACTTTGAATCCTGTGAATCCCGTGAATCCCTCACAGCCAAATTACCTATCACTGATACCGAAACTCTCACTATCCACCTTCTGTACAGACCCCCAGTCCCCATGGGGCCATTTGAGGAGGACCTAACTACCATCCTCTCTGATAATTTAAAAAACACATCCCAATGCCTTCTTCTAGGTGACCTCAACCTGGGGTTCAGTGACCCCAAAGACCAGCATGCCGCACAAATGCTGACTCCCTGGTAGAACTAGGGTTCAATCAAAAAGTTACCCTACCTACTCACAAAGGCAGACCTCTCAATTGGGTTGCTGACTTTAACTGTCAGGCCTCCATCAACTCCATATCTCTCTCAACTGTGGTCTGATAATTTCCTCATAACCTTCTCTCTTGAGGCCATATCACCCACGCCACCAAACAACTCTCTAGCCCCTGCCATTCCCACCAGGAACAAAAGAAACATTACAGCTGAAAAACCTGTCCCCCCTCATTCTACCGACCCTGAACTCACTACCAGGTTCCACTGATCCCCACACCCTTGTCGATGAGTACAACGTAATGATGACCTCAAGCTCTAGATTCCATAGCTCCACTCAAACTCAGAAAGAGCAAACCTAAAAGGCACTTAACACCTGGTTCTCACCGCACCTGAAATCACTTAGACTTGAAAAAAGTTAACAGATATGGCGACAATCTTCTTCAGATGACAACAAGACCAACCTTAACAAGTTAACCTCCCTCTATAAGAAAGAAATTGTACTTGCTAAACAAGACTCCTACAACCAAAGAATCTCCCATGCTTTATGGAACATGTGCCAGTCTTTGAAGGTTTTTGCGGCCTGATGCCCCCGGGCTGGATGGTGCATGTTACAAATAAATAAAATACAAAAAATACAAAGAAAAAAATACAAAATGCTTCCTGAGATTTAGGGGTTTTATATAGCTAAACAGGCCCTAATCCCTGGACCAAATGACAGAGGACATGAAAGTCTTAACATGAGAGGCAGTTATAGAAACGCCTACCAATGCTCTAACCTGCCTGCACATACCTCAACATTCTATACCTTTGCTACAGTCCTGGTTTCCTAGGTAAAGTAGGTATAGATCATACTATACAATTTCAATCAATACATAAAACTCCCCTCCTACCCTTATCAAATACTAATCATGATAGCTGTAGTCACTCTTAAGTCTAACCTAGAATCTCCTAAAAGAAATGCCCCACCCCCTTATGTACAACAGTATATAGCCATTGGATAATCCGGCTGATGATGGCATATGAGATCAGACACTGCTCCTGTAAAAAATGCTGAAGTCTGAGGCTATAAAAGGCACATGGTGCAAACTGGGAATGTACCTGGATTGTGAATATAGAGTAAAGCTAATGAGCATAATTCCTAGCTTTTACAAACGGGCAATGCAGTGGGTTTGTGTAAACAAATACACCCAGTTACACCACATCGAACCCATAATCCCACTTTTGCTTACCATCTAACAGCACACGTCCAGAGTTGCTGCTCAAATCTGATCCTTATTGGTTTTCAAAAGTCCAGAGAAGAATCAAGGTAAGCAACATTTCCACTTTGTATCCCATAATATGATCATGCTGTCAGAGTGCCACTCGGTGTAGCAAAAGCTGTGTGCATTTAAACAAAATAACCTCAGTCATTGAACACTAGAGCTTTACAAATGTGTACAAAGAGTGGGGGTGTCCTGACTGGAGAAGTCTAAGCCGACTGCCGCTTATTGATTGCAGTCTAGGTTTAAAGACAATGTGTTATCCTTGGGTGTCACAATTTGTGTATTTACCAAGGATAGCAGTACATGAGAGAACCATAATAATCCACTTGTGCTAGATCATTAGTCTGCAAAAGAACAGCTTTTATTAAGTGGCTGTCCTTGTTCTTTTACATATTTTTTGTAAAGAAATTGTAAGTACAAAATATATGGGTGTACATTTTTTCACCAAAGTCACAAATAGAAAATGCAAACAAATATAGAACAAACAGAAAAAAGAGACATGTAGCAAAAGATAAGACAAAGTCATACATGTGCATGCTGACAGAAGTATAAAGACATTCTGTTGCTGCTAATACATTTTGTTTTTCTAGTTGTCGAAAGTTATCATCGAAAGTAAAAGTCCTTCGATATGTCTAACTAAGCCAGGCTAAAGGGTGACCAAAAAGTAGTTGATCGACGTCACTGAAGTAAATCTCTACTGGGATTTAGGGGGGACCCCGCCACACCGCTAGGGTAAAGGAGTCCCAGGACGTTTCGGCTTTAGTGGGTCACAGCCTTCTTCATGGACCCAAGGAAAGGAGTCCCCTGTGGAAAATTAAGGGAGCTAGGGTTACTTAAGTGAAGTAACAAGAAAGTAGAGGGCACACAGTGGTAAAAACGGGGGTATGTACATAAACATGTCATTGTCACAAGGAAACAAGATCCCATGATTTAAACTGGAAAGCACATGTCTAGTTATACTCGAATTGGTGGACAGGGACTGGCCTCGCATCGACCTGGATTCTAGAAAGATGGCACAGGCTAATAGAAATGTAATAAAATCAAATGTGTCAAATACTCCTCTGAAAATTAAAATTAGAAAGGGCATGCTGCCCACATACACTAGATGGAGGAAACGTGCATTGGAGGAGCTCTAATGCCAATTTCTTCCCAACTACCCCTACATTGCCCAATCCAAAATATGTGGGGAGAGTAAAAACCTTTAGATGGTGCTGCAGAGCAATCCCATGGAGTTCTGTAGCTGCTATGCAGTGCGTGGGCTAAAAAAGAAATGGCGTGCTGGACGCTGCACGTGGAGCTGAAAAGAGCAGCAAGCGTCTGCCTGAGCAAAGAAATAATCAAAATTAGAAAAACGGCATGACTAGTGCCTAATCTGGAGGAAGGATGGAGGGTCAGACAGTGGCCGACTGCCAGGGCAATGATTTACCTTTCATTCGGGAGCCAGTCTACAGTACGGTGCTCCGGCTGCCTGTGTCAGTTCGGAAAGGAGCTGTGCGACATTGCAGGGCTATGCGGTGCTGCGCATGCGCCTTATTCTATGCGCTAATCCAGCGCGCATGCGCTGTGGGGCTCTGCAAGGCCGGCGTCTTGGTCGCCTGGCAACGTGTGCACGGAAGTGTACTGTCGTACGTACAGGGTCTAGAGCTTTACAGCCTTGCCCTTTGAAATAAAATAACACACTGACCGATTAACCCAGCATTACTGTAGCGAAGCACTGGAGGGCATAAAGCAAACACACTGTAGACCTTGTGATATTTTCAAAAGTGGTTGAGAATTGAGTAGACCATAAAGAAGCCAGATTAAGAGGACCGCAAACTGAGTTCATCTATGTATCCTCATAACATCAAAAATCATGTGCAGAAACAAACTCAAAACATAAGACACCTATAGGAAATGGTTAATGTAGAGATTCTTTATTGATTACAAGGTACGACCGGGAATGGAAAGTTAAGAATCATATTGATTGTAATCCTTTAATTAAAAAAAAGACCATAAACGTTAGCAATAAATTAAGGTGTGGTTAATAGGTCAGCCTAACATACATGTTCTTTGAAAGTAGAAAAAGGGTTGCACATCAGTGGAGATCCCAACCACCACCCAGGAAAAATCCCAGCTACAACAAAGACCATTATTCCACCTTTAAACAAAAGAGGGTTTCTGTACACATTGCATTTATCATACTCACTCTAAAGCCACAATATGTTGCCCTTCCATGAAACAGTTTGCACTCTGACTTAACCCCAGTAATTATCGTTAAAATATATTTTTAAAAAGGGCTTTTCTTTTTTCTAGTGGTTGTGATAAGTTCTCAGGTTTTCCTCTGGCTTTTCTATATGCCAAACATTTTCTTGGCATTTACAGGGCGGTTGTGGGTAGGGTATTATTTACCACCATTCCTGTGTTCCCTCAGGCAGTGGCTACTCACCAATGATATGTGGAAAGGAAGAGAATGCCCAGCCACAAAGATGTACTGCCTAGTTTGGTAAAGATTTTGCAAGACCAGAGAAAGACATGGACGAGCCAAGCCATTCTATGATCTTATTGAATGCACAAAAAACTCCTCTTCACTGTAAACAGCTAGAATATCAGAACTCCATAGTTGGATTCCTTCATTAAACATTCCCCAATCTTTCCTGTGGCAAAGCCGGATATTTCTGTGCATAACTAGGGAACCTCTTTTGGTGGAAGAAATACAAGTTACAAAATGTTACACAATTCTTTCGGCACAGGCGGGTGCTTTATAATTTGTTTACAGCATCAAAAACTAGAACGGACGCTGGTAGGGAATGGACAATGGCTGGTCGGAGGAAATAAAAAGAAGTTGATTTTTTTTCATAGACGTGCTTACTATTGAAAACATGGCTTCCCTGATACATTGGTCAACAAAGAAGGGACAAAAAAAGGGCACAGCACAAAGAAACTGATATTTGAGTCACAGAAACATAGGAAACTAGGTATTCACAAAGTAAACAAAGACGCTTTTTAGCAGTAAGCCACATGGCAAAGACAAGGGGGACAACTGGGGCACTAAGAAACATGTTTTTCGGGATCTCTTATGGTAAAGGTTGCATGGGCTTGATGAATTTGCATTGCTGCTCAGAAAACAACTGGTTGCGACATTTTGTTTGCGACCATTGAAACGCGTTTCGCCATTTAATGAGGACCCCCTAAACACATATAAACACGCATCCAAGGGATATGTATATATATATATATATATATCTTGGACGTGGTGATCAAAATCGACCAAACAGTTCACCTTCAAAATGTTGTAGACCAGAAAACAGTGCATTAGTGTCGGTAATTCTACAAACGCCTGGAAGACGCATGCCAGGATGCAATAAAAACTAGTCGAATAGGTTAAAATGTGTGCAGTCCTGCATTTGAGAACAGGGGATGCTATAGCATTGCTGGCTGACCACCATTAACATTGCAAAAATGTATTTAGGAAATTGTACAAATTATATACTCGAATGAATGTGATGTCAACCAAATAACAGTTCCAAAGCTGAAATGAAAGTTATTAGAAGTCCACGTTGTTTAGTCCTATAGTTCGGCCTTTCATTACTGGTGCCCCCTCTCTTCACTTACACTCCCTCAGTCGGAAAAGCTCACTAATTACACCCTGGAGCCAAAATCTCTAAGGCGAAGACAGAAGCAAATGATGTAGATCATCTCAGACAGTTACTGCCATAACCCTTCCACCACTCCCACCTTATGTACAAGGGCTTGTGGTAAATGTGTTAGAGGACACGACTTGGCAATACCATGAAACCTGGTGAAAACGGACATGCCAAGAGCCAGAATATTATTTCTTGTTTGGACCAGAAGCGTGGAGAAATATACTAGGTGTAGCCTGGGAATGCTTGGATGAAGTGTCTCATGGTGCGAAAAACAAATTCCACAAACATGTTCACATAGCCTCACCACTCCGATACCCATTCAATCATGCATGGCCATACCATGCACACCCAAGTTAATACATTCACACCCATTCAAGATACAACTATTGCCATGCCCAGATAAAAATAGAGCAGTACACACAAATCTAAAATACCCCTCACTTTGAACTTTGCAAGCAGCTTTTGCAGGCGGACACAGCTAATTGTGCATGACCTCAATCCTACTAATTTATAAAAAAGCCTTTATACAACACACATGTTCCAAGAAGGTAGAGCTCACGTAGAGCTCACACATTAACCCATGTGCAACAATGCACATAAAAACCAAAATACCCATTCAGACTTGGTCATAACCAAAGAACAATACATAAATGTGCATCTGTAGCATCTAATCATCCACATATATTCTTTATTGTAGCGTCTAATCATCCACATATATTCTTTATTCGTATCACACTGAAAATACAGAAACAAAAATACCTGCAAGAATGCTTACATATGAACTTGACACAACCAAACATGAGCAGTCGCAGAGCCATACATACATACATACAACACAACATACAATACACCTCCAGAAATGTATACAAGGCAGCAAACAATCACTCATGCACGCATCCAACGTTTGCAGAACACACACACAGACAGTGCGGTTAGTATAAAGCGATCAAATACAATGGACAGGCACACTGTCTGTAATGTGCTTATACACTTCTGCACATTCTTACTCAAACAATGGCAAGAGTTAAATGCACTTCAGAGAGAGGAGCTGAAAAGAGCAATCACTGGTCACAGTCAAACACACAGGACTACCTACAGCTCAGCCTTCTTCCTAGCAACAAACAAATAGCAAGCATATGAGGTGCACTGTTCTGGAAGATGGTCAGAGGTTGGGCTTTTGGGAGCAAGACATGGCATAAGCAACCCTAATTTCATAAGAAGCTCACAAATATTTGGTCACCTGAGAGCTCTGAAGATCAAAACGGACTTCGCAAGCACTACAAGTACCAAAGTAAAGAAACAAATGGCTAATCCTGATAAAGGTGGTTTCTATGGGGGATCCGACCTGGTCATGGTCTAAAACGCCCCAGTTTGAAATGCAAGGACAATGCAGAAAAAGTTCACTCCAATAAAAAAACAGTCATGGCTCTCCACGTGCACATGACTGACAAAGCATGTTTGTCTTATAGAAAGCTGTTAAACTCAAAATACCACTTTACAAAACGTCATCTGGAGAGATTGGACACTGTAAAGGCACACACCTGCATCAGCTCAAGGAAAGCATGTGATACCCTCAAGGATAAAGGCGGGACTGCCTCTACCAAGGGTGTTTTTCAGGGAACCTAGGCATTGCTAAGTAGAGCAATGCACAAAGAGGCCACTTGTCGCCAACAACCCGCTGTGACATCGAGAGCATGTGGCCAACTACAGCCATTATGGTTTAAATCTAAAGCAGCATACCAGGGAAGTATGGACTCTGCAGCGTTGGCATGTATAGGGCTCAGAGCGAACCTATACACTTAGCAATAGGCACAACCCCTGCTATAAAGCAGCTTTCTAGCAAGCATATGCCAAATGGGTACATGCAGAATGTACAATGGAAACAAAGTCTTGGGGACTGAAGCATTCCACTGACTGTTCATGCTCCACAAGAGTGCAAAGGCGCTTCCCTTCGAATATGCTCTCCAAGACATATGCATTGACCAGTCTCTGAGGAAGGATCCACATACAATTTGTGTGAATATATCTTATGTGTAGAGATGCAGTACAAATATGTGGAAAGAGTCTCAGTACAGAATTTCCCACAATGAGGCCACAAGGAAGGGAACAAGGCATTTCCATCTGTCTCGCCTGCCCCCTCCACCCAAGATCTACAAAGCAAGGATCAAGTTAAAGACATCAGCCGGACACAGAGGAGAGCTCGTAGTCGCTGGATGAGCTGACTTGCCGTTCCATTTTTTTCTGCTGCTTGATCTTCTGGCGGATGTCAACCTTCTTCTCAAAGTAGTCCACAAGAGGCGCCTCAGTAAGGATGGATGCTAGGATCTGCTCAAAAGAAATGGACCAGTCAGTGTCTATGGTGCTACCGTACTTGGGGCCAGAGCCACTGGTATCGCAGCCAACCAAGACTGTGTCATCTGCTATATCTTCACAATGCAAGGACCCAGCACTGACCATGGAGTAGGATGACATGGACAGATCATCTCTGGTGTCATCGTCTGAGAGCAGCTGAGGGGGCGAACCGGTTCCTTCCTCACTCCCTGCTCCCTCGTCAGACTTCTGGTTTTCCTCCTGGGCTTTTGAGTCCTCAACCTGAGGAAAGTCTCTGTTTGATGTAACCCTTACAACAGCATCTGCTTCTTGGCTGTGCTCTGAAGGGGATGTCTGCTCTTCCTCGTCACTTGGCAAGTCCCGCGGTAGAGGTGTTTTTCTGACACCTGCCTTTGTGGGCTGGTTGGAAAACTTCTTGCCGACCTCGCCGATGCGCAAGAGCAGGCTGGCCACAGTGGCAATGGCATGGTACAGCTCCTGCTCTAGAGGGTCCTCACTGAACATGTTGTAGAGGGTCTTGCATAGCTCGATAAATTGTTCCTAAAAATAAAAAAAAACACAATTAAATAAAAGCCATTCGCTACAGGGGACAGCCACTTCTAGATTAACTTCATTGTCTCCACGTGATTAGTCACACCAGCAAAATGCTACATATCTCATATCTATTGCACTTCTGGGAAAGTTGTGTTTGGCATTGGCTGTGATAAAGCAGCAATTCCAAGAGAGCTGCACTCTGGTGACATCACTGGTAAGAGTTCTTACTACTGTGTGGACTGAAAAAGTGCTCCACCGTGATCTGGCTTTCTTGCTTTTGAAACAAAAATAAACTAAATTGAAAACTAGACGACATTTCGAGTAACAGGCAAACACACTGATGACCTCTGAATGTTCTTTTCGTAGCTCTTTTTTAAACAATGCCAGCATTTTGGGACGTTCACAACTGAGTGGGATAACAGGTCTCATAAGCAAATAAAAGTTCACAGTAGGTTTATTTTTCACATAGATCTTGAAGTAGGGTACATAACACATGAGGCTTCGCCTATCCTCCTTAGGAGAATAGTTCTTAGTCTTTCCCTCAATAACTCTAGAAGCATGCTCTGCCTTTTTGGTGGCAAATAGTCGCTCCCAGTCTCAGGGGCTTACAGTGTTGTACAATCTTTTCTTGTACAGTCTTTTATGGCTTGTGTAGGATTTGTCAGGGTGTTACATGGGTCCATCTGGACTTGTGGAATACCTCACGCCACCAGCCCTGAGGCCGTGGGTGTTCTGTATGGGAGTCAGACATCAGACTCTTAAAAGAGTTGGAGCCTGTGGTTAACAAGTTTCCATCCATTTCAAGCTGTTTGGATCCCCTCCTAGCATCCAGCTTCACCTCCCTCAGGAATGTCCACAAGGCCATAGTCCTTGGTCTGGTCTTTTTCTCTGCCCCTGCTCTGGTGCCACTGCCCTGCTTCCTTCTATCCACTTCTTCCTACTTTCTGTTCCATCTTTCCATCTCCCTTCACTTGCTTTTCTCTCTGCTTTACATCTTTGCACACCTCCATGCGCTAGTTTGCCCTTTCTGAGTTTTCCACCTCTCTGTCATTTCCTGTCTCCTTTCTTTTCTACACGGTCCCCATCCTTGATCTCTCTCTCTTCCTCCTGCTGCCATTTTCTCACTCTTCTCTATTGTCTTTATTCTCTCTCCTGCTCCTCTTCATTCTCTCAATTCTCTTAACCTTTCCTCCTCGTTGCACCACCATACTTTAATCCGCACCTCGCTATCTGTACTGACATCCACACCTACGTTCAGGCCTAATTAACTTTCATCCCTGAAGGGGTTTGGGCCAAGTTGTTCTATTGCACAAGTGTGTTTAGAAGTGTGTTCCCTGAAAATGTTCTTGGAGACTTTCTGCTTTTTGGCGTTTTGGCTGACCACAGATTTCACAGGTGCCTGCAATTGGCTAGCAACCCTGTTGCACAGAAATCCAATGTTAGATTACACACATTATTATTATTACTATCATTATATCTGCCATCTTCAATCTTTTAAGCACGTGGTTGCAGTTTGTGTGTGTGGGGGGAGCAGACTGTGTATCTTTTCTACAACCATGTAAGATGTTAAGCTTCTGACATTTATGGGACCATGCAAGCAGAAGACGGTGCTTGGGAATCTGCAGGTCTACTTGTGGTCTTAGACAATCCCACATGGTGTAGCTGCTCTCATACAAGAAGAGGAGCATTCCTGAAGCTTAATCTTCTTCACCACCATTTGTCTCGACTGGCCCCTTTTAATCGAGATGAACTTGGCTGCTGCTCATCTCAGTTGATTCTTGTACGACCCCTCACACCATGGGAACCCATGTGGCTGCTTTCCTGAGTGCCTGGGTCATCCTGCTGCCAATATGGAAGCACAGAACCTGGGTCTAGCCACAACCAAATTGAATGCCGAATCCAGCCACTGAACCTGCAACCCCTTGGAGTCACTACAAAAGGACCAATGAAAGAGGTAAGGGGCCCCAGTGATCCGGAGTTCAGGGCACAAGCTTGCAAAACTTTTCTCATACTGGCACAGGGATTCCATTGGCGTAATGCACTCTCACTGTTGCAATCAGTGGAGTTCTGGCTAAAGATTTCCACTCCCTCTCCCCAGGTAACCCAGTGTGGTGGGATTTGGCAAGTACCCCCAACTCCTGTGGCTTTGCCAAAGCTGGTTCTGGGGGGACTTAAGACTTGCAATTCTCAACATGGTCCTTACCTAGAACATTGTCTCTTTTTGAGGCACTAGGCCTACTTAGATGGCACAGAACAGAAGGACTGCTTAAGTTATAGGGGCGTTAGATTTCTAAGGCAGTTTATATGAGCGCACTGCATTTTCTTTTAACTTTTCTGCTGAGTTTTATTAGTTTCAAGTATTTTGAAGTGCTTTTACTATTTTGAGTGTAATGTATAATTGATCTCACTTAAAGAGTGCGTGTGTATATGGGATACATTACTCGCTGTAATCTTATTTCAGAGTCCTCTATCTGCTTAGATTCACATGCTTTGCATAGGCTGACATCTAGTGGAAGCTGCAGAGTATTACATTATTTGTTTCTGACAAGAGGGAGTGAAAGTTGTGAGCGTGAAATGTAGGTAGAGGTGTGAAAGATCTATGCTTTTTTCCCAAGCATCCACTACTCCAAGAGGGGAGAACGGGTGGGCACATGTGAATCTAAGCAGATACAAGCATCAGAAACACGATTACGGTGAGTAATGTATCCCTTCTGAGGCTTGTGGATCTGCTTCGAATGACATGCTTTGCATAGATTAGTAAGCAGTACTAGTAGAAGGAGGCGGGTTATTATAATGTGTCGCTGCAAAGAGATGTTTTATCACCCCTAGAATGTGTGTCGAGACAGTAATGTTGGGTGAAGGTGTGCACTGAACTCCAAGTGGCAGCGTTGCAAATGGCATCTAGAGGCATGTTTGCTATGAAGGCTAAAGTTGCCCCAGTTCCTCGAGTTGAGTGTGCTATAAGGAAGGCACGGTATCAAACTGAAGACAGACACAATTATCACAGTTCAAGGGTGTTTAATGAACTTCAATGGGTTGTTGAATGCCTACCTAACCCTAAATTTAAGGATGGGAGCAAGCTACGTCCATCAAATAAATAACGCAGTCCTAGTGGAGTCTCTGTCAAAATAAAAGGGCCTATACTAATAAACCTTTTATCAATCCTTACTTCTAAATACAAATGGTGTGGGAAAACAATGTATGCAAAAAGAAAAGTGTTCAATAAAGAATATATCAGGAGAGTTGAGCAGTTGGCTTCCCTTCCCCATGTTTTCAGCATGAGATAAGGCGGCACGTTTGAGCTTCGCACACACTCTGGCTTCTTTGCCACGAGTATACAGTTCAAAGCATAGGTATCCAGACCTCTTGTGCCAAAAGTCTGTGTACCATTCAAAGTCTCTTCTTGCAGAGGGCCCGATGTAACAAACACACCAAAGTTCCTTTCTTATCAGGGTTTTCACATTCACTAATTCTCGGGTTCACTATTCACCAGGGGTCTCTCTCCTTCAGGTTCGTACCCTCTTTTGCACAATATTCACAATTGGTCTTCATCAATCGGGCTCTGACCACAGATTTCCCTCATTTGGGTTTGGACCCCTTAAACACAATGTTCACAATTGCTCTCCCTCGTTCGGGCCTCGGACTGTGTCAAAATCGAAGTCTTTCAATTGTGCAATGGATTTTGCTTAAACTGTTGCAGGACCACTTTCTCATTCTCATCTTTTACTTTCCTTTATCACCTTTTAGCTGGATACCTTACAGAGACCTTTGATTAAGCACCCTTGCGGTGCCGCACCACTCTGTCACAGATGTTTGGGTGCCGGACCACTCTGTCACAGATGTTTGTATCTTTCCTATCTTTGTTCAAACATCCATTAGGAATTCAGCTTTCCTCGCGTCTTTCATCTCACGTGTTACAAATCTTCCTTCGTGCGCTCTTTATACAATGTTGCCGCTTGAAATCTTGACTTCAACACAGAGCGGTTTTGCATCAGTCTCCCCAACTCACTGCCTGTGTTGATCTTTCTGGCGCTGCTTTAATCTTGGAGCCAAGGACGGTACCACAGCGGGTGCTGCTCCTCCTCCTCCCCGACTCGATCAGCCATGTTGGAGGGCCCCAGGTATCTCTGACACAATGCAGGATTGTTCAGTCTGGTTTCCTGACCTTATGCTCTCTAATAGAAAAGGTTTTAGAAAGTAACCGTCTCTTGCCGGAAAGGTCAACGGTCTATCCCTCCTTGCGCACACCCTTCTTGATTTGCCATCTTTCTCCCTTTGCTCAGCTGCTGTCTGGAAAACTATGTTCCTTCTTGTGCTTTGCCTCAATCAGCTTGCTCCGGCTTTCAGAGTGTGCTATCATGCTCCGGCTTTTATCTGTGTGGGGAAGCTTAATGGAAGTCAGGTGTGAGTGGTTACCAGTAATTGCCTGACCTTGCCTGACCACAGTAGTGGTACATTTCAGGTACAATGCTCGGGTGCGAGTCTGTTTTCTCCCAGAGCGGGCTGTCCGTGTTAAAGTGTTCATGTAGGGAAAGGGGGGAGACAGGGTCGTTTCAGACCCCCAGGTATCCTACCTGGTAGGTTGGGGTAAAGGAGTTATAGGGAGAGGGATACCACGTCTCGCCATCAGGTGTCCAACTTCCCGAAGACCCTTTACCCAGGTGATCCTCCTGCACTGGTCCACCCCCCAGGGTCTGGATCCAAAGGCAATGGCAGTGCCCTGGCCACCTGGGAGAGAGATCCCAGGGGACTAGAGGATCTTGCACCACAAAATTGTATTCTGAGATGCGGTGTAGGCAGAGAGAGCCGCTAGGTGTACTTTGAGTGAGTTAAATACTAATCCTGAGTCAAGTAGGTAGAGCAGGTAGTGGACTATATTGGTTGTTGAACAGTCGATTGGATTGCGAGACCGGGTCCTGCACCATAACACAAAGCTTTTGCATTTGTTAAAATAGCAGTGCCTTGTGTTAGGCTTGCATGCCTCCTTGAGTATTTTGATGCATCTTTGGTCTAGTTTAAGGTGACCAATTTCTATGACCTCAGGAGCCAAGCTGCCAGCGTTGTTCCCTGATCCGGGGTCAACAGGTTGTGCGTGCTGAGTAACTTCATGGGAGGACACAAGGACATCATTTGTAGGTGTGAGAAACAAGTTTGGTGGGCCCACATTGGAGCTATTAGGATTAGTGTTACTTGTTCCCGGTGTAGCTTGTGGACTATTTTGTTGAGATGAGGTATTGGGGGAAAAGCGTATGCAAATTTCCCTGACCAGTTAATTAGAAGTGCATTCCCCTTGGATCCTTTCTGGGGAAACCTGGACGTGTTATCTTGGCATTGTGCGTTTTCCAGGGTATGCGAAAAGGTCCATCTCCGGGAACCCCCTGTTTGATAAGATGTTTTTTAGCACGTCTGTGTTTAGTTGCCATTCGTGCTATAACGGTAGGATTGTACTCCTGCTTAGTACGTCTGCTAGAGAATTGCGTTTTGTGATGCAGTTCCCACCACCAGATGTTCTGGGCTAGTTTGGACAGCCCGGGAGAATGTACACCCCCCTATTTTTTCACATAAAACATGGCCATGGTACTGTCCGTAAGGACTAGGACTGTTTTGTGCGCCAGCTGAGTCTTAAAGGCTTAAAGTGCTTTAAGAATCCTTAGTAGTTCCGGAAGGTTGATGTGCTTTCTGGTAAGGGCCTGTGTCCACAGGCCGTGAGCAGTGTGATGAAGGAAGTGAGCGCCCTACCAGTCATAGATGCGTTTGTCGGGAGAGTGTCCTCGATCGCTGGTGTGTGGAAAAGCTGCCCCTTTAGCTGATTGTCTCTGTTCCACCACTGTAGCGATTGAACCAGAGGTTGCGAAACCAAAACTAGATCGTCACACAACCCGCTTGCTTGTGAGCACTGTTTCGCTAGCCACTCTTGCATTGGACAATTGCGCAGCCTGGTGTGAGGCACTAGGTAGATACAAGAAGCCATCATTCCCAGCAGGCGCATCGCCTTTTGTAATGTCACCTGACGACCGACTACGTACTGAGGTGTTTGAAACAGCATGTTTTGGACCCTCTCTTCGGAGGGGTAGACTAGACAAATGTCTGTTTTGATTAGTGGCCGTAGAAATTGCTTTACTCTGCTGGGCACCAGATTTGACATCTTTTCGTTTATGGGGAAGCCCAATTGAAACTGCAGATTGATTGTTGGCTGCGTGTTTTGAAGGCACCTCTAGGGCGAGGCCCCAGTAATTAGCCAGGGTATACTGGAATGGACTGTCTTCACAAGAGGGAGGCCACCACTGCTAGGACCTTTGTGAATACTGTGGGGCTGATGCAATGCTGAATGGTAGCACTTTGAATTGGTAGTGCTCGCTTCCCAATTTGAATCTGAGGTATTTATTGTGTGCTGGTAACATTTAAATATGAAAGTATGCATCTTTCATGTCCAATGTTGCCATGTAATACCCTATTTTCAATAGTGTGATGACGTCATGCAGTGTTGTCATCATGAACCTTTGGGGTTTGGCATAAGTGTTGGCAGGGCGCAGGTCCAGCACTGGGCGCACTGTTAGATCTTTCTTTGGAACAAGGAAGCACATTGAAGGCGGGTCTGTGGCTCAGTGGACTAATGCATCCACTACAGGGGCCTGTGTTTGATCTCCTGGTCACAGGTTCGCATGCCGGCAGGTCCACTCAGCCTTTCATCCTTCCGAGGTCGATAAAATGAGTACCATTAAGTTTGGTAACAATAAACATCTGTTATTAGCGCCAAGATGCCCCTTCGGGGGTGAACGTGCGCTTTACAAATACGCCTGTTATGTTCTGTTAAGGCGAGGTGTTTCGAGGAACTCTACAGAGTATCCTTTGGCCACTGTATCAAGGACCCAACGGTCTGATGTTATTCCCTCCCATTGCTAGGCGAAGAGTGTTATGCAACCCCTGACTGGGGATGAATGGGAGGGAACGCTCCTAACGTAGCAGCACCACCACCCAGGAATATGACTCTTGCGCACGTATCCTTGCCCAACGCCTTCAGCGAGAACCAGCCTAACACCGTTAGACCATGCAGCCCCCCCACCTGCGGAAACCTTAGACTCCGAGCTAGGCTACCAAAACTGTTTGAACCTCTCGCTAGGGCTACGTTCCCCTTAAAAACAGGAAACATCAGGATTCCATACCTACAAACCAAACCTACTAACTCTCCCCATAACACCGCTCACCTCTCCCACACCCTATTAACTAAGAACCCTCAACAGAACAAACATGCCAATGCACATTCATAATAACCAGGTACCCCTAAAAACACCTACTGCGACTAATAAGCCTAACATCAGATATACCCCAATAAATGACCGCTCCTTAGTAGCACATGCTACAGAAATAGCTGATCTCCTGCAGCAAGAACAAGTAGATTTCCTAGTCATCACAGAATCTTGGCTCCACACAGCAGCAGGTCTTGCCCTCATATTAGCGATCCCCGAGGATTACACGCTACTTAGAGTGGACAGAACCAGGACCCGAGGTGGAGGCCTCGCCATAATTGCTAAAACTAGCCTAGCCATGAGACTCGCTCCCCCTTTCACACAACTTTGAATCCTGTGAATCCCTCACAGCCAAATTACCTATCACTGATACCGAAACTCTCACTATCCACCTTCTGTACAGACCCCCAGTCCCCATGGGGCCATTTGAGGAGGACCTAACTACCATCCTCTCTGATAATTTAAAAAACACATCCCAATGCCTTCTTCTAGGTGACCTCAACTTGGGGTTCAGTGACCCCAAAGACCAGCATGCCGCACAAATGCTGACTCCCTGGCAGAACTAGGGTTCAATCAAAAAGTTACCCTACCTACTCACAAAGGGAGATCACTCGATTGGGTTGCTGACTTTAACTGTCAGGCCTCCATCAACTCCATATCTCTCTCAACTGTGGTCTGATAATTTCCTCATAACCTTCTCTCTTGAGGCCATATCACCCACGCCACCAAACAACTCTCTAGCCCCTGCCATTCCCACCAGGAACAAAAGAAACATTACCGCTGAAAAACCTGTCCCCCCTCATTCTACCGACCCTGAACTCACTACCAGGTTCCACTGATCCCCACACCCTTGACGATGAGTACAACGTAATGATGACCTCCGCTCTAGATTCCATAGCTCCACTCAAACTCAGAAAGAGCAAACCTAAAAGGCACTTAACACCTGGTTCTCACCGCACCTGAAATCACTTAGACTTGAAAAAAGTTAACAGATATGGCGACAATCTCCTACAGATGACAACAAGACCAACCTTAACAAGTTTACCTCCCTCTATAAGAAAGAAATTGTACTTGCTAAACAAGACTCCTACAACCAAAGAATCTCCCAAGCGAACAAGTATAAAAGAACTGTTCACTATCCCTAAAGAACTGGAAACTCCCATCCCAGCTCCATACACCTGCGTGAAGGATAACATTTGGTGCACCAGCATCCAAAATGCCCTTTCTAATAAAGTAGCTGCACTCCAAGTCAAGATTGGCAGCAAAAAAGAAATCCTCCACCACTCAACCCCTGTAGCTAGCACATCCGCTCTCTTTCCAAAACCTTTAAAAAAAAAAAGTCACTCCGCTTTAACTTCTTTAAAGAAACATTTTACAGGTCGAAAAAGTCATACTCACCCTCAAACCATCGAACTGCCAAGGTGACCCATGCCCAGCCCAAATCATAAAGGACACAGCCAGAGACTTATCACCATTTATCTCGAATGTCATTAACTCCTCCTTCTCCACTGGTACCATCCCTAGCAACCTCAAAGAGTTGTGGGTTGTTCCATTACTCAAAAAGCAAACACGACCCATCCATACCCACTAATTACAGACCCATCACCACAGCCCCCTTCCTACTTAAAATTCTAGACAAGGTAGTATACCTTCAAATACAACAATATTTAGAACAAAATCATCTCCTAGAAGTCCACCAATACGGTTTCAGACCCCAACACGGGACTGAGACAGCGCTAATCGACCTTAATGCACAAATCGACACAAATGGAGACAATAGCAAAGCGGCATTACTACTACTCCTCAACGTATCAGCAGCGTTTGATTTAGTAGACCACAAAATCCTCTAACCACCTGGGCTCAGCCGTTCATTTCTCACAAGAGGTGATAGGATGTATACAATCATTCCTAAACAATAAGACCATGCACGTTTTCGCATCCTCAGTGTCTGCCGACCCCAGACCCATTACCTGCGGAGTGGCCCAAGGATCATGTATTTCCCCCACCCTGTAAAACATATTCACTAAGCCCCTTTTCGATGATCTCGATGGTCTTGATATCACCTACACCAACTATGCCGATGATAGCCAGATCCTCATACCGTTGACGGGAGACTATGACAAGGAGTTGGCCTTGGAGAACAGAGTGTACCTCATCATCCAGGCATGGATGGCCTCCGCATGGTCTGTGCCTAAATGATGACAAGACGGAACTCATTATCCTCGGCACCACCTTCAACATCAACAACCTTGGCCATAACTACACCAACTTTATCAGAGATGGTAATACCATCAAAGTAGCCAAAGAAGAAGTCAAAACTTTAGGCTTTTACCTAGACGCTACCCTTACATTCAACAGACCGGTCAACTCCATGGCCTCCTCTACCGCCTACACATGCAAACTAATCAGAGCAGCCAAGCCTTTCCTCTCCACCAACAGCTGCACCACCCTGGCAAGAGCCTTAATTTTGTCAAAACTGGATTATTGTAACGCCCTATATATAGGGAGCAACAAATATATCGCCAACAAAATCCAGATTCTACAAAATAATGCTCTCAGAGCAACACTGTGTATTCCTAAAAAAGCTCATATCTCTGACATAAGGAGATCTAACAACTGGCTCACCACAAAAGACAACATTTCACTAAAAGTAGCCTCACTCGCACACAAATGTCTCAATAACGCTGCCCCACAATACTTCAGACAGATTCAAGAGACAGCCTCCAACCGCCCCACTAGAACTGCCAACTCCAACCTCTTGACTGTGCATAGGTTCAAACGTGTCAAAACCGCAGGAAGCAGCTTCCCGGTAAAAGCCACCCAACACTGGAACTCCCTTCCTCCAGCCCTAAGGGTAGATCAGTCATACCCAGACTTTAGGCACAACCTCATCCACTGATCAAGGAAAATGACTGCTAACATTTGACTGCCCCAGACTGACGCCACTATTCCTTGTCCGCTCCCTCTCTGCCTTTGTTCTGTTTGTACATAATCTGTATATTTTGTATATAACTGGACAGCAATGTAACCAAAGCTGAACATTTTCTTGTTGCCTTTTGCGCCCCGATACCCTCAGGTCTGGCACGCATTATATATAATAAAACAAACAAACAAACGTGGATCGGTCTGTCATTTGGAGGCAGGGGCTGCTGTGCCGCTAGAGGCTGCAGCTCTGCTTTGTCCTTTCCCGTGCCGAAACCCACGCTGATGGTACTGGTAGGATGCCTGCGCATGCAGGCTGTAGAAGGAGGTTCCAGACGTGCTTGCTCGGGCTTGGCCTTGTTTTCCTGAGCTGTGTGCCCGAAAGTTGTGGTGTGTGTTGAACGCTGCCCTCAGAACAAAGGGCTTGTTGGAAACCTGACCAGGGGTCTTGATTGTTTCATGCTCCTTCTTCGCTGTTTCCAGCTGGTCATCAACAGATTTGCCAAAGAGGAGACCTTCCTCGATGGGCATCTTAATCAAGGCCGCCAGTGTCTCTGGCTTAATTCCTGAGTCTCTAAGCCAGGCCTGTCTTTTCAGGAGAGTACCCTATGCCATGACCCTTCCCGAGGTGTCTGTGGAATCCATGACATGTTTAAGGATGTTTTGGGAGACCGGTTTACCTTCGGTAGTGATCTTGAGAAGGTGGGAGTGAGCTGGTTATGATATTGAGTCCAGATGCCGTTAGACTTCATCCCACTGGGTGCTTCTGTTACTAGCAAGCAAGGTTATTTGATATTCCGGTGATGTACGCAGCAGAGATTGTGATACACTTACCCAGCATATAAAGTCTTTTGCACTCCTTGTTGGGCGGTGCCTCGGAGGTTGAGAGAGGAACACCAGCTCTCTTTCTTGTAGTGGTCACCACCAGAGAATCTGGCTTGACATGATCCCTAATGAAGAGGGGAGCTGAAGGAGGGCCTGAAAGATTTTTCCACCCATGGTTTAACCGCTCTAGTAAGCAAGGGGGTAGACAGGGATGGAGATACATCTTGATGGAATCCAGGAGTGGAACAGCCTGGCTAACAGACTTTTTCTCGTTAAGAAGATCTTCAACGAAGTCGGTCCCCACAGGACTGGATTTCTTCAGCAGCTCATCGTAGAGAGGTTGGTCTGCAATAGTGGAAGAGTGACCGGCCACAACTATGGAGGGGTCAACAAGTTTGACAAGGATGAGATCTGGTTCTAAAAGTAGGTTTTCTGACCCTCTTGGTTGGGGTCACCGTGAATATCCACCCACATGTCCTGGTGATCTTGTGTGGACTCCCTGGGTGGTAGGGCTGAGGCATGGAGAGAGGGTGTTGACGGCACTGGTGGAGGTATGCGAGGCTGCTCAGCAGGCCCCGAGTGAGTGGGCAGCTTACTCATGAAGTCCACTAAGAAAGAAATGTTACCCTGCAACCACGCCTTCGCCACAGGAATCGTCCCCTCCCTGCTGAAGCACTCCCTTGTGCACCGTCTCCTTAAGAAACCCTCTGCCGACCCGTCTTGCCTGGCCAACTACCGTCCAATCTCCATCACTCCTTTCCTGGGCAAACTCCTGGAAAATCCGGCCATCTCACAGCTTAATCTTCACATTGAATCTGTTGGTTGTCTCCATGACCATCAGTCTGGCTTGAGAGCTGCCAGAAACACAGAAACTGCTCTCCTGAAAATCTGTGAAGACCTGCTCTCCAACCTTGACTCCAACACCCCCTGTGTCCTTCTGCCTTTGATACGGTCAACCATGCCATCCTGCTCAATTGTCTCTGTGATAACCTGGGCATCACCGGTCAGGCCCTGGCGTGGCCGACGACTTCCCTCTCTGACCAAACCTCCCAGGTTCAACTTGGCTCTTTCCTCTTCTCTATCTCTAACTGTGGTGTTGCCCAGGGGTCTAACCTCTCTCCCTGGCTGTTTAATCAATGCCTGACACTTCCTGCCCCAGGTATTGCAGGACTCTGCCCCAACTTCCAGTGCTATGCGGATGATACTCAGCTCATTTTCAGGCTACCCTCAGCCAGGTGTCTTCTCCCTCTCTCCTTTCGGACTGTCTGTCCGCCATCCAGGAGTGGTGTGCTGCCAACGGTCTCTGCCTTAATGCCAGTAAGACTGAGATTCTCCTCATCGGCACAACCGCCCCCTCCTTCCCTGTCTCTCTCTGGCTAGCCTCTCTTGGCCCTCCTCCTGCGCCCACCTGTGAGGCCAAAAACCTTGGGGTTATCTTCGACTCCACGCTCCCCTTCTCTCCTCACATCTCTGACGTCTTTAAGAAGTCACACTACCAACTACATCTCCTCAGAGGTATTCTTCCTTTCCCCTCCTTCCCCAGAAGCTCACTGTCTCCAGAGTTCTGGTTCTCTCTAGGCTGGACTACTGCAACAGCCTCTTTCTAAATCTGCCTGCCTCTATTCTCCTCCCTCTGCAACTTTTATTCAGAACAGGACTGCAAGACTTATTCTTGGCCTCAAGCCCAGGGATCATATGTCTCCAGGACTGAAATCCCTAGACTGGCTCCCAGTGGCTGCGAGGATTAAGTTAAAAACCCTCTGCATTGTCCACAAGGCCTTCTGGGGCCTGGAGCCTCAATACCTTCAACTTTCTCTTCCTAAATATCTTCCTTCTCGAGCTCTTCCTCCTCCAACTCCCTCAGGGTCAGTCGCTTCTCCAAGTTACGCGTTGGCAGTAGATCTCTCTCTTCGGGTGGGGCCTCCCTCTGGAACAGTCTCTCTGCCTCACTGAAACTTGAGGACAACCATCTCCGGTTCCGGAAACACCTCAAAACCTTCTCTTTGCTTCTGCTTTTTCTCCTCCTCTCCCCTGATGAACCCTTGAATGAAACTGCACTGGTTACCTGGCCACCCGCTATTCTGGGGCCCAGGTCCCCTCCACCGCCAGTCGCACACCTGCACTGCCTTCCTGGCAACCCCCGCACTCTGGACTGTCGGTGTATCCCTTCAGTCCCTCTACCAGCACTTGACACCGGATGTCTGCACTTACCCTTGCACTTGCCACCAGCTGGCCATACCTACTATGTTATTAGTCTATTATCCCATGTACTGCACTCTCTCCCGCTCTCACTTGCACTTTCCCCCTTCCCATGCACTTGTGTGATCTGAATGACACCTGGCCTAGTAGGATTGCTGTTCCCCCCTCTTTTCCCCTCCCTTGCCTTGAAACACTTGTGTATAGGCCCGTTATAAATGCCATATCATATCATATCATATCATGGTGTCCTCAATTTGAGATTGAGTCCAGGGGGTAGCAGACAGGAGAGATTTTGGTGGTTTTGGAGTGTCCTTTGGGGTTACAGGAGGTGCTACTAATGGACAAACAGCAATAGGGGTGTCCTCGGGGCTCCCACTAGGGTGCTTTTTGTTGAGGACAGAGGTGACCATTCATCCTCATAGTGTCCAGAGGCCTGAGAGGCCCGTTTACCCTGAGCAGATGTTTGTGTGATGTTTGTCTGGGCGGGAATGTAATTTATGTTTTTTCGACGGCTGTTTCGGCATCTCACAGCCGTCGAACAATGTTTGTGTGCGCCCTTCACCGGAGTGTCTGCATGATCACCTTGTGGTAAGCATGTAGGCAGAACCACAGCGGGTGAGGTTAGCGTTAGGTAGGTGGGCCGAGAGGCGCCAACTGATTGTATGCGGCCCTCCGTCGACAGACCCATCAAGGGACAGCTGGGGTATGTGTTTAAGGGACGAAGTGCGTGTGTGTGTGTACGCCAGCGTCGCCAGAGGCCTTCCTCATAATAGCGCGCTGCAACTGCTTGTTGAGGCTGGGGACAGGAATGCAGGAACTAGAATGTTCCACGGTGGTGTGCTCGAGCTCTGAATCAGTGTCTCAGCTGCCTCAGGCTTCGTGGTCTAATTTGAAAATCTCAGTGGCTGTTTCCGACTCCGACATGGCGTATGCCACCCACCACTTGGTCCGGTGCTCCTTTTGGGTATTGGGCCTAAAGAGCTTGCACACCGCGCAACGGGATTCGGGGTGGTAAGGTGGAAGGCAGTGGTTGCAAACTCTGTTTGTCGACCTACAGGAATTTTCTGTTGCACCTGGGACAGAACTTAAAAGGAAGCAAACCAAAGTGGGGGGCAGACACAGAGGCAGCAGGGATCAGTACCCCCCACTCTCCCTACTGGGTAGGCCAATGCCCGTTGTAGGCCGAAGCCCGGTGTCAGAACAGAACGTCTGTCTCGTAAAGCCGGGATCCGCCGTCGAGATGTTCTGGGGAAACAGCCATCTAATTTATCTGTCAAATGCAAACGACAGAAGAGGTTTGTAGTAAGTTTTAACTCTTAATGTAGCTAAGCCACAGACTCGACTTGCCACAATGGCGGAAAAAATAATTTGAGGATCCTTGACGCACGAGGGATCATGGGTACAGGGTACGTCACACTAGGGATAGTATTACAGTCACCGCCTGTCGACGTCCCTTTTCGAACTTCAAAGACTTCACGTGCAATACTCACCGTAATCGTATTTCTGATGCTTGTATCTGCTTAGATTCACATACTGGGCATAGGCCGACATCTAGTGGAAGCTGCGGAGTATTACAGTTTGATTTTCAAAACTCGAAAATGGGCGTCGACACAGGGCGTGCCATTAATACTAACCCTAGTGTGACGTCCACTGTACCCATGATCCCTCATGCGTCTAGGACCCTCAGATTGTATTTTTTCTGACATGAGGTAGCATGAGGAGTAGCGGGAGTACAGATAATCCAAGCAGATAGATAGATAAATAAGAATACAAGCATCCATGCGCCTTCTCTCAGAGGGGCGGAAGGGTGGGTCGCATATGAATCTAAGCCGATACAAGCATCAGAAATACGATTACGGTGAGTAATGTATCCCTTTTGAGGCTTGTTGAATCTGCTTAGATCACATGCTGTGCATAGATTAGCAAGCAGTGTTAGAAGAAGGAGGTGGGATGTGAGAAGGGTCATGAGCAAATTAATGTCTCAAAACCGCTCGTCCCACCTGAGTATCTGTCTTGGAATGGGTGTCAATGCAGTAGTGCTGAGTAAAAGTGTGAATAGAGCTCCAAGTAGCTGCTTTGCAAATGGTGTCAAGGGGTACATTTGCAATGAAAGCCAGAGTGGCCTCCATGCCTCTAGTAGAGTGGGCTCTTGGCGTGAAAGGCAGAGTTTTTTCAGAAAGAGAGTAACAGCTGGATACAGTTAACAATCCACTTAGAGATGGCACCTTTAGAGACGCGATCTCCCTCTCTGCATGTAGCTACGGAGACAAACAGCTGATCTGTTTTCCTTAGCGGTCTGGTCTTGTTTACATAGTAGAGGACCGCCCTACGCACATCTAGGGTGTGTAGTTTGACCCCAGCCGAGCTTTGTTGGTCTCAGAAGAAAGCTGGAAGCTCGATGGACTGGTTCACGTGGAATTTAGAGATAAACTTAGGTGAGAACCTAGGGTGTGTACGTAAAACCAGTTTATCTTTATGAACTGTAAAGAATGGATCCTGCACTGACAGAGCCTGAATTTCACTGACACTTCTTATAGATGTAATTGCTACTAAGAAGGCCACCTTATAAGTCAGGTGTTTGAGACTGCTTTTATGCATGGGTTCGAATGAGGGGCCCATGAGTTTAGATAGCACCACGTTAAGATCCATCCTGGTGGTGGGTTTGAAATAGGAGGGTGAAGTCTCTTTACTCCTTCCATGAAAGCTTTAACCACTGGTATCTTCCACCACAACACATTGTTATGGGATGTGGTGTATGCTGACAGCGCTGCCAGGTGTACCTTCAGTGAGTTAAATACCAGTCCTGCATCCAGCAGGTGGAGCATGTATGTGACAATTGTGGAAGGAGTGCAATCAACTGGGTTGACTTGCTTATTCTGGCACCAGATAACAAATCGTTTCCATTTGTCAAAGTAGCAGTGCCTCGTGTTTGGCTTCCTAGATTCCTTTAGGATGTCCATACATCTCTGTGGTAATTTGAGATGTCCGAACTCTATGACCTCAGGAGCCATGCTGCTAGGTTCATTGAGTTGGGTTGAGGATGCTACTGCTGGGACAGTAGGTTGTACCAGCCCGGGAGTTTGATGGGTTCGCACACCGCTAGTCTGCGTAGGTGTGGGAACCACGGTTGTCTCGCCCACATGGGAGCAACTAGGACGAGCGTCATTGACACTCTGTTCATCTTGTTGACCACCTTCCTGATGAGAGGTGTTGGTGGAAAAGCATACGCAAACATCCCTGACCAGTTCATCCACAGGGCGTTCCCCTGGGAGTCTGGCTGGGGGAACCTGGATGCAAATCCTGGGCACTGTGTTTTCGCTTGTGGCGAATAGGTCTTTAGTGGGGAAACCCCACTGAGAGAAGATATCGTCTACGATTTCTCTGTGTAGACACCATTCGTGTTCCTCTGGGAGGGGATCTCTGCTCAAAGCATCCGCCAGAGAATTGAGATCCCCTGGAACATGTTGAGATGAGAGGAAGATCTTCCGTCTGAGTGCCCATATCCAAATTTTCTGGGCAAGCTTGGACAGATTTGGCGAACGAGTCCCTCCCTGCTTGTTTAGGTAAAACATGGCTGTAGTGCTGGCCGTCCGGATCTGCACTGACAGATTCAGCAGGTAGGACTCGAACGCTTGAAGCGCTCTGAATACTGCCAGAATCTCTAGCAGGTTGATGTGATTCTTGGCCACTGAGTGAGACCAGAGACCCTGAGCTGTGTGGTGGAGGTGGTGAGCTCCCCACCCTGTCAGGCATGCATCGGTTGTGACTACAACCTGTATCTCGGGATCGTAAAAGGGTTTCCCCTTGGACAGATTTGCTCTTGTCCACCAGTGAAGGCTTTGTACCAGTGTTTTGTCGAAATGACCACTAGATCGTCCCACTGACCACTTGCCTGAGACCACTCTCCAACCATTCCTGCATGGGACGCATGCGCAGGCGTGCGTGGGGGACCAGGTAAATACATGACGCCATCATGCCCAGCAAACGCATTGCTTTGCATACTTTTATCTGGCGACCGGCCTGTGAGATAGGGATTAACAAGGGAAGGGTGTATCCTCCTTTGAATTGACTTAAGGATAGGGATGGCCAGGGCAACAGGTATCCTTTCTCCCACTAACTCCTCGGCAAAGTCCCTCTCTTCCGGAGCACCCTGGGTGTCAATGTGGAAGTGTTCTGCCGCTCTGGATAGCACTTCATTCAAGAGAGGCTGGTTATCGACAGGGGAATCGGTAACCAGGGGTTCTTTATCTACCGGGGAATCTAGCCTGTAGGTTTCTGGGTTGTCCTCCTCCTCCTCCTCCTCCTCTTGGTCCTCGTCATCCCCATAGTAGCCCGTCCCAGTTTGTTCTTCCAACATGCCCAAATCTGGATCCACACAAAAGGATGGATCTCCCTGATATTGAGAATAGGGCTGTATACTGAAGGGGTATGAAGTAGGAGCTTCAACCCGGGACTTCTTACTTGGGGGTATAGGATCCTTAGAGCCTGAGGGAGTTGACCCGTCGGGGGTAAAAGAGAAAGTGTTCAGGGTTTTTGGCATAGAAATCTGCCAATGAGGACATCCTTGACATGACTATCTATGTCATCACTAGACCATTCTCTTGAACTGGGAATGATTCTTTCTTGAAGGCCTCTCCCTGTATTAACTTGACTAGACCTACTGGTTTGAACAGGGGTCTTTGGGATAACAGAAGACCAAGACTTGTCCATCTGTTTATGTGGGGTAGGATGTTTCTGAGGTGTGGAAGGAGGCAAAGACTGCTTCCTCTGTTGTTTTTCACCTTCCCCGTGGGTGGAAGAGTGTTTACCCTGTTTTTTCGCCCCTTCGGAGCCTTTCGACGCCTGGCGCTGAGGTTCGGGGATAGTGTCCCTATCTCTGGAGTGTGGAGGTTGGGACTCGGGAACAACCGTTGCGGGGCCTGTTGACGCCGACTCCTGGAGTGCAGTCTGGGGATAGAGGTCGGCTTTGTCTTCTGACAATCGAACCTCTGTTACCTTGGGGAGCGAGGCACTTCTGGCAACAGTGGATGGTTACCTGGAGTCATGCAGTGATCTAGAACGCCCACAGGACACCGATTCGGACCGTTCTCTATGTGCCTCTTTCCGAGTACTCGACGTGCGCGTCGAGTCTCGGTTGGACTTCATGTGTTTTGTGGAAGTGCTGTGGGTAGCGCTTGTGTCGCCGGGGATCTTCCCCAAAGCCGCCCTGCCGGACGACCTTCCGAGGTTGGGGACTTGCGCTTGGCTGTCAATTGACGCCACGTTGCCCTCACCGTCTGAAAGCACGGCGTCGCTGCTATCGCTGAAGGCGCCCTCCGCTGCCATGGCCTCTTGACGCCTGGCGTGGTGGGCCCAACGCTTGATCGAACGGTCCTTGAGTGTTTTCGGTTTGAACCTACTACACGCTCTGCAGTTAGCCTCGGGGTGGTCCCTCGGTAAGCAGAGATTGCACGTGGCGTGCCTGTCAACCCAAGGGTACTTGCGGTTGCACTTGGGGCAAAATTGGAAAGGGGTACCCTCCATACGCACCTTGTGGCAGCGGGCTAATAAGAGGAGTCGAAGGATAAAGGTAAAACAGCTATGCTGCTCCTCCTTGACTTATCGGCGGCCTTTGACCTGGTGGACCATGCAGTGTTATGCAACCATCTAGCGTCTGCCGCCCACTTCTCAAGTGAAGCTATAGCCTGGGTAAAATCCTTCCTAGCCAACCGTACGATGAGTGTTCTCCCCCTTAGCATCAGCGGACCCGATACAAATCACCTGTGGCGTTCCACAAGGTTCATGTGTCTCCCCTACTATGTACAACATCTTCACTAAGCCACTCTTCGACAAACTTGACAGACTGGGGGTAATTTACACTAATTATGCGGATGATACGCAGATCCTCATACCACTATCTGGCAACTTTGTCGAAGACACAGCTCTAGTAAACAAGATTTACCTCCTCATTCAGGCATGGATGGCCACCCACGGCCTATGCCTGAATGATGACAAAACAGAGATACTGATCCTGGGTTCTGACTCTAACCTTAAAAAACATAGCCCCAATTATCTTGCTTTCAACATAGATGGCAATATAATTAAAATGGCAACCGAGGTAAAAACTCTAAGTTTCTACCTCGACTCTACATTATCCCTCAAAAAACAAGTTAATTCCCTAGCCTCCTCCACAGCTTACACCTGCAAATTAATCAGGGCTTGCAGACCCTACCTCCAAAACTAATTGTATTACACTAGCCAATGCCTTAGTAATGTCCAAACTGGACTATTGTAACGCCCTTTATGCAGGCGCTAGCAAAATTGTCATAAATAAAATGCAAATACTGCAGAACAATGCTCTTAGAGCAGCTTTGGACATATCCCGCAGAGCTCACATATCCAACATCAGGAAAGACTAGCACTGGTTAAAAATCAGTGATAGAATTCTCCTTAAGACGTTTTCCCTCACCCATAAAGGTCTGAACAACACTGCACCCCCTTATATCTCAGCCAGACTGACCAGAAAATCTTCTACTCACCACACTAGAACTTCTAACCACCTCCTACTTGAAATACCCAGATTTAGACTAACTAAAGCGGGTGGAGCAAGTTTCCCTGTCAGAGCTGCCCGTGCCTGGAATGCACTCACTACTGCACTGAGAGCCAACTTACCCTACACGAGATTTAGATGCAACGTGAAAAGTTGGCTCTGGACTAATTGTGTCATTGAGTGGTTCCATTTTGGAACCTATCGGTCAATATTTAGACTTCTTTTTGAAACCTTTGGCAATAAATACTCCTACTTACCTTTCAGACTCTACGGACGTCATAAGGATGGTAAGAGTCTTTTCCTTTTAATGATGACAATGACATACTTATCACATTGGATGTTGAGTCGCTATATTCCAATATCCCACAATGTGATTCCCTTGGGATAATGAAAAGATTCCTCCAAACTAGGACAGATACTATTTCTGTCCCTAGTGAATTTTTGGTGGAATTATTGGAAATTGCCCTTGCTAAGAACTTTTTTTTTTTAGATTCCAAAACATACACTACATGAAAATAAAGGGGACAGCAATGGGAGCATCCTTTGCCCCCAATTATGCCACCCTTTATATGTGGGACATTGAAGAGTCCAATATTCTTACAGAATCCAACCCATTCAAACCAGCTCTGAAACTCTACAAGAGGTATATTGATGATATACTCATCATTTGGGATTGTTCAAAAGGGGACTATAATGCTTTTTTCATCTGGATTAATAATCTAAATCCCAATTTGAAATTCACAATTCAGACCAGCAATAAAGAGATTGCATTCTTGGATCTGTTGATAAAAGTGGACGATAAGAGCCTGGTTGTGGATTTGTACAGAAAGGACTCTGATAGGAACACAATAATGCACCATCAGAGCTTTCATTCACAGTCTCTGAAATCTAATATTCTGTACGGGCAGTTCCTTAGAGCTCGCAGGAATTGCACTAAAGGAGAAGATTTCACTAAGCAAGCTTCCATTATAGAAGAGAGACTGTTAGAAAGAGGGTATCCTAAACTCCTCCTCAAACGTTGTAAAAAAACGAGCACGTCACCAGCATAGAGAAACTCTTTTGGAAAAAGATGTAAGAGAAAAAAAGCTGAAGGATGACCAAATTGTTTGTGCCCTCACATTTAATTCACAGCACAATCAAATTAAGAAAATCATCTCTAGCCATTGGCATTTACTTCAATTGAATATGCAGAAGTTACCCAAACCGATTTATGCTTTTAAGAAAGGCAAGAACATCAAAAATTGGTTGTCCAAAGCGGATAGGAACTATCTACAGAGACCCAACCCACCATTACGGCCACTTGGGGTATGCCCCCAATTGTTGGGCATTTTCCATGTGGGAATTGCTGCAACTGTTCCAGTACTTCAGCCACCTCTGTCGTGAACATTCACGGGAGGGACTGGAAACTTAGGCAACACACCTGCCTTAGTGCCAATGTGATTTATGCAATAATCTGCCTTGTAAAAAGGCATATATAGGCAAGACTACAAGAGCGGTAAAATTACAAATAGGGGAACATCGTTCTAAGATTAGAACAAGACAACCTAATGCCCCCTTGACTAGGCATTGTTTGGAACTTAACCATAGCCCAGAAGATTTGCAATGGTGGGCTGTAGAAAAAGTTTGTGGCACAGATACGGCCAACGTGGCGGCACATCTTACTCAAAAAGAACAGTGGTGGATATACCACTCTAATAGCCTCACCATAGGCTTGAATCAACAGGAGGAATGGAATTAAGTATTTTTTCTTTCATTCCTTTGAGTTGGACTAGTGATAATCCAATGAGGACTGAGATAATAGGGAGTCTTTTTTGGCCCTGCACTTATCAATAAAGTGTATATCCTTGACTTTCCCAGATGCCTTTGGTTCTTCTTCTCAGCAGTGAATAGGCTATACTAGACACCATTGGTCCAGTATTTTTTCCTACTCTCCAGAAAATTATTGGGCCAATGCGCTTTGTTGCCTATATATATATATACCTCAATGTGTCCCAATGATTATAATACGACATGAACTGGGCTTGTACTCCTTGCAGGCCTCAATTATATGGAAAGCCCTATTAACATTCAGAAAGACACTGATCAAAGACTGTCCACCTCAATATGAAATCTTAAAGGACGAAAACATAAAAGCGCAATTCTGGCCACTGGCTAGTTGGAAAGAAAAATGTAAAGATCTCTTACAGAACTTAAATATGTCTGAGGACACACTATGCAATAACCCTAAAAGGGTGAAGATTGCGTTACTGTGTGCTGACTGGGATAAAACAGAAACTGCTCGCGCCAATTCCAAATCTCACACTCTTTCAAACAATCTCAGATCAGTACCAAAAACTCTATCTACCTATCTGAAAAAGAGTGGGAATCCTATTCATCGGGATCTAATCTTACGATTTAGATTAAATATCCTAAGAACAAAAACAAATTTGAAGAAATACGGCACAGTAAGTGATAACATGTGCCGGCTCTGTGAGAAGGAAGTGGAATCTCTAAAACACTTAATAATGTTTTGTCCTGAACTAAGATTAGCAAGAGATTCATTCCTACACCCAGCATTAACTCCAGCATTAACTCCGACGTGCGGGGTGGATGCTGATTTATGGTGGGAAACCTTGTACGTTAACCCTAATCAGAAGACCACGAGAGCTCTTGGAATTTTTCTCCAAACGATGATGGTCAAATTGGAAAACAAACCGGAATTACACAGTGAAATAGAAAAGGATCTCATGACGAAGGAAAAAGCATAACTTTTGATATATGTCTACACTTAGGCCAAACCAAAGAGGACTTGAATAAACAATTAAAAAGTGACAAGTATGGGAGGAATTGCGATAGAAATATAAAGAAGACTTCAAGATATGGTTTGGCCTTGTAAGTGAGCGAAATAAGCAAAAGTTTGTATTTATTTACTCTATATGCTTAATAAAAAAAAAAATATATATATATATATATTTGTTTTGGAAAACCGAGAATTGTTTCTCAGGACATAAACTTATTGATGATTTCCATTCGTTCATCTAAAAGCAGGACGGCGCCCAAGTGGCTCCAGTCACGCTTTATTTTTAATTTTGCATTTGTTTTAATGCTAACAATATGAGTGGCGAAATTACCCCTTACTTTATCATTTGTTTGATGTGAACAAAGTGAGTGGCGAGATTACCCCTTCTTTCGCCTTGCGTGACAGTTTCTGGTCTCACACACATCCTTTGTCCGTTGTTTGTGTCGATCGGATAGACCTCCGACACAAAAGAGGGACTAGCGTATTACGCTTGGTCTCCTCAGTCTGCCGGAAGCCATTGCAGGCGATGTTCGTCCTGATATTCGATGCGAGGTGAGCAGAGCGGCTGGCTAGTGGCGGCAGCATTCTTTTTGACATCACGGCACGCACTTAAGTACCTCCGTGTAATACCAGTGTTGTACGTTCTTTTTAGAAGCGTTTCCGTATGCAGAACAGGAACCGCTGCACGGAGGGGACTGGACTCTCTGTTTACTTCTTGTTCACATTGCATGGACAGAAGACATTTTGAGGAGCTGTAGCCTATCTCATTGGGTGAGAGATTTTGGCTTTTTCATCTTAGATAGCGGTGCCTTTTCAGCATTTTTCATCTTATGCAGGGTTGCCCCTTTAGAGGGAAGAGACATAATGCTTGACATATTGCTTTACCTCTGTTCACAGAGACAGATTTTGTTCGATTTCTGAAAAAACCAAGCCGAGGCTACACTCCATCTGGCTACTACAGAGACAGATTGTGTTAGTTTTCTGTTTAAACTAAGCCGAGGGGATTCACCCATTGGGCTTTAAGGTAATTTGTGTGGCCATTAGTCGTCTTAGCCAGTCTTTTTTAGAGTCAGAACATTATATAGATGTAATATAGGAATTGTTTGTCGTTTTTAGGGATCGCTTATTTCTTCTGCATCCCTAAAGCGCGTGTGTAACTATGCATACCTGAACTTGATCCAGTGTCTCTAGTACAGACGGGAGGTTGTTTAAAGCAAAGACCATTTGACCATTGTCAGTATGTCTTTCAGGTATGATTCTAGTTAAAAATTCAAATGGAGACATGGAGGGAACGGGTTGTTAGATTGGGGAAAACCCAGTGGCATGAAATGATAGTGTTCCACTCTTGGGAAATGATTCTTCCTTTCTGTTTGTATTTGATTTCACGGTCTTCAACTCATTTTTGAGGGAGGCGGAGGGCCGGATCTTATATGAGGCCTTTGGGATATATGCTGCCCTTAGGCAGCTGTGTGAAAAATGAATTGGAGTCAGCTCCTTTCATTTAGCCAAATTTTGTATTAGGTATAGAGATGGATTTTATAGTCCGCGCCCCCGAGTTTGGACTTTTGTTATTCAAAGAGAGCAACTGAGTGAATGAAGGTAATTAGGTATTTTTAACTATATTTTAATTGTACAATTTATTGTTGTTTGTCTTGTAGAAATGTTGTTAGGTTCATCCCAATCCTGATGAAGACAGATAACCAACCAAGTCAAAACTATTTACTAAGAAGCCTGTTTGATAAAGAAGATTTATTTGCATGCGCACTAATAGTCGATAATATTTTTTGTCTGGAGTAAACTACTATCATCTAAACATTGGAAGTGTATCTGCATTTACTCTACATAGGAATTGTACTTGCATTCATTCATCGTTTACAGAAAAAATCTAAATTGAATGCTTTGATAATAATAATTGTCTTTTGGAATGAACAACTTTTATTTAAACAATGGAATTGTTGTTGCACTTTTACATTTCCACTAAAAAACTTAAATGAACTGTTTTAGGAATTGTATTAGCTGAATGAATGTATGAATGCCAGCTATATAGGATTTGTGTGTTTTTTATAAAAATGAATTAAAGACGTTCATGATGATTTATTTTATCATTTTTTATCACAATTTAAATAAAATAAATGGATGATTTGATCTAATACCTCTTGCCTTGTCCTTCAGTTGCTCTCCTTATCTTGGCACCACCACTTGTTTCTTATATATTGCTTTACCTCGAGGTGCCAGATTTTTGAGGTTCCCAACATTTTTGTTGGTTTTTTCTGGACTAATGATGACCTACAATCTGTGCCTTTGTGCTAGGCCCAGATCTATTATCTCATTTAATGACCATGATACCTCTGAAACTTGACATCAGACCATTTCATTCAGGAACCTGTATATTCTATACTGTATTCACAGCTCGTATATTTTGTATACCTATATTGCAAATGCCTTAATAACACATGTAATGTATCTATTATATCCTTTGTATGTATCCTATGTCTGTAACCTAAGCTTAAGTATTCTTGTGACTGCTGTGCCCGGCTACCCCTGGGTTTGGAGCGCATTATCAAATAATAAACTAAACTAAACTAAAAGAATGTACCTATATACTAAAAGAGTGTAGAGTATGTCCAACCCCCACTCTCCCTACTTGCAGGGCCGAGGTCAGAGGCCTTCCTAGGCCCGGGCCGAAGCCAGAGGCCTTCAGAGGCCCAAATCCGTCGTGCAGCTCTCGACGGTCGATTCTTTCTCCGTGCCGGCGTCGAATGTGGATGTTCGGTGACTCGACGTTGGGGTGGAAAAATGGGGAAATATAACAATATTTTAGCAAAAGTATGGCTAAGTTAAGGGAACTGCGTGGAATGCTTCTGACCATTATGGCGGAAAAAAACAATCTGAGGGGGTCCTAGACGCGTGAGGGATCATGGGTACAGTGGACGTCACACTAGGGATAGTATTACTGGCACGCCCTGTGTCGACGCCCATTCGAGTTTCGAAAGCAAACTGTAATATTATGCAGCTTCCACTAGATGTCGGCCTATGCACAGCATGTGATCTAAGCAGATTCAACAAGCCTCAGAAATTATATATATATTTTTTTTTATTTTTATTTTTAAGTGCTCTGTACATGGATAAATGTACAACTACACCACTCCAATTTCTCCTGAAGTCTGACATACTTTTCAGTCCATGCTTACTATGACATTTTACTATGCCTAAATGCCAGATAGCCTATTCTCTAACTAGGGTGGCCTCCCAGACCCCTCCTAAAAGGCTGCCCAGAAACAGAAAGCATTGTCCCTAATCCCACCCAAAAAGTATCCATTTGTAGGTTAAGTGACTGGGAGAAATCGGGTATGAGGAGGAGCAGATGGCAAAAAAAACGCTTCAACTCTACCTGACTTTGGCTGGTCCAACACAGGTGCTTGTGCTGTGAGGCTGTCAGTCAGAGTTCCTGCAATGGTTGCAAATTTGGACAGTAATCCTTTATAGTATACATACAGTTCAAGGAGAGTCTGCAACTCCTAAATTCTTGATACAGGAATATTCTCAACTGCCTCGACCTTGCTTTCATGTGGCTGCACAAGGCCCTTTCCTAACCTGTAGCATAACTACTTGATGCTGGGTTATACTAGTTAACACTTGGTTGGGTTAGCTCTCAATACCATCTTTCGCAAAGTTTGAGCCACCAAGTATAGATAGATCAAATGTTTATTCCAGCCTGTACTATGACCCATGGTATCATCCAGGTAGGCCCCAGCATGGGCCTGGTGAGCCCGTAAGACCTGATCCATAAAACTTTGGAACAGTGTTGACACACCATGGAGTCCAAACAAGAGTACTGTAAATTGGAGAAAAAAATACCTAGAGTTTAAAAGGCAGACTATTCTTTATCCTCAGTGACTTGAGGGATTTGCCATTACCCCATGGTGAAATCTAGGTTGGTTATGGTGATTTGGAGCAATGCAAAAGCATATTAACATATATGACAAATATTACATATCTGCAAGTCTTTCTGATGCTCAGATTCACATGGTTTGCATAAGTTGGGGTGGAGTATTGCATCACTTGTTTTCAAAATTCGAAAAGGCCCATCAACAGGTTGTGTCTTTAATACTATCCCTAATGTGATGTGCACGGTCCCCATAGTCCTTCACGGTTCGCGGTCCTCAGATTGCTTTGTTTTTGACATGAGGGAGCATGAAGTGTGTATGACAGTACAGGAAAGGTAAAGAAAGGTGTTGTCTATGTGCATCCAACTCCCAACGAGATGAGGAAGGGTGGGCGCATGTGAATCTTAGCAGATACAAGCATCAGAAAGACAATTTGATAGGTTTCAAGAAGTTTAATTGAAATTATTGTAACGAAGCCTAGGAGTCGTTCCATGTCTTAATATATAAAGGTTTGATATAAACCATATATGCAAATATATAAATAAAGATGATTACAGGTATGAAATATTTGTCTTCGGAGGCCTGTGGATCTAAATGCTTTACATAGACTAGCAAGCAATACCTGGAGAAGGTGGTGGGTTGTTAGAAGGTACAGAGGCAAAAAGATGTCTTAAAACCGCCTGTCCCACCTGACAATCACTTCTTGTTTGAGTATTCAAACAGTAATGAATGAGTGAATGTGTGAACTGAACTCCATGTTGCTGCTTTACAAATTACCTCTAAGGGCACATTTGTGATGAAAGCAAAGGTTGCACCAGTACCCCGGGTTGAGTGTGTAAATGGTAGTGTATTATTGGATAATGTGCAGCAGTCTCGGGAGGATAGTTGAGGGGCAACATGCTCGCCTTGGAAGCAAGACGACGCGGAGCAACACAGGTTCGATCCGAGGGCCCGTGCTTTGAACCGCTGGGTATTAAGGGTGTTATAAATTACCAATTACAATTGTTGAATGTAGTTGATAATCCACCTTGAAATTGCTGCCTGAGAGACAGGGTCACCCTATCCACCTGCAGCAATGAAACGAAGAATTGATCGGTCTTTCTCCTGACATCTAGTCCATGGAGGGATTTATCTCCAGAGTTCTGTGGGTTTTGAAAGAATGCTGGAAGTTCAATTGATATGACATTTTGAAAGGAATTTAGGTGAAAAGAGTGGATGTGTGCTTAAGACTACTTTGTCTTTATGTATTGTGACAAAAGGGTCTGCGACTGATCGCGCTTGTAGTACACTGACTCAATGGCTATAAGAAAGGCAGTTTTGTAGGTAAGCTCTTTAGGGCTTGTTGCTTTATGCATAGGTTCAAACGGAGGATCCATAAGTTTAGTTAGGGCATTTAAATACCACCCGGGGTTCAGGGGTTTGACAACTGAACCTTCCACCAAGACACTTTGGTTTGCGAGGTATTGTAAACTGAAAGCGCTGCTAGGAGGACTTTAATTGAATTGAACACTAAACCCAGGTCTAACAATTGTAGCAGGTAGTGTAGTATATTGGAAGGTGAACAGTCAATGGGATTGACATTGGCCCTCCTACACCAAATTACAAATCGCTTCCACTTATTGAAGTAACAGTCTCTTGTGTTTGGCTTACGTGCTTCCATTAAGATGTTCATGCATTGTTCAGGTAGGTTAAGGTGCCCAAACTCTTTAACCTTAGCAGGCAATCTGCTAAGTTGAATGTCTGAGGACGTGGATGGATGGTTGTTCCCTGATGTTGTGTTAACATGTTGTAAGTGCTTGGTAGTTTGACTGGTGGGCAAACTGACATCTTGAGTAGGTGTGAGAACCAGGTTTGCTGCACCCACATTGGAGCCATCAGGATTATAGTGAGATGTTCTTGGTGCAGCTTGTGGATTATCTTGCTGAGACGTGGTGTTGGGGGAAAAGTGTACACAAATTTCCCTGAACAACTGACCCATAGTGCATTCCCCTTGGACTCTGTCAGGGGAAACCTGGATGCACAAGTGTGGCATTTAGCCTTCCTTTGGGTTGCAATGAGATCTATGTCTGGATGCCCCAAATCTTTGCCGATGTTGTTTACAATGCCTGTGTGCATTTCCTACTCATGTTCTGTGTTAAGCTCTGTGTTTCTGCTTAGCACATCTGCCAGACAGTTGTGTTGACCTGGAATGTGTTACGAAGGGAGGAAAATGTTTCTCTGAAGAGACCATTTCCAGATTTTATGTGCCAGTTTGGACAGACTTAGTGAGTGTGCCCGACATGTGTGTTGATGTAAAACATGGAGGTTGTACTGTCTGTAAGGACTAGAAATGTATTGCCAGATAATTGGTGTTGAAGGCTTGGTAGGCTTTGAACACTGCCAACCACTCCAGGATGTTGATATGTTTTTTCGACAGAGACTATGTCCACATGCCAAGGGCTGTTTGGTGGAAATGAGCACCCCAGGGTGAGAAAGGGTTTGCCCATGAGCAGGTTCTCCTGTGTCCACTGATATAACCTAAAGAGACTCGGGGGTAATAAACAGAAAAGGTCAAGCCCTAGTGTAGAAACCAAAATACTAAAACAGGCCTTTTTGTATAATTGCGCAGATGTGTGCAACAATCATCTTGCTCAACAAAGCTAAGTACAAAAGTATACATCTTTAATTAAATACTCAGCATCTAAAATAGTCAGTGCATATATATAAAAACATCAACACCAGTGGCAGAATCTTGCATAGCCACCACCAAAACATGGCATAATACTCTTATAACAGTCCTAAAATATGCCTATCCACATTCATATATACTTATAGAGTGTGCTATTAAACACCAGCTCGGTAAGTTAAAACAGTCTATTTCAACAACTGCCCAACATGTTTCGTCCCTTTAGTAAGTAATTTTTCACTGATTACAGTAACTTCTTCAGGGGACCAATGGTAAATGCAATGGTGCACTCATTCTTGATAAAAGCTCATCAAATGAGAACACCTACAGAAAGAAATACATATATTTTAAAAATCCATATGTTATACGAATAACCGAATCAGGCTATTATTACTACTGATTCACACAATTAATTTGTATTGACATTATATGAGGGTTATCTATTTACCCTTTTCATGACAAAGAAATGGCATTAACTTCCATTTGAAATGGTAACAGAGCTATCCTCCACACATGGTTAGCAGTAAGCAACAACATAAGATGGCAGTCTCCAACAATGTACACAGCATAATTAGATGACACTCAGCCACTGTATTAGAAACCATATTCAATTCATAATACAATGAGTAAAGTAACAGTGTAACATCATGGTAAATGTCTATGTAGCCAGCCTACCTTTAAATGAGGGAAGTAGACCTCGACAACGTTGTCTCAACTCATGTGACACAGACGTTGTTGGCAAACCACGATTCTAGTATACATAAATACTACCATTAATCTCTCACTAAACTATACGACAATCTTTTCTCGAACTTGAAATAAGAGAGAAGAGGGAATAATCACTTACTCGATCATGTGCTTTGTGGGGTAATACCTCGCAGTGTTAAGTAGTCCCCTCTTATGGAGTAAAAATATTCCTCTCATTAAGACAGAGAATAGTAAGAGTCATGTAGTAGACAGTCATTCCTTGTGATCAACCAGTAAACCTTCTGTACTACAAACACGGCATCTATTTAATTACTAGAAGAGGTCTTACGTTAAAAGGATTGACAATTTACTATTATAATCTCAATCACTTCAGATTTGCGGATATGTATTGTCAATCTTCAGTTCGTCCCTCGCAATGTCTGTAAGGGAGATAATACGTGATTCACTACAGCGATCAGAATCACTGGAAAGTGATAAATAGCCGTTATATCATAGTACGTACCGTAGAGTTGCATAGATTCTACTTCTCCCTTAGTACATGAAAGCAGTTGCTGGTGTGCCGGGGAGTATGCTTACTGCTTTCTAAAGTGCTTTTTAAATGAACAGCGCTAAAGCCTGTGAGATGTGAAAACTATTTGAAACTACGTGAGAATTCGTGCAGCACATAGATGCACATAATGTATAGTTTGCAGAGGTGCCATCTTGGAGTAGACCTGATATTGTGCTGCCGCATTATAAGTGGTCGCATATGTATATGCAAATACGGAAAGTTGCATATTAATGCAAACTAAAAAAGACACTACTTGAAGTGCACCATGTATGATAGTCCAGTGGCACGCAATAACTCTCATCAATCTATATTAATTCTAAATAAATATACGCATGAATTTTCTGGAACGAATATATGCAGAAATGCATGGTGTACAACCCCCGATGTACTGGGACCTGCATGCGATGGTCTCATAAGGATACATTTACACTGAATTAAACAGCGTATCTGCCCGCAGAACGTGAATATACATGGGATCACGTGCAGTACATATGTACACTGCGTATATCGTTCACACGAGTGTCATCTTAAAATAGGACTGAAATTGTGTTGGCACGATACAAATGTCGCATACATATGAATAAATTAAGACGGATGGTATTTATATAAGTGTGTAAAGCTCACTCCTTGAAGTATGCTGTATACAATAACACAATACCGCGCGATTCTAAACATGGCTCATTGTAATAGATTCAGAACACACATATACAGAGATTTGTTCAATCTGATGTCAATTAAGTCAATACACCGGCGTTACCTGTGATGAACATGTTCTCTGAAGTGTATACGCTTGTAAGGCACCTTCTAGAAGTGTACTGTATACAATTAATCTAGCAGCATGTACTTCAAAACATAGTCCATCTCAATAGATTCAGAGTATAAATACACACAGATTTGCTAGATGTAATAGAGATCAAATCGATGTGTCATTTTTAATTAACCTGCTCGCCATCATAGATCGCGCAGCATAACTGTGATCTAGGGTCTTATGCAATACACCTTTGTGACGTTCTACAAGGGGGATAAATAAATGAATATGTGTGGCCATTCAAGGTCATTGATACTATTTTGCCATATTTTACAATTTGTGCCATTCTACTGAATCGTTCAGTCCTGTAAAATGGCACTTGGTAAGGAAAATCAATCGTTCAAACTCTGAATTTATTTTGATCATTTTGTTCATCATTGGTTGATTTTATTTCACGTATTATGGTCCACGTAAAATCACATCTATGCCCCATTTCAATGAAATGCGACACCAATAGTGCGGTTAAAATTTTATTGCGAATGCAGCTTTTTTGTTTGCAAATGTGTATCTTGATCTTTCTTTCAGTTTTACCAATATACAGTTTATTGCAAGGACACCAAATGGCATAGATCACCAGTTACTAAATGCATTTTGTTTCCATGGTTTCACAAGGCCAATATTAACTTTGAGGCTTCCTTTAGTCAAGGGACACCTATAGGTACCACATGGTGTATGTCCTTTTGGAACAGTCATTCCCCATGTTTCAGTGATCGTTGGTATTTCTACAGCAAGAGTGACATCACTTTTCATTAATAAATCTCTCAGATGCGTTCCTCTTTTATAAGCAAAGCATGGAAATGTAAACGGCATTCTACTTTCCACTAACACTTCCCAATTTGTCTTTATGATATTCTGTGCTTGGTTCGAAAGATGAGAAAAGGTACTAACAACCACTAAATTGTCTCTTGGTTTAGAAATTATATTCCAGTAGGGCATCATATTGCTATTCTGAGCTCTGTTAAAGGCCTTGCATATAGATTTTCTCGAATACCCTCGTGTTGCCAATTTAGGACTCAAACTAGCTGCTTCTGTCAAAAAGTCATTTTTAGTATAGCTATTTCTTTTCAAACGAAGGAACTGTACCACTGGAAGATTCCCTCTAAGATGTTTGGGATAACAGCTGTAAATAAGAAGGGGAATTCCTATCCATAGATTTATGGTACGGTTTCACTTTAAGACATTGATTTTCATGCTCCACCTAGATTGTAAAATCATGGTAAACTTGAGGAAAGGATTTTGTTCATTTAACCCTGTAAAGAAGTTATTCAATTCGTCTGTTGTTCCTCGCCAGACCATGAAAATATCATCTATGTAGCATCGTCAAGTTATTATTTTGTCTCGAAAAGGATTATCGTTGGCGATTCTACGAAGTTCGATATTTTCAACATAAAGATTGCCTAATGTTGGTGCTACAGCAGAGCCCATGGATGTGCCATGAATTTGGTGGTATCATTTTCCACCAAAGTAAAAAATTCTCTGTCAGGGCGAGTTCTGAACACCATAAGATGAAGGAGTTTGGTATCATTCCAAGAATTCTTCAACCATTACAAGCGGCTGCTTGGGGGAATCTTGGTATACAATGAGATATCAAGGCCTACAAGGAGAAGTTCTTTGCTGTAATCAAAGGGGTGATCTACTAATTTTATCGCTGCAGTGGTGTCTTCTATGTGAAGACAAACGTTTCATAAAAGCTTTTAGACTAAAATCGGCGAATTTAGCTAGTGGTTCTAAAATGGAACCTGTGCTGGAAACAAAGGGGTGAACTGGAGAGTTCAACAAGGTTTTATGTATCTTAGGGAGGGATACACAATTGAGGAGTCATGGGTTTTGGAGCTACCACAAACTTCACCTCTTGTTTACTCATCCAACCTCTTTCTAAAGCTTTGTCAACTTTGATGGTAATGAGTTGTTGTAGACATTCAGTAGGATCTTGCTCGATATGATTGTAGAAAGATGCATCTTCAAGCTATTTGTAACATTCACTGAGATAATCTTTCCTATTCAGAACCACCAATGCACTGCATTTATCAGCTTTTCTTATGATGATATCTTAATTGTGGGCTAAGCTGAAAATCACGATTGACTCGACACAGTAATATATTTTTAAATGCTTTGCATGGTCTACTTTCCAATTTGTCCAGAGCTTTTATCACACACTCTTCGAAAACAATGGCTTCTGCTGTATGGCTACTAGAGGGAGCACAAAAAGTCAAGGGGGCTCTAAGCCTGTCTTGTTTTCTTGTTGTTCAAACATGTACTGTTTACTTTCTTACCAATTGTTGAAACTCTAAGCGTAGCTGAAAATTGTCATGTACGACTGTAGGTACAAATCTTAAGCCTTTTGCTAAAACTACAATTTCACTAAGGGTAGGATTGTAAGTTGATAGATTAACTAATAATCTTTTCTGCTTCATGTTAAGCGTGGTTCCACATCCCATTCTGCTCTTATTGTGTCTCTCCCTATAAAATGGTCTCCTTGTCTACCTCGGTTGTATTGAGTCCTACCCCCCTTTTTTTTTAAACAATTTTTATTATTTTATAACACACCAAACATTAAAATAATCAGGACTTCCATATCCATGTCTAACAAGGTAACAATACAAGCTATATTCTTCAGTCCCACTCCCCCCCCTGCACCCCCTTAACTTGAGCCATAAAGTCCAAATCATCAGTCTGTGCGTCCTCAGGCGGGTCAATTATTCTTCCCTCGTCCATGTCATCCTCACTGTGATCGGGCTGGGGGGGGGGTCCACCATGGTGGCCACCAATTGCCTCCATTCGAGTAGGGGTCCTACCTCCCCTGCTGACTGCTTCAAACCAAACAGCCGTTTCAGCCTCGGCCCATTTCAAGATGTCAGCCCACCACAACTCCATCCTGGGCCTGTGAGCTACCTTCCAACAAATTGCAATCCACCTCTTGGCCAGGATGTATGCCAAATCATTCATCTTGCTATTGTGCTTCAGATGACGTGGACTGGGGAAACAACCTAACATACATGCCCAGGCCGACTCCACCTCTAGCTTAATACCTTTTTCAGCCAGGCGTGTTTTCAGTTCAGCCCAAAATCTAACCACCTCCGGACAAGCCCAGAACATGTGTAACATCCCGGTTTCCTCCTCCCCACACCTGGGGCATCTCTGGATCGCCTGGCCCCCAAACCTAGCAATCTTACTGGGGGTCAGATATGCCCTATGTGTGACGTATAATTGGATTTGTTGGAGCCTCGCATTTCGGGACACTTTATGGTATCTCTGGGCTCTATCCCATAACCCGCCGTCATAGGCTCTCCCACCTCCTCCTCCCAGACCTGTCTCAATACCCTCCCCACCTTGGACCTCAGTAGCTTGTATAGGCGGGATATCTCGGGCCCACCCTCCAAAACGTCATATATCATCTCCATAACTAGTCTGGAGTGGGTTATATGTTGCCCTTTATGCACCCCGGTATCCTCCGTCAGTTCCTGGAATTCTAGCGCTACTCCATCCTGCCATATGTCCCCCAGAGGGGCCAAGCCCATGGGTTCCCAATATCTACGGACCCCTTGTATCAATTGGGGGTCCTCTCTGCATAGCGCCGCCAATTGCACCTGCATGGAAAACAGAGGCGGGTATCCTGCCAACTGCCATGCTCTATGCCACACCTCCCAGCCAAGCACCAGCAGCGGCGCCATCTCCAGCACCCTACGCCTAGGCAGCCACACCACCTCTCTAAGAAAATAGGGAGTCGGTTCCTTACACAGCGGTCTGGTTTCTGCAGACAGTCACCTAGCCACGTATTGCAATTGTCCCGCTAGATAATATAACTCAAGGTTCGGCAGGTTTATTCCCCCCCCCCTGTCACACGAATTCTGCAGTTTCCAAAGAGCCACCCTGTTCCTGGAGTTATGCCATATGAGGCCCCTGCACAAGCTGTGGAGACTAACGAAGAAACGCCTGGGGATCACATGCGGGATGTTTACGAAAAAGTGTAACAGTCTGGGCAGGACTACCATCTTGATTAGAGCTGCTCTCCCCATCATAGCCAGGGGCAGTCTGGACCAAAAACCCATGCTATTCTTGATGCTTTCCACTGCCTTCACCGTGTTGTGTTTATGCTCTTCTCCTGTCGTGTGGTATATGTCAATTCCAAGATATCTGAACAACTTGGTTTGCCAGGGTATTGGCAATACCGGCAATCCCCCTGGCGGGACAAATCTTTATCTCCCTAAGGGAAACATGCTGGATTTCTTGGGATTTACCGCTATGCCGGAAACAGCGGCATAACGTTCCATCACCTCTAGGATGTATTGTGTATTCTCTTCTGGGAAACGCAGGTACAAGAGTATATCGTCAGCGTATAATGAAATGAGATGTGGTCCGCCCGTGGTACGTATCCCAATTTCTCCATATTGTTGTCTAAGACAGACAGCCAGCGGCTCAAACGCGAATATGTACAACGTGACCAGGCGCAGCCCTGTCTGGTGCTCCTGCTAAATTGCCATTTGTCTGAGATTGTGGCACCCGTTTTGACCCTGGCAACCATCTTAACCCACCTAAGATACCCCTGTCCCATTCCAAAGGCTTCTAGAGCCACCAACAGCCATGGCCATCTCACTGAGTCGAAAGCCTTGACCGCGTCAAGCGAGGCGATCGCCAGCACACCAGGGTCTCCCTCTGTCTGATCGATGATGTGATGCAGCCTCCTATGGTTATCAGTTATATTCCTACCAGGGACGTAGCCTGTTAGGTCAGGGTGTATCAGTTTGTTAATGACACGCTTAAGCTTGTTTGCCAGCACTGCTGTGAGGATTTTGCTGTCTTGGTTAAGCATCGACAGGGGTCGGTAAGACCCATAGTCTGTGCTCGGCTTACCCGGCTTTAAGAGCGGAATAATCACTGCCTCACGCAAGGACTCCGGCAACGTGCCTTGCTCATACGACTCATTAAACATAGCCAGCAACGGGGGTAGCAGCTGCTGTTTGTAGGTTTTGTAAAATTCGCTCGGGAGCCTGTCTGACCCCGGAGCTTTACAAGTGGGCAGGTGTCGAATCACTAACTCAAGCTCTTCTATCGTGATCGGGGCGTCCAGGTCTGCCCGTTCCAAGTCGTCCAAGTGGGCAGGTCCATGTCTTCTAGCGTGTCCCGGATTTCTTGGTCCCCAACTCCGCCTGGGTCCTCATAGAGCCGTTTGTAGTATCTAAGAAACTCGTCATTCACTCCCTCCTGGGTGTCCAAAATTTGACCTCCCTCCCCTCCGATTTCCCGGATCGCGGCCCTTGGTGCCTCGCTCTTATATAGCCAGGATAACAACCTTCCAGGTTTTTCCCCCCGGTATTGCTGCTTCTCCACGTATTTCTTATAGCTTAATTTACATAGCCTATCCCAATGTTCACAACTAGCTTGTTGCAGCTGTCTCATCCTAACCCCATCCTCCTCGGAGGTACCTCCCTTACGCATGATGTCTTCCAGCTCTTCCTCTGTTCCCCTCAGTTCTCGTTCTATATCCCCCTGGAGCCCTCTGGATTTTGACATAGCCACCCCCCGCACCACCACTTTAAATGCCTCCCATACCGTGTCCATCGATCTGACACTGCCAGTGTTAATCGCAAAGTACTCTGTGATCTCCTCCCTTAAATCCTCCCGGAATCCCGAGTCCTGCAGAGCCTCAACTCTGAGCCTCCACGTCGGAATCGGCGCCCTAAGGGGTTGGTGTTGCCACTCAAGGACCAAAGGGGAGTGGTCTGAGAGCACTCTAGCCTTGTATTCCGCACCCATCACCCCGCTTACCAAATCGGCAGCTACGAACACGTAGTCCAATCTCGTGTGCAAGTCATGTGGTGCCGCATAGTGCGAGTATTGTCTATCTACTGGGTGCAATTGCCTCCAGGCATCCAGGAGAGCCATTAACACCTTTGCAGCCGGGGTGGGCTTGTCTAGCTTATTGTCTGATCTATCCAGTTTAGGATTCAGTACACAATTAAAGTCCCCTCCCCATAGGATCCCGCCACCTAGTAGGGGGCTAATCTTATCATACAGGGTCCGAAAGTAGGCCACTGTGTCCTGATTGGGGGTATATAAGTTTACAATACTCACTTCCTGGTTTTCCAACATCCCCCTCATGACGATCAGTCTACCTTCTGGGTCTCCCGTGGACTGAAGCAACTGGAATGGCACATGGGGTGCTACTCAGGTGATAACTCCTCTTGTGTAAGCCGAATATGTGGCCCCTGCTATGCACTCCCTCCACTTCCTCTTTACCACCTCCAGTTTCTCCCTGGTGAGGTGGGTCTCCTGCAATAATGCTATGTCCACCCTCATCCTTTTCAAATACATCATAACTTTATTGCGCTTAAGATAACTGTTGAGGCCCCTAACATTCCAGGAGACCACTCTAAGACACCCCGACGTGATGTTTACAATATCCTGCCTTCCCTCTCTGCCCTCCCTCCCGCCTGTTTAGATTCCCATATTGGCTCATTACCCACACACCCCCAACAAACTCCCCCTCCCCCTTTTCCCAACAACAAACGTATCTCTTCCATCTCCTTCTCCCATCTGGATGCCCGACTCCTGGGGGCAGCTTTGCGTGTCAAGCCACCTCATAGCTTCTTCCGGGGTTTCAAAAAACAAGGTCCTGTCTTTGTGAAACACCTTCAGTTTAGCTGGGTAAAGAAGCATGTACCTGTAGTCTGCTTCACACAATCTTCTTTTGACAGTCCCAAAGTGCATGCGGCTACGCTGTACCATCAGGGTATAATCTGGGTATGTGGTAATATTTGCTGACCCTCTCTGTATTGTTCCGCTCATTCGGAAGTGTTCAAGGATTCTTTCATGGTCCCGATAATTGAGGATCTTAGCGATCACCGGCCTAGGGGGGTTGCCCGGCGGCGGCTTCCACATAAGAGCCCTGTGCGCCCTTTCCACTGTGAACCCCTGGGACAAAACTCCTCCAGTTATCTCCTGCAACAGCATTGATCAACTCTGTAGGGTTGGATCCCTCGGCTTCCTCCGGCAGACCAACAATACGGATGTTATTTCTACGGGCGCGTCCCTCCGCCTCCTCCGCCCTGCACTCCAGATTGCCCATGCGTTGCACTAGGGCATGAAGGTCTGCTTTATGTGTTGCACAATCCGTTGTGTTCGGGCCCACTTCCTTTTCCAGATTTTCTGTGCCTTCTGCCAGAGACCTGACATCTTGTCGGAGAAGGTTCACTTCCTCCTGCACTGCCCCTACTTTCAGCTCAAATGCTGCTTTCAATTCAGTCATAGCCAGACCCAGTTTGGTCTCCCAGGCTACTTTCAGATCTGCAATAGCCGCTAGGACCTCCTGGCTGGTGCCCAGGGTGGCTGCGCTCCCGGGGGAGGGTTTTCTCCCTGTTCTTGGTTCCCTCAGGGCACTGCGGTGTCCTGACGTACTCTTCCAGCGTGGGCTGCTTACCCTTCGTCCTTAGTGGTTTGCTGGACATGGCGTCGTGCCTAGGAATTGTGACCAAACCTCTCCCCTCACCCGTCCCCACGCGATGAAACTGCTGTTGGCGTTGGGGCCCAGGCGGGCCGCGTAAGGGGTGTCTGGGAGCCAATGATCAGCCACTGGAGTGGACAGTGACCTCCCACGTAGCAATGTTACTTCATTCCGCTCTTATTAGCATGCGCTCGCACAGTGCGCCAGCCGGACCAGGCTCTGTTTGTCACAGTGGCTACTGGCTCAAGCTAGTACACCAGCTCATCCCTTGCGATTCTCATGCATTCCTCCCATTACACATGCTCCCCTTATTCAAGGACATTGGGTATCTGCAGCTGTTTGGGGCACTTGATCTCGAGAGTCAGTCCATGCCTATGGTCCCCGCAGCATCCATCTTAATTCTGGGCCTACCACCTACTGGGCCCATCAGCTGGCCAGAGTGCTCTCCCCTCAACCATGGAGTGGGGGAGTGTGCGATTTATTGTACTGCCACCCGAGTAGCTTGCATGGGGGGGCGCCAGCAGCTCACAGTCCCATCAAGCCACCCACCTGACCCGCCAGAGTCCGTCTGCAGAAGCCTGCCGGTCTGCTCTCTCCTTCCTTCTTTTTGAAAGAGCTGTGTGGGGATGGCAGCAGTGTTTCCGTATGTGATTCAGTGCAGTTAAATCCTTCGCCGATGGTATGAGGAGGAAGTTGTTATAAAGTGGTAATGCTGTTTTGTTCCTTTCAGGGGCATTCTGCTTATCTGGTCCTGGAACTGGAACCGATGATCGTTGCGACCTGCAGCGCAGCCCGGGTGTTTCTCATTTCGCCTCCAGGCTGCCACAAACCCCCACGTCCACGGGCTGGGAGGCGTACATGCGGGCGCAGCGATTCAACGCTGCAGTCCCTGGCTTCCTGCGCTCGCACAGGACCGGAGCCCGTTGCTTGCTCTTACTCGCCGCAGGACCTATAGGGTGCCTCCACTATTCGGGCCACGAGGTCCGCCTCGCTTGGCCGGCGCGGTACTAGCGCCGACCGCCCCTCCGCCTCAGACGGTCTCCAGAGCCTGCTCCAGGCAGTTGGAGCCAACAGGGACAAACATACGCATCAGTGACTCCCCAGAGGCGCACACTCGCCTCACCTGGCCTGCCCTGCGGCCGTTCACACTCGGGATGCCTCCTCTGATCTGCGTGTTTCTCCTCCTTTGTATCGGACGACCGCCATTTTTTTTACTCGTGTCTGCGTCTCCGGGGGACTTTGCTCGCCCCTATCTGCCGTTCCTTAGATTATGTGGGTTCCAGTTTATCAGCAATTGCTCCTCATATATTCATAGGCTGATGCCTATGTTTCTGACTTCGAACGGCTAGTGCAACCGCACTTTTTCTCCGGATGAGTGCAGGATCTCCAGGAGCTCTTCCAAGAGCACGTCTACTCACATGGCCTTCAAGCCATGCCCCCATCCTTCCCCTTCTGTTGTTATATTTTACTATTCCCCTAGGGGTTCCACGTGTTTGGAAGGAATCTCTTTCACATGTTCGATCATCAGAAAAACTCTCCTCGCCAGAGCTGTACAAAGTGTTACTGAACTTGACACTTTTGGGGTTGGCTGCTTCTAAATAAGCTGCAAGGTTGGAACCATCTTTAGTATATCTAAAAGCTTTTTCGTTGGAGGAATTGGACAAATTTTTTCTCATTCTATGAATGCGATCTATTGTACTGAAATCCTTGAATTCATCAAGTTCTTCATTTATTTAGTCTAGGTGTTTCTTTTTTTTTAAACTTTTATTTTTTATTCAGCTTGGTAGGACAGATACAGGTGAGCATCAAGAGCATGTAAAATCAAACAACTTAATACAACACAGTCTCCTAGAACAGGTCGAGGGTTCACCTCGTCAACAAGGGGGAGCAGCAGAACAGTGCAAATAGAGGGCCATTCAGGGGAGAGCTGGGGGACCACAAGAGGAAGGCACCGGGGATGTAGGACCTGAGTCGGCGCCAGGAGAGGACATAAATGATCGGAACTTCAACCAGATGTCTCTGGGCCTAGAGCAGGCGGGCTGTTGTACCGCCCAAGATTCCTCCGTGTCGGAAGCCCAAGTGACCGCTCTAAGCCACTTTGCATGTGTCGGAGTGATAGGTCGAAGCCAACAGAGTAGTATCGCCCGAACAGCCAGAAGCATACAGAGGCCAGCCAGTCTCCTAGAATCTTGGTGGAGGTCGGGAAAGTCATGGAATAGGCATTTCATTGGGGTAGGTGGGATGGGGTGGTCAAGAACAGACGAGATGGTGGAGCAAACAGCGTCCCAAAATTGGGTAAGGCGGGGGCATGACCATATCATGTGGAAGTAGCCGGCTCCATCAAAGCCACACCTAGGGCATCTAGGGGAGGAATTATTCGACATACGGTGTAGTCTGGTTGGGGTATAATGGTATCTGTGGAGTAGCTTAAATTGAATTAGTTTAAATCGGGAGTTGAAGGAGACCCTCTGAATACGTGAGCACATATGGGACCACCGGTCTTCGGTCATTTCCACACCAAGGTCAGACTCCCAAGCAAGCTTTAGTTTAGAAAACGAAGGGGACGATCTGGATTGTATCAAGGTGTATAGTCTGGAAGTTTTTCCCCTCATTGGGCAAGGTGAGGTCAATTCAGTGATCGCTAGTTCATCCGGCGGCAATGCTGGGAAGCAAGGGTACCTATGTTTGAGGACTCTACGGAGGGATGAATATTGAAGCCATACCGAGGGACGCTGTCTGAGGGGCGGAGGGAGGTCAGGCCATTCTATGAAATTACCATCTACAAATATGTCTCGGAGCAGTTCAAATCCTGCCCCAGCCCATGTGCGAACAACCGAAGGGGGAACCTGTGGGATTCCCGGGAGAAAGTTCCAGATCGGGAAATTACCATGAAAGGGATGGGTGGTGCCCAGTAATTGCCAGGTTTTGGATAAAGCCAGAGATGTGCACCTCACCGGGTCTAATGAGCCTGATTCCATTGGGATAGGTGTGATCACCAGGGATCTAATATCGCGATCACCAACCGATAATCTTTCTAGCCTGACATGGGGAGGGGGGTCAGATATGTTGAACCAATGTGCAATGTGTTGGAGCTGGGCTGCCAGCCAGTACTTGAGAAAGTCGGGTGCACCGAAGCCACCCAACTCCATCGGTGAAGCAAGAGTCTTGAACTTAAGGCGGACTGCACCGGAGTGCCAGAGGAAGGTGTTGAGGGTTCGTGTCAATGTCTGAAAGAACTCACCTCCCGGCCATTGTGGGATATTGGCGAATCTATACAATAGCTGAGGGAGTACCACCATCTTCAGTATTCCTACCCTCCCTGCCAGTGAAATAGGGAGGTTGTTCCAACCCTGAATCTTTTGCGTAAGATTTGTAAGGTATACTAGATAATTCTTCTCGAGAACCCGATCAAAGTGTTGCGACACCACTACACCTAGGTATGTAACCTCAGATTGGGCCCACGTGAATCCAAGAGTATCGGTAGGGGGGGAGTGTGCTGGGGGTGAGCGGGAAAAGAGTTGATTTAGTGCAGTTAACCGTCAGGCCAGAAATACGGCCGAAGAGGACAACATCCTCCAGAATTGGGGCAAGGTTGACCTCAGGAGAACGAATAAAGAGTAAAGCGTCGTCAGCATATAGGGAAACTATATCCGAGACCCCGTCAGTGCGCAGGCCTCTATGGGAATGAAATTGGCGAAGCATGTCCGCGAACGGTTCCATCGCCATGGCAAATATTAATGGAGAGAAGGGACAACCCTGTCTAGTACCTCTGGCTATCTGGAAAAGAGAAGAGCAACGGTCCTCGGTGCGAACCCTGGCCACTGGGTTTGAATATAGTAGCTTGACCCAGGAGAGAAATGTGGGGCCGAATTTGCATTTGTTGAGTACTCGCCACAGATAACTCCATGAGACGGAATCAAAGGCTTTTTGCATATCGAGGGTGGCGGCCACTGCATGGACGTCCGGACTCACCCTGCTTATAACATTAAAAAGGCGCCTCAGATTCAGGGAGGTAGAGCGACCCGGAATAAACCCCGCCTGGTCAGGATGAATGATATGTGGCATGAAGGGGGCCAGGCGTAAAGCTAGTAACTTAGCATAAATCTTGACGTCGCAATTGATTAGCGAGAGTGGATGATAAGAACCGCATTGAGTGGGGGATTCACCCGGTTTTAACAAGACGGTAATAGTGGCTTCGCGGAGCGTGGGGGGGAGCTGACCTGCCACCAACGATTCCTCCCAGAGCGCGACCAAACGAGGGAGTAGCAAAGTCTTAAACCGTTTATAGAACTCAACCGGTATACCGTCAGATCCCGGGGATTTGCCTGATGAGAGGGAATCTATGGCCTCCGAGAGTTCCAAGGAAGTACATGGGCCCTCAAGGGCTTCGATGGTATCGGGAGAAAGAACCGATAGGGGTAGCTTGTCCAGAAAGACATCTATTTCAGCTATGGAGGCTTTATCTGCGTTAGCATACAGGGATTGATAAAAGGAGAGGAATTCGGAATTAATATCACCAGGGGAGGTGGCTAGGGATCCGTCAGGTCTCTCAACGCCAGGAATGGGTGGGGCACCAAACTCACGGCGGAGAAGCCTAGCCAGGAGACGAGACGGGCGTTCACCCTCACCATATCTCCTTGCCAGCCCAGGGTTATCGAGAAATCTCTGCTCGCGATCCGCAAGAGCGCGGAAGGTGTCTAGCTCCGTGCCAATCGAGGCAAGGGTCTCAGGAGTTTTATTTAATGAATATTGGGCCTCCAGCTCGGACAGTGTGGCTTCGCTCACGGCGATCTCCCTACGGATGGTCCTGAGGATGCCATTTTCTTTAGAGAGGGCGATGCCTCTGATGTAGGCTTTAAAAGTTTCCCAGAGGGTGGCCTGTGATGAGACGGAACCAGAGTTGATCTCAAAGAACTCCTCAATAGCCGACTCCAATTCAGAACTGAAGACCGGGTCGAGGAGGGAGAGTGGTTTCATCCTCCAGTGTCTAGTACGGACGTGATCCGAGCCCCAGGATAGGGTAATTGTCACTGGTGAATGGTCGGAAAGAGTCCTGGGGAGAATCGACAAGTTTGAAATGCTTCTTATGAATATATCAGAGACTAGCCATCTATCAATGCGGGAAAAGGAATCATGCACCCAGGAATAGAAGGAGAAGGTGCGGGAGTCGGGGTAAAGAAGCCTCCATGCATCAAATAGGGCCAGGCGGGGAAGTGAAGAAAGTGTAGCATATGTGGCCTTGGTGAGGTGACGGGGACGAGAGCCAGATCTATCGAGATCCACATCAAATATTGTGTTAAAGTCGCCCCCCCAGAGAATAGGGACCAACGGGAATCCATCCAGAAGGGACGCAAGATGTATGAAAAATTCGGGATCATCGATGTTGGGACCATAGATATTAAGTAGGATCACTTCCCTATTCTGCAATATGCCATGAAGCAAAACGAATCTGCCCAGAGGGTCTATTGTCGTGGCTATGGGGTTATATCTGATACTCTTATGACTTAGGGTCATAACCCCCCGGCTTTGTGTGGAGTAGGAGGTATAGTACCTCTGTGGTCCCCATACTTTAGCGAACTTCTCACAGTGCTCAGTTACCGCATGTGTCTCCTGAAGAAACAGGATCTTAGTCCCATGTCGTTCAGCCTGAAGCTGTAGTAGTCTCATTTTCTTGAAGTTCCCCAGCCCCCGCACGTTCCAACTCAGGAAAGTAAGGGTTTCCTCACCCGACGCCCCCGAAGCAGACATAGAAAAACACAGGTGGATGGAACAGTGCCCCCCAAAAGTGGACCCCGTTGTTGTCAGGACCGTGGTGACATAGATCCCCTGGTGCTCTGAACTCTACCCTCTCCGCAATTACCAAGCCTTTTTTAACAAACTCCCCTACCCCCCACCCCCACCCACATCCCCCTCCCCCAATCGGAGAGATGAAAACCCCAAAGACAACAAACCAAATCCAATACAATGGCATAAACGCCTGGGGGGCCTGTGAGTCGGCCTGACGGCGGAGCTCCGTACCATAAGGCAATTTGAGGATAAACATAATGCCTGGCAATAAAGGCGGGACACATATGGGGATGGCCCCGCGGGGGGGGGGGAGGCAGGCATGACCGTCCATAATGAACCAATTTAACGGGATTAATAGGGGTTACTACGGAGGTTCACAACCCACAACAACAGATGCATCGCATAGAGAAAAAACAAGGACATGCACATTTTCAGACACAGTGTCCACTGGAAGAGGCAGGCGGCATCCCCCGGGCCCAGGAGCTCCTGCAATGACGCCACCAGGATTGGTGGCACGCTGTGAGACCAACCGGGGTTGGGTTAGGACTACGTAGTGCCGATTCCACAATAAGAGCATGTCGCGTTTGTCTAAAAGTGGAGAGTGTGGGCCAATGAACCAAGACCCAGGCAAAGGCAGGGATTAATGTAAGTGTAGTTTAGCCGGGAAAATGTTCATCCATAAACTTAGAGGCTTCCTCCGGTAGCGTGAAGAAATATACTCGGTTCGCATGCTCAATTCGGAGTTTGGCGGGATATAGCATAGCGTATTTGACCTGGAGGTCGCGCAATCGTCTCTTCACCGCCAGAAAGGATTTGCGCTCGCGTTGGACCGCCATCGAGAAGTCCGGGTATAGCTGGATTCTGGCTGCGCCCAACAAAAGGTCCCCCTTGACTCTCGCCGCCCTGAGAAGGGTATCCCGGTCGCGAAAGTTTAAGACCCTGGCTATTATCGGGCGAGGAGGAGCGCCAGGCCTGGGCTTCGCTGTAAGTGCACGGTGGGCTCTCTCAATTGCAAATTGTGAGGAGAGTTTTGGGGAGTCGAGGAGTCGGAGAAGCATGCTCTCCACGTAGTCTTCCATGGGTTCTTGTATGCCATCCTCCGGAACCCCGATTATACGGAGGTTGTTGCGCCTCGAGCGAGACTCGAGGTCCTCATTCTTCTTCTCCACCTCTTTCAAGCGTGTGGATAATGTGGAGACCTCCGCCCGGAGTGAGCCCAGACCATCCTCAGCGGTACTCATACGCGATTCGATCTCAGTCACACGACCATCCGTCCTCTCCATGTGTGCCTTGATGGAGGATATCGTACCATTCATGTCGTCTAGTTTACTATGTATTGTGGTGAACCCTTCACGGATGAATTCCATCATTTTCTGAGACTCGGATGGCTCCGGTTCATGTGCAGTGGATGGTTCCTGTGAAGGCGTCTCAGTACCAGCTCCCCCCGGAGGTTTAGCGAACATATTGATAGAGGATTGCTTCTTTCCCGTCCTCGTTGACATGATGTCGGCGAAAGTTGAAGTCAGGTCCGGAGGGCCGGAGGGGCAGGGAGGGGTGAGAGACGCCGGGAGAGAGCAACAGGGACGTGTGAGGTCGCAGCCGGCTGGTGACAAGAGATGCAGTGTTACCGGGTCAGGGGCAGGAGTGTCGTCCTAGCCAACTGATGTATGTGATGGTCAGTGATCCACAAGTATACCTCCGGGAACCTGAGGAGGGAAGGGCCGAGGAGACCAGCTAGAGAACCAAGAGGGGCTTCTGGTAGCCGTTGAGTTGCGGTAGGACAGCCAGGCGGGCAGCCCTCTAGTCGACCAAGAAGGCGAGTATGACCGGAGTCAAGGTGGATCCGTACAGGAGATTCAGGGGTCGGGGTGTACCCCCCGGCACCGCGGAGCAACCAACAGTAGGCAGGTAGGAAGGAGCAGGCGCCCTCCGCCGGCTCCCGGCCAGTCTATGATGCAGGTTAATGGGCCCGGGGAACGGGGCAGCCGGGGAGGGTATCAGGATGCAGACAGTCTGTGGTTACTGCCCCAAGCTAGGCGCTGCGCTTAAGAACAAGAGAGGGAGTCCAAAGAGGATAATGCCGGGCCAGCGCACCTCAGGAGCGGCTCCACTCCGACGGAGGTCGCCCGCCAATATGTTGTAGTCCGCGGGGACCAGGGACACCACTCACCGCCCGGGGCCAGGAATCGCGGTCCAAATCGGCACACCGCCCAGGATGGGGCGGCGGAGCGAACACTCTCGGATCCGGAGAGGTCCAGCGCCCGTCAGCCGCCCTCCCGAGAGTGTCTAGGTGTTTCTTAAATACATTTAGTGACACTAGTTTTTGATCTCATCTTCTAGTGTAGTCTATTCATTCATCAGTTTGTCATTTCCTTTGCAGTGTCTATGATCAAAATTATCCAATCGCTCCCATTTTTTTTCACAATATAGACCGCTTCTAGTAACTAATATATGCTCCGTTTGTAATACAGAACTTTTACTGGTTATAATAGGTTGATCACAAGGAATAACTTCCGGCTACGTGACTCCTACTATTCTGTGAATTCATGAAACGAATATGTTTACTCAAAAAGAGGGAACTACTTAACACTGCAAGGTATTACACCACGAAGCCCATGATCGAGTAAGTGATTATTCCCTCTTCTCTCTTATTTCGAGTTCGAAAAAAATTGTAGAATAGTGGTTTGCTGAACAAATTGGTCACATGACTTGAGACAAAGTTATCGAGGTCTACTTCCCTCATTTAAAGATAGGCTGGTTATATACACATTTACCCTGATGTTACACTGTGTTACTTTACTCATTGTATTATGAAAAGAATAAGGTTGCTAATACAGTGACTGAGTGTCATCTAATTATGCTGTGTACATTGTTAGAGACTGCCATCTTATTATGCTGTTGTTTACTGGTAACCATTTGTTGAGGATAGCTATGTTACTGTTTCAAAAGGAAGTTAATGCCATGTGTGTGTCATGAAAAGGATAAATGGGTAACCCTCATATTATATCAAGACTAAGTAATTGTGAATCAGTAGTAATAATAACCAGATTCGGTTATTTTTTTTTAAGATATGGATTTTTAAAATATATATATTTTTTCTGTAGGTGTTGTGTCACATTTGATGAACATTTATCATGAATCACTGTACCATTGCATTTACCAGTGATCACCAAGTCCCTGTAATCAGTTAAAAATGACTAAAGGGACGAAACACGTCAGGCAGTTGTTGAAATATACTATGTTTTAACTTGCCGAGTTGGTGTTTGATAGCATATCTTAAGACTGCCCTGTTTTGGTGGTGGTTATGCAAGATTCTGTCACTAGTGATATATATATATATATATATATATATATATATATATACACACATGTTGTGAGAAACCTAGGGACGTTCTCACATGAAGACCCCAGGAATCCTCTATTCGGGTGGTCAGGGGAGGGCCATCCCTCTTGGATCCCAACCCTGGGGGTGGACAAGGGAGATCATCTGGGTAGGGGACCCCAGGGCTGTTCTTGTGGGAGTACCAGGTCAGGCTTCCAATGGGACAGCAGGTGAGGAGGAGGAAGTTCCAGAAGCCTTCGTGGGGTATTCAGGTACCAGGGTCCCTAATCCAAGAAGGGGTGGAAGTGTTGCAATAAAACAAAAGCAGACAAGGGGGAAGGTCAGACAAGACAAACACATAGTTCCAACTTTAAGACCTATTTATCTTCCCCTAGCTTAGACCAGAAAGAAAGGAAATCACTCCAGGCATATACAGATGGAGCATAAGGAATTTCCTCTATCTATCATCACCTTATAATGATTTGACCCTTAAATATCAATTTCCATCTTGCCCTGTCTCCCCCTCCCCACTTCCAACAAGTACTGGGACAAGGAAGAGACGACTGAGAATAATGAAGATTACCCATATCCCCTACATAGGGATGCAAAGTAAGGCCTACCATCTAACACCTTTGAATTGTCCCACTAATAGAGTCAGACAAGGCCAGGCACTTTTCCCCAACTGTGTACACCTGACTCCAAGTAACCCTCACCTACGGTATACAAAGGGTGATTCTGTCAGGTCCATTGAGCAAGCTGGGGCTGCTAGAGGGAACCAGGAGGCCAAAGAGCAGAAGGCTGCCAGGAGAGGAGCCCGGATGAACCGGTGGAGTGCAGGAGGCTGAGATGCTGGCCTGGTGTGTGTGAAGGGCTGCAGTGTGGCGAGGGAACCGAAGCGGGACGCAAAGCAGCCATCGGCCACGTTTAGGCCAATGCTCGTTCTCCTGGGACGTGTGCGGGTCCCAGGGATGTCTGAGGGGCAGGTGCCGAGAACCTGACCTAGACCCAAACCCATTTGAACTTGTTTGTTCTGCTTGCCGGCGATGTCCTAATCTGAATGAGTTTCGCAAAGCAGAGAGAGAGAAACTCAGTTGCATGCGGCTGGCGGAGCAGGAGCACTGTGAAAGGAAGAGCACGGTGAGCGAAAGCAGGAAGAAAGCAGAGCAAAGTGAGAAAAGATAACAGCAAAGCAAAGAAAGCAGGAAAAGGAGCTCTAGCGGTGCGGATAGAAAGACGGAACAAGTGCGCTGCCAACACGAAAGCAGTTAAGAGGGGGTGTGAGTGACCCGGAAAGAAGGAGAGGTGCACAAGCGACCCGAAACAGAGAGAGAGACAATACAGGAGACAGTGAGAAGGTGCAAGAGAGCACAGTGAACAGTAAAGATATGCGTGAAAGAGGCACTGGAAGGTGAAAAGAAGGTGCAAGGGTGCACATCAGGAAAAGAAGGTGTGCAGGGCACGCAACCAAGGAGAAAAGGACATAGTGAAAGAGGCACAGAAGAGGAGAAGGAGCCATAGAATAAGAAGCAGGGTTAGAGGTCAGAGTGGTCGTGCCTGGGAGGAGCAAAGAACCCGGCGGGCTCGAAAGTCTTGTCTACTATCACATGAAAGACTGTACAGTGAAAAGTACATCCTGACAGGGGGACCTTTTTGTTTATTTGGAACCAGAGGAGCCTAGGCTTGGGGAAGGGAACCCTGAGAAGCTCACTAAAGACACTGCTGAACTTTATGAAGAGAGGCCTAGGCTTGGGGAAGGGAACCCTGAGAGTCTGAAAAAGAACTCTCTTTGTTTGGAACTGGAAGGATTGAAGCTTGGGGAAGGGAACCCCAAGAGACCCAGAGACCTTGTGAACTTTGTTTGCTGCAAGAGCCCTATGTGGAAAGTTCCAAGGGCACCCTTTTTGATTTGAGCTATTTTGAACTGGCAGAATTACACCTATTGGTAAGACTACTTGAAACCAGCTGTGGTTTACATTTTCTTTTGAATCACCATTTTTCCTTTAATAAAATCCCCTATCACATTTAGTTTAAGGGTGAGGGCAAGCATAGGTTTGGACACAGACAAACTTCGGTTTTGGACTTACGGACATTGACGGCCCTTAGAAACACCAGTTGAGGAAATAACCTCATTAGAGTTAGGGCGAGATAGGCATTACACCAACCCCACAAAGGTTGATAATAAAGGTTTTCAAACGGTTACTTTTGAGTCTGTCTCTCTCTTGATACCATGCCTGTCTCATTATTTATTTAGATGCTCATTATTTCTTTAAAGATTAATACTTTTGAACTTAGCTTTGTTGAGCGAGGTTGTTGTTGAACAAATATGCACAATTCTATGAAAAGGTCTGTTTTAGTATTTTGGTCTCCCATGTCCACCTCCTGCAGTGCCTCCACCACAGGCTGCGAAATGACTGCTAGATCGTCCCAGTGACCGTCTGCTTGAGACCATCGTTTCGACAGCCACTGTTGTATTGGCACTATAAAAGATGCAAGAGGCCATCATTTTGACAAGGAGCATACCCTTTCGAACAGACTGGCTGTATAACAAGGAAATTGAAGCAGCATGTTTTGGACCCTCTCGTTGGAGCGGAAGACTAGAGAGACTTCTGTTCGAATTACTGCCCCCAAGAATTGTTTAATTTGACTGGGAAAAAGACTTGATTTTTTCTCATTCATAGAAAAGCCTAACTGAAACAGGAGGTTGACTCTGTCCCGAGTGTGCTGCTGACACATTTGTGGTGTGTCCCCTCTTATGAGTCAGTCATCTAGCTAAGAGATTGATTGCCTGCGCAAGTGGGCTGCCACAACTGCCATTACCTTTGTGAACACTCGAGGGGCTAAAGCAATGTTGAAGGGCACCACCTTGAACTGGTAGTTAGTGGACTCTACTTTGAACCGCCGGTACTTCTGGTGAGCTGGCAACTGTGAAGTATGAAAGTATGCATCTTTCATGGCCAGTGTTGCCATGTAGTATCCCTTCTTTGGCAGAGGGATGATTTTGTGTAAAGAAGTAACTCTGAACTTCTGAGGCTTGACAGGTCTAACGCAGGGTGTTTTGTCTCGTCTTTCTCCTTTGGAATAAGGAAGTGCACAGGATAAATACCCGTGTTTACTTCTGCCAGAGGGATGAGTTCTATTGCTCCTTTTTCGAGTAATGACTGGATTTCTGCTTTGAGTATTCGTTTTTTAAAAACATTGTTTATTCAAGTTTTCAGTATAGACAAGAAATACAGTACAGTGTATATGGCTACCAGTATCAAAACATACTTATAACCAGGCTACATTGGACGTGTCAACCTTCCCCCCCCTCCCTCTGGGAATCCCCCACCTGGCCGATGTCTCTTTCCCCCTCATCCTCATCTCCACCCCCTCCATAAACATGATGCCAGCCTATTTCACCCTCTCATGGGGGTTTCAGATCTGCAGAGAAGCGTAACTCATCCAGCAACTGGCCCCTTTCACCATCACCCCTTCCTCCAACTCGGGGTCCCTGCTTCTTTGTAAGATATCCAGCTCTGCCACCCCCCACCTGCGGATATCTTCCTTTCAATGTACCACAGATGGATCCTGGGGTTTCTTCCAGGCGATGGCTACCCAACTTTTAGCTTGTACCAGCATGAACTGAGCCAATCGGTTTCTTGTTTTATGCGGCCCACACTCCCCGGGAGAATTCACCACAAACACACCAGCAGTTTGTTAACCTTTAAGATCACTGCCTGCCAATAGCAAGCGACAACCGACCATCCCCACAGCATTTGCCATTTCCCCATCGGCCCAGTCGCACATCGGGGGGCAGTCCAGGCTTAAGTCGCTTTTCATTGTGTGTAGCTTGACCGGGGTCAAATAAACCCTATGCATGCTGTTAAATTGTATAAGTTTGAACCTAGCATTCCTTTAAACCTTACGCACTTGCTCCCAGATTTTTGTCCATTCCCTTTCCGATATTGGTAACCCAATAATCCTCTACCATTTACTCAACCACCAGATCCCTTGAGGGGAATTCACTCTGCAATGCCTGTAAAGTTGAGAAATCCTGGTCCCCTCTCCACCAAGTGCAAGTAGTACCTGCATAAACTGGCTCGTATTTGGCTCCTCCCAGATTTCCTTCCATATGGCAGCAAGTCATCTGGTCACTGTCCCGTATGTCAGAAAATGCCCCTTCGACACCCCATATTGAGCACTCCACTCCTCAAAAGGCATCAGCCTTCCACCCTCAAACTAGTCGCCCACTGTTCTACACCCCTTATCTCCCAGGTCGGATACCCCCATCCTCCTCAATACTAAGCGTAGCCCCGGGTCCACACCCCATGGAAGGTCAGCACTATATAGATGGGCCACTTGCAGTTTCCTTGAAAGCTTCTTCCAGAGTGTCCTCACCACCTGAAATACATTGGAAGCCCCTTTTCCTCCCACTGTACCCCACAACAGATCTATCCCCGCCGATGAGCTGGCAGGGCTCGCAACTCCCCCGTCAGCAGTTCCTCCCTTGTGTCCGTTCACACTAGTATCGCCTTCAGCTGTGCTGCTATAAAGTAGAGCTCGTAGTGTGGCAAATTGAGCCCCCTCCCAGACGTGGATGTCTCAAGGTTGCCATTGAGACCCTCCTCCTCCCTGTATCCCACAGCAATTCCCCAATCTTCTCATCTAACATTTCAAAATATTCTCTTAATGCCATAAGGGATGTTGGTGAAATAGTAAAGCATCCTTGGGAGTATAACCATTTTGCAGAGTGACACGCTACCCATCAATGATATTGTCAGATTTTTCCAAAATTTAATCGAATCTCCCATCTCCGACAATGCCCTGCTGGTATTATACACAAATGCTTGCTCCGTATCATGAAAGATTTGAATTCCCAGGTCCCTAAATGCTTCCCCCTCCCACCTTATCCGCCACAAAGGGCCCCCAGCAGAAACAGTAAAGAGGTTTCTTTGCTAATGCGGAATCCCGACAGCCTCCGGAAGATTCCTATAATTTCCAGCAGCATTGGCATGTTATCCCGTGGGTTCCCCACATAGAGCAACAAATCGTCCGCATTTAGGGAGACTGTGTGTCTCACCCCTCCTGCCAATATCCCTGGCCCCCCCACCTCCTTACTGAGAAATTTTGCCAGCGGTTCCAGTGCCAATGAGAATAAAATTGCTGAGACAGCACGTCCCTGCCTAGTCTCCCAGCCCAGCATCCACTGCAGCAAAATTTAGTTTTTTGTTTTCACCCTCGCCACCGACCTACTGTCCAGCAGCCTCAACCATCAGCAGATATTGTCCCCAAGCCCAAATGCCCTGAACAGCCAGTTCCAATTCTAGTGAATCAAAGGCCTCCAATCGCATCGAAGGATGCCAGTGCCATTTTCCCCCGGAATCTTTGCACTGATCCATCGCATGATGCAGGCGGATTAGATTCAGAGAGGTATTCCGCCCCACTATGAAATTTAGTTTTTTGTTTTCACCCTCGCCACCGGCCTACTGTACAGCAGCCGCAACCATCAGCAGATATTGTCCCCAAGCCCAAATGCCCTGAACACCCTGAACAGCCAGTTCCAATTCTAGTGAATCAAAGGCCTCCAATCGCATCGAAGGATGCCAGTGCCATTTTCCCCCAGAATCTTTACACTGATCCATCGCATGATGCAGGCGGATTAGATTCAGAGAGGTATTCCGCCCCACTATGAATTCGCACTGGTCTGGATGTACCAGTAGTGGATCTAACCTAGACAGTCTGGTAGCCAGGATCTTCCCTAGAACCTTTGTGTCAACATTTAGTAGTTAGATAGGGCGGTAGAATGCGCAGTCTAGGAGGTCCTTTTGTTCTTTCAGCAGGACTTTTATAACCGCCTCCCTCATTGAAGCTGGGAGAACCCTTGTCTCAAAGGCCTCGTCACATACTTTTTTTTAACTGAGGAACCAAGAGGTCTGCATATTTACAGTAGAACTCTACTGGGTACTTGTTGTTTCCGGGGGATGTACCTTTGTTCATAGGCTGCCGCGCACAGCTTATGTCTGTTTCCCCAATAGGCCCCTTCAGTCTTTCCCTAAGGTCCCCGGCTAGAGCAGGCAGCTGCATGAAGTCCAGCAGTTCATCCACCTCTGCCTCGGAGTTCGTACCATCACTAATAAATAAAGATGGATAAAAGAGCTGGAATGTCTCGTTGATCCCATCCTGGGTGCTGGCCAAGTCTCCAGATTCTCATCTGATCTGTGTGATGGTGTGACAGGGTTGTTCCTGGCGGATCAACCAGGTCATCAACCGCCCAGCCTTATCCCCCTCCCCATGGACCCGCACATCCCACCTACTCCCATCAAAATTCGCTAGCGAAGTCTGCTTTGCACGGCGAGAATCCAATGTCTTTGCCAATTACTCCCCTGTCGGTTTCCCCTCAGCCAAATCCCTCTCCAATGCCGACACCACCTCCTCCATCTCCCGCAGCTCACCCTGTAGTACCCACCTTACTCCAGTTATCTTGGAAATACATAACCCCCTGATGGTTGCTTTGAAAGTCTTTCACAGGGTCCCAGCTGACTCCACCAACCCCTCATTAATCTAAAAGTTACGCACTCTTACTGTAGTGTTTCCCTGAATACTACGTCTTCCAGTGATTTGGCGTACAGTCGCCATAATCACGTCGGTGGATTTTGCCACAACCCCCACAACTGTGTCACCAGAGGCGAATGATCCGAAATGACTCTTCCAGAGTCTCCATATTGTCAAAGGAATTAAAAGGAGAAGTTTGCTCAAAAATGTTATTGTCACGATCATTCGGGCTGTGTATTTTTAAGCATACTGTAATCGATCTTAACATTTGTTCCTGTGCATCTTACCTTAGATTTCCTCACTTTTACACATGGGAAAACGACGGGTTGGGCGCAGCCATCTTGCGCTAATCTTATCCGTTGATGCATAGCCCTAAGTTCAAGTGCCCTTGCGGCAAGAATGCAGATTGCTCGACCCTCAAACTGACATTACTAGACGCTTACGTCACTTTTCACAACGCTAATGCACGTCCCTTGTCAAGCTACTGAGGTATCTCCATGGAAATGCCAGGATGCCTCTTTCCTCAACAAATACAAACAGACCCTTTCGGGGCAGACAACATTGCAGTTTCTTTTTCAATCGACTCACTGTATTTAGTTTCGATCGCCCGTGACTCGTTTCTGCTCTGTTCAGCTATCTTCCTTTTACGATGCACCGCGAACAGGTACTTACACTAGCAGAACTGATTTAATTCGGTACTTGCGTTTTATTTAAATATTTGTCATATTATGTATCAATGTCTTCACCAAACCTTATACCATTTCTAAATGTCATAGTTTGTGCCGATTGTGCATTTATTTGCTCTATGGGTATTTTTAACATTGCAATGTATTTTCTTCTCCTTCTTTACCAGTAGTTCCTACATACAAACAAAAACGTTCTTATTTTTCTGACTGTGGATTTTGTACTTATACAATTTTCAAAAACTATAGCAACAATACAGCCCTACCAGTACGAGCCTGAATATTCCAAAGAGGAACTAATTGAAAGAGAAGGAGAAAGAAGCGGAAACCATAAGGAATCGGACGATAATTCGGAAGATGAATCACCTGAGCCTAGTCACATGGAAGACGTTTCCAGCTGGTGTAACTGCAATCGCTGCAAGGTCATGCGAACAGAGGTGGAGAACTGCTGCTGTCAAGAAAAGTCTAGATGCTTGGACTACATAGCCGAAGAAGACACCACCGCCTGCCTCACAAGGTCCGTGTTGAGGATTGTGATGGTACTTATGCACGAACTTCGCGCAACAGTTCGCCCTTGCAATCCAAGTAACGAGTAAGTATACTCTAGATGTGATGTAATTTTGACCACTGAGACGACTAACATTTCATATTCTCCTACATTGTCATAATTTTGATCGATCACTGACAATAAATTTAGTTTATAAATTGAATACATTTCTCGCACTAATTACAAATCAGAGTGTTCATTGCTTATACGGCCTTCACTTTAGACTAAAAAACAATATTTCTCTATGACCCAAACCGTTCTGGCTTGAATGGTGTTCACTTTTGTAATGTGTCGATAAAGCAAAGCCCAAGTACATTTTTCCATAAAGTTACTTTTCTAAGGGCAACTATGCCATCGAATTTAGGATGCATTATCAAGTAAGGTGGTACACTTATCTGGTTCATTCAATTAAAATATTCATGTTTCCCTTTCACAGGTGGTATAGGCTGGTGGCCTACCATTCGTTTACATGGTGGCTTGATGGGGGGCTTGGATACTGCGTTCAACGAGTAATACCCGCCTGTGTCGTTTGAGCCATTCGTGCCAAATTCCCCAGTGAAAGCGGACAGTACAGGGGATTTTCACACACTGTGCTGCAACCTCAAGTATACCATTTGTAGTTTGTTTGTGCCATCAACATCACCAAACTAAATAAAATACAAATGAGCATATACGAATAGTTGTTTGAATTTTTCAGTGAGTCAAGAACACGCCCAATCGTCTATGAGGGTCATGAAAGAATGGTTGGTGCCCTTTTGCGCTCACCTCTTCCCCCATCCATCCCCCCTCCAGTATCCCTCCTCCAGTAGTGAGTGGGTGGGTGGGTACGCTCAAGGTGCCAAACACCTTGTACACCTCAAAGGGATCCTCCAGACTCCCCTCTTCAAGACCCTGCCCAGCAATCAACATAGGTTTGTGTCTGGTGACGTGCACGGCCTTGGCCCAAATAGCTGATATACAAGGACTGGAAACGTTATACCACCCGAGTATGCCAATTTGGGGCACCCATTACATTTCTCCCACCCTTGATTCTGAGGTAGCAACCCACTGGGGCGCCAAGGGTATCAATCAGCTAGGACACTTGTTTCCCGATAAGAAATTTGTAACATGGGAAATGCTTAAAGGAAAAGTAATAGACACGCTTAAACAAAAGATGCACTACATGCAAATGAGATCTGCCATCGCGAAGGTGTGGAATGAATTCCCATCAGAATCAGTGATACACCTAGGATTAGGATACATGTTCACTGTTGAGAAAGGTACAATATCTGCCTCTATACTATACAAACTCATAACCCACACCTGGCCCTGGTTACTCATGGTGCTAAAGAGAGGTAGGAACAAGATCTGGGACACCCGATAAGTGACAAACAGTGGGTACAAGTATGTGATCTAACACCACATATATCATGCAATACACGATACAAGCTATTACACTATCAGCTCATACACAGGATACATTACATCCCAGCTAAACTGAAGTGCATATAGCCAACAACAGATGGTATTTGTCCCAGATGTGGGAGCGAAGAGGCTGACACCCTCCATATGTTCTGGTCGTGCATGCACTTGAGAATACTGGGCGGATATATGTAAAGTAATGGATGAAATGGCAGATCAGCCTATTGAATGGTCCCCAATGATGTGCCTACTAGGTGCCACGGAGAAGATGAACCTCACACTGCGAGTGCAAGACAACAGGTGTGAACTGCCATTGATACTGGAGGGGGCATGGATGGGTCATGAGGCGAGTGCAAAAGGGCCGGAACAATGCTGAAGGGACACAAATCTATGTTTATTTTTTTTTTATATATATATATTTTATTTTTAATCCACACAGGTACAGCACATAATCAATCACTTTTAGGTTACACATCTTACATGTTATTCTCATGTCCCCTAAAACATTCTACGTTGGTGTTACACCACTGCACCTTCTTCCTCCTCTGCGCCATCAGCCAGGTATTGTTTATATCTGTCCCAAATGTTCCTAGCTCGCTTGGCAGCATGCAGCAGTTCTATGTACATTTCTTCGTTATCATTTGTCCAGATAATGTCTTTATCCCAGTCACTCTTGGTGGGCGGCTACTTGCTTTTCCACCTCAGTAGTATTGCCCTCTTTGCCAATAATAAACCAACATTCAATAGCTTACGCAGAAGCGAAACCGCCGCCGGAACCTTTGGAGGCGCCCTTGCCTCCGCCGCTCCGAAAGGGCGTTCGTCGTTGCTGCAGGACTCCAAGGGCCCGGGCCGTCTCAGTATCCGCCTTGATGGCCTGAAGGGAATCGTCCACAGTCTTCCCAAACAGGTTGTTCCCGTCGAAGGGCATGTCCAGGACTCAGGACGTCCTGCCGAAAGTCCGTAGCTTTGAGCCATCCACGACGTCGAAGGCAAACGCCGTTGCCCAGCTGGCGGAACCCAGTGTCGGCGATGTCCGTCGCCACGGTGATGGCGTGGTCCGACGCCACCTCACCTTCCTGCAGGATCTCAGGGGCCTCCGCCCTCTTGTCGTCCGGCAGAAAATCCAGCAGGGGAGCTATCTTGTACCAGAGCTCCCGGTCGTAGCGGGCCACGATAGCCAAGGCGTTGGCCGATTTAATCGTCGTCGCTGCCGACGAGATGACTCTACGTCCCATAGCATCCAATTTCTTTCCCTCGCCGTCCGGCGGGGAAGTCGATGTGGAGGCCGCACCCCCCCCCGCGGGGTAGGCTGCGCCCGGAGGCATAGGGGGGCCGTGTCCGGGACCCGGTACTTTTTCTCGTACCGGTCTCTTCTAGCTGGCGTCGTGGAAGGGTTCTTGAGGAGGGAAAGGTCCTCATCCCAAATGTCGTCCAACAGAGGCACTGCGAGGACCGTCTTCCTCTTGGCCTCGCGCCGCTGATAAAGGAAGCCTTCCTTTTTCTTCTCCTCAGGGCAGAGTTGGAAAAGCTCGGAAGCCCTGGAGATCATGGAGTGGAAAGATCCGATCTCGTCGGGCGGAGAAGCCCTGGTGGGAGGCGACGACGGAAAATCCTCGTCGTATGCCTCGTCGTCCGTACCCGTCGCTGCCGTGTCAGTCCCCGTATCATCCCCTCGGGTGGACGGGGAGGAGGGCTGGACGGGGCGCGACGGTTGAAAAGGAGGTGGTGGATGGATCCTTCTTTTCTTGGTAGGGGGAACACCAGAAGGTCCCGGTTCTGGATGCCCCGACGGGAGAGGTTCCTCCGTCGGTAACGGTAGCCTCGTCCTTATCTCGGAGCATAAGGACTGTATGGCCAACAAAATGGCCGCCGAGTTGTCTTGCGGCGCTGGCAGAGGGGAATCCGACGGGCGAGCAGGGGCCCCGTCGGTATCCTCGACGATGTCGTCGTCGTCACCTGCGTCGGGGTCCATTCCGACGGGCTGGCCTTCTTCCACGCCTAGGCCGTGGCTTAAGACCTCGATCAGCTCCTCTTCTGAGGTTGAGGCCGAATCTACGACGACGCCCTGCCCCCCTTCTTCTTCCCCACGGAGGGTTTCACGGGGGTCCTATCGATGGGCACAAATGAAGACTCCCTCCGAGGAGGCAGGGAGATTCTGGGCCCTGAGGTCGCCACCACTGGTGCAGCCACCACAGGCTGAGCCAGGGCCGCCGCGACCGTTTCGATAGAGGGCTTGGTCGGATGGATCAAGGCCTTCACCACCTTAGGTGCGCTCACCGCCTTATCCTTGAGGGAGGGGGCACTGCCACGCTCCTCCTCTGCCTTAGAGCTCGACCGGGGCCTCTCCAGGAGCTTCGCCGGGTGCTCGGCCTTCCTCTTACCCGACCCAGAGCGTTGGCTCGTGGTTGATGGTGCCGGGGAGGGTGCGCCCTGCCTGGCGCCCGTAGAGCCCGACCGTTCGGCGCTCCCGGTGCCAGCGGACTCGCGGTGCTTGGCCTTATGTTGGGCCCCCGTCGCCGGGGCGCCCTCAAAGGTCTTAGAAGACCGCTCGGATTTCTTCTTCTTCTCGCCAGACGGGCTCTTACCCTCCAGCCAGTTGGCGAGACGTTGATGGCGGTCCTTCATGGTCCGTTCCGACATGTTGCCGCAAAACGCACAGTCCTTCTCCACGTGCGTCTTGTCCTCATGAAGGCAGTAAAGGCAGAAAGAGTGTTCGTCCTCCTTGAAGACGTTCTGCAGCTGGCATCCAGGGCAGACCCTGAACAGCTTTCCGGGCGTCGAGCTTCCCTTCTCCTGGGCCATCTCCGAGACCGGGCCTGAGAAGCTTCTGGAGTCCTCCGAAGTGTAGCTCGACGAATCTTCACCCTTGAGGGGCACAGATGAATCCGACACGGGTCCCCGTTGATCGGATGTAGGATCGGTGGAGCTTGAGGCTCTTTTGACCGAAAGAATCGAAGTTTTTTGTGAAAAAGCGCGAAAAATAGCACTAACGCTCGAGAGCAATAGCACGAGGATCCCAACACATGAACGTGCGGTAAAAATCTGAAGATGGCTGCCAGAGGCGGTGCTTAGGTAGAGGGCAGTCATTGGCTGTGGTCAGTATGACGCAGAGACCAGTGATTGGTTATTACTACGAAAGACAGATCAGAAACGAAACTGATACTGGTTTTTTCTTTACCGAGGATTCCCAGCCTGACGACGGGGAATATTCATGAGCATGTGAATCCATGCCAGACCCCATGCTGGAGAATGAATACAATTGCAGAAGTCAGTAGTAACACAATGTTGCAAGCCAGGATACAAGATGAAGATGGGAGTAAAAGATGCAAAGGAAGTCCAGCATGAGAGTTGAGAAAGGGTGAAGAGGAGTTGAGATAAGGGCTTGCATCAAGTCTACCCTAGAGGTCAGCTGACATAGCTATCTTAGAATCTTTTGAAAATCCCTGGCTAGGAAAATCTACTAAAGAGGTGTTCCTGGGGCCACCAGAGGCCGCGGACAAAATGGCAGAGGCTCAGTGAAGCTCTGTGAAGCCCTCCCCCCTTCAGTGACTATTGAGAGGGTTAGAGTGCTGAAACATCGGGTCAAGGTGTATAGAGGATAGCAGAACTATCTGTCGAGCACTGGAGGAATTTTGACTGCGGGGACAGAGGCATCAGTGGCTCCCAGTGGTAACACGGTCTTACCTCATGGGACGAGACCAGGGTCTCGATTTGCTGAGGATGGCGCCCGCAGCCTTCCCGAGACGCTGTGTCCGTAAGCGGGAAGAGGAGACGGTGGGCTGAAGATACAAGGTGAATCCAGCTGGTGACCAGCAGGGACGACTCCTTCAAGAGCCCCGATGACTACCTGTTTGATGTGAGGTCTGTCAGCGAGAACGCTTGGTACAGACAGGGAGCCTATGCTGCGAAGACCATGGGAGGATAGCCGTTTCCCGGATGTTGCCCAGGGCTTCGCCACATACGGCAGTGGGGCCTACTATCTTTCTCCCTGTGGATCCAGTACAGCCTTCAGTGCTAGTGTCTCAGTGATGGAATTGTGGGGTTGGTTAGGCTACTGGTATCCAGCGGCTGCCCATGTCCCATTATTCTACACGTCTACCCAAGGCGCTGTAACGCCCAAGCAGATTCAGGTGCAACCAGCGCAGGGGAGCTCTGGTGAGAGCCTGTATGTGTTGAAACCTATGTCTGGGGGCGAGTCTGTCCCTGGGGCTACAAAGTGTGATATTGTGACGACTCTGGGGGAAGTGAAGGGTATACGTGCAGATCTAGGAGCCTGATTGGACGGCATGGACAAGATGATGGAACATATGGATGGAAGGTTAGCTGGGTTGGAGACCGCTCAGACGTCATTGGATGTCTTAGAAACCCAACTGGATGTCCGTATCTCGGCTCTTGAGAGGCAGAGAGATGAGATGAAACTGCAAATGATTTTGAAAACAGGGTGCGGCAAAATAACCTGTGCCTATTTGGTCTTCTGGAGCTGGACAGTGAATCGACCCTGGACTTGGCGGTGAGAGTATGAGAATAGTTCTTGGTCTTCTGTTCATGGAGGAAGGTGGGTTCGCAGTGACTATCGATAGCCCATACAGCCGGAGGACATTGGAAGGACCTGAGGTCAGTTCTGGTCCGTTGACATTATTATGCAGAGAAGCTGAGCCCTATGGCCAAATTGTGCTGGGGTGGTTTAAAATCACCATCTTTCAGAATCTATTCGGATTCACTCTAGCCCGACGAAAGTGATGTTCCAGCCTCACGCAAACATTGCGTCAGCCGGGAGTGCATTACCAATGGGCATATCCGTTCTCTATTGTGTTGGAATGGGAAGGTGTACAGTATTCCTTTTCTATAGAGGAGGATATATTGAGAGTTACAGAGGGATCTGCTTGGATTGGATCGAAGTGGGGACACAGAACTGCATCCGATTGATGTAATTAAGGGCTCGGAGAGGAGAAGCAGACGTATAAGAAAGGATGGAGCAAGGAAATGTAAGAAATTGAATACCCTGTCGACAAAGAAGTGACTGTGGTGGTTCGCTGGGATTTGTTGTTGGGCGTCTTGATTTGCTGTGCCTTCTGTCTCCAGTTTGGAGCTTGGGCTGTTAATGTATATGGTGCCGAAAGGTGGGGCCGAGGGGGCGGGGGGTCACTGAGTTTTTGCGCTAGCCCCGGTTGGGCAGGGGAGTATGCCATTGTTGCCTACTCGGATGGTCGAGTAAGGTTGGTAGAAGGTGCTGGGGGAGAAGGAGTGAAGGGGGAGATGCTCTGGTGCTTTCACTCCTTGATGGTGGTAGGGGGAGTCGCACATCTTGGGGTGTGGGCAAGGGAGGGTGGAGAGTGGGGTGGTTTGTCCTTGTTTTTTTAATGTTTGTTTGGATTTTAGTATGTTTATTGTGCTTTTGTTTGGCCTTTATTTCTGAAGATGACATTGGGCAAGTTGGAATGTTGGATTGAGGTTGGTTTGGTCTTGATGCACAGAGTCTAGGGTTTTTTCTAAGAGATGTTAAAGATGCAACGGGATGACAGAAATAAAACATAACCTCCATATAGGCGGTTTGAATATTAGAGGTCTCAATTCTCTGACCAAGAGATCTTTAGTTAGGAGTGTGTTCTGGTGATTAAAATTTGATGTGTTATGCCTGCAGGAGACTCATTTGCTTAGGGGTAAGGAACCCTCAATGAGGGGTGGGAGACATGGCAGAACGTATTGTGTGTCAGGGGCCCAAATGAAGGGGGTTTCCATATTGCGTGGTGGGAACTGTAATTTTAGTGTTGCTAAGATGCCTGTGGATCGTGAGGGGTATGAACTCTTTCTGAAGAGTATGATTGATAAAGTGAAAGTCACAGTGGAATCGGTTTACTGCCCTAATCAGGGTCAGCTGCCTTTCTGGGAGGAGGTCTGCCACAAGCTCCAGTTGTTTGTATTAGGGGTCACCCTTGGTATGTGGAGATTCTAATATGGTGCTGGACCTCAGGAGGAATAGAGCGACCTCTAGGCAGACACGTTATCAGGTAATAAAATTGCTGCAAAAATGTTGCCGGTAAAAAAATTCACTGCAAAAATGCAGTGGTTTGACCCGGTAAAGGTGTACCCCATTATACCATTTAAGGGGAGCGGGGGTTGCGGTGGTGTCCCCCGTTCCCCTTAAATCCTTAAATGGTATAATGAGTCCAGGGGTTGCGGGGGTGTCCCCTGCACCCTTTACATGATTGTGGCAGCAAAACCACAGCATTTTTGCCATGATATTTTGTAAACACAGCCATTTGTGCCGCAATTTTAAGACATGGAACCCAAAGGATCAGGAGAGGGTCTCTAAGAGGTTCTGAATGGCACTTTGGGTGTTCAGGATGTATGCAAAGCTCTTTGCTTGACTAGTTCACCTTTTACCTACTGTTCAGCGGCTCACGATTCTTTCTCGTGCATTGACATGATTCTATTTAACTATACCGCTGTACATCTAGTCAGAGGAGTGGATCTTTGTGCAGTACCGGAGTCCGATCATGACCTGGTGCATGCACTAATTGATATTGGAGAGAAGGGTAAAGGGGGCCGATGGGCGTGTAATGATTTCCTGTTGAATGATAGGAAAGTGGGGTTGGAGTTGCTGGTGAGGATCAAGGAATATTTTGAGTTCAATGATAATGGCTTAGTCGGTTTGCCTACCCTATGGGATGCGTTTCAGGCCACCGTATGGGGTGCATTGATACGAATAGCCTCATTCGATAAGAAAGAGGAAAAGCAAGAACTATCCCTGAGGGACAGGATAAGTAGATTGCACCTAGGGGCTCTAGGGAGGGATTGTTAACTCTGATAGGACCCGTGCACTCTGGCTCTGTAAAGCAGAACTGAGGACCCTTTTGGTGCATGAGACGGTTTGGAAGCTTACATTCCTGAAGCAAAATTATTATGAACATGGGCTTGGCGGCTGAAGGAGTAGTGCGCCTCTAGAAGAGATGTTGCAATTTGTGCGCCTTCAGGTGACATTAAGCACAATAAGTATACAGTGGAGGTGCGTTAGTACTTTTATGATGCTTTATACTGGTATGAGTGTGAAGGTCGACTAAAGGAGGTGGGGCTTTTCTTAGCGCTCTTGAGATACTGAGGTTGTCCAATGAGGTTGCTGAAGAACTGGAGGCCCTGATCACTGTCGAAGAAGTGGTAAACATGATTAGGCCCATGAAAAGTGGGAACACACTGAGGGATGATGGCTTCTCCGTTTGGTTTTACAAATAGTTTCTCTCTACTTTGGTGCTGGTTCTGGCTGGACTCTTTAATTATATTTTGCAGGGTGGATCATTGCCCGATACAATGTTGGGGCCGACGCACAGATTGTGCGTCGTATCATCCTTTATCTCTTCTCAATATCGACATGAAGATCTTTGCCAGAATCTTGGGAAACAGATTGGACAGGGTAGTCTCCTGATTCATGGGGATCAGGTGGGTTTTGACTGAGGTCGCCAAGGCTCAGATAATATTCGGAAGACTCTGGGCCTGATAAATATGTGCCAACGTTTGGGGACGTCGGCCTGTCTGCTCTCTTTGGATTCAGAGAAGGCGTTAGATAGGGTGGAATAGGAGTTTCTGAGTGCCATATTAGAAAGATATGGCTGTGTGAATTTTTGGGGTTGGGCGACATTACTTTATAGAAAACCAACAGCCAGAAATACAGTTAATGGATCTTTGTCTGACGCTTTTATGCTTTCCAGGGGTACGACACAAGGCTGTCTACTGTCCTTGCTGTTTTACGCTCTTGTTATAGAGCCTCTGGCGATAGCCATTAAGGTGAACCAGAGCATCCGGTGTATTGTTGGTGGGGAGGTGGAATTCAAGCTTTCCCTGTTTGCCGACAATATCTTGGTCGATGTCTAGGGACTCTCTGGGTACACCAATGGGATCAATCTGGGTTTATGGCAGACTTGCAGGTCTTAAGAGCAACCTTGCCAAATCCAATTTGATGATTGTGTGCCTCGATGAGATGGACGGGTCGGTGACTAGGGATATAATGGGTATCTCGGTGGTAAACCTTGCTTTTCGCTACTTGGGCACTGAAGTTTCTAAAGCCCTTAGCCAACTATTTGACTTGAATTATGTACCCCTACTGCAAACTGTTAGGGCAGACCTTCAATGTGGTCTAGGCTTACCATGTCCTGGTTTGGACGGGTGACGTTGGTCAAGATAAATATCCTGCCTCGCCTTCTCTTTCTCTTTTCTATGATCCCCACTCCTCTCCCGGAGCCATTATTCAAGAATCTGAGCTTTAGGATTTAGAAATGTCTGTCAGGTGAAAATATATTGCTAGGGCCATGCTGAAGCTCCCTAAAGACCATGGTGGTTTTGGATTCCCTACATTTCTATAATTATTATAAGGCTGCCCAGCTAGGGTACTGCTGGAACACGGGAGAGATGACTTGGGAAATTACTAACTTTCCTTGAGGAGTGGGTTGTCCATCCTAGAAAAGAGATTCAATATGGTCAGCTTTGAGATTAGCTCCAGATGTGGCACGGAATCACCCTGTATTGGTGATCTTGTGGTCGATGTGAGGGAGGAAGCGTATAATAGGATGATTTCTCCTTGGCCATCCCTTCTGAGCTTGCTCTTGGGCCACCCTCTTGATATTGGAAAATTGGATATTGGAAAATTGGGTTTACGGTGTACTCAGACTTGGTCTGGCTTGGAACTTGAAAGGGCATGTCACTTGTTTGAGAGAAGTAGGTTTAGTTTGGTAGGCACCTTACCGCCCGAGATTGAAGTTGAACTTGGTAAGAGATCTCACTCCCTTGGAACTAGTTTTTGATTCCAGTGTCTAAAGGAAGGACATATTCTCTAAAATCTCTCGCCGCTAGTGATATGTCCTGGAGACAATGGTTCAAGGGGTTCTGGAACTCAGCAGTGGGAAAGGATATATCAAATACATTATGGGTTATGATGACTTTTCACTGAAACCTCTCGACGCAATGGAATATAACTTCAAAGTCCTCCAAGGTTGGCACAGGGATCCTCAGGTGTTTGTCGGCTCTCCCCCCATGTGATATAGGGGCTGTGGGCATACAGGGTCATTAATCCATTTGTGGTGGACATGTCCAGTCGTACAGATTTTCTGGACAGACCGTTTGAGCTGGATAAAGGACCCAACAGGGGAAGATGTGACCGAATGCCTACAGATGGATGGTTTAACAGTGTCACTGGGTATCCCTCCGAGGGAGTACGAGAGTTAGATTTCCAAGGATGTGGTGAGCATTTCTACAACAAGGCAGACTGACAGTCACCCTGAAGTGGAAATTGCAAGTAGCACCAGACAAATTATATTGGTTCCAGATGGTTTGGGACGTGTATCTAATGGCGAAGACAATGACATGTCTACATTTGAGGAAGAAGGGGGTGGTGATGCCCTCACGAGGCACTGGGGTGTAGAGGGGGCCGACGCTCCCGACCATGAGGCGGTGGGTCAGCTGGAGCTTAGTTCAAGGGGAAGATGTAACCTAATGCCTACCAGGTGGTCTAGAAGAGGGTTTGGGATGGGAAATGTAAAGGTTGTTGGGATTTTGTCTTGTAATTGTGATGCAGTGGTGAACCTCATCAAAACTTTGTGGGGTATCCTGGACTTGAATCTTGGTTGAGACTGTCCCGGTTAGGAGATGACCCTTCATTGGTAGAGTTCCTCCATGGTTGTCCTCTTTTTTTCCGTTATGAATTGTGGGATTAATGTTGGGAGGGAAGACATTGATGCCTTTTGATATGCAATGTACTTGTGTCCTCTTGGATTGCAATTTTGTGTTTTTTTGTTTTGGTTTTGTTGTAATTTTATTAATAATGTAATAAAAAATAAAGTGGGGAAAAAAAGATATTTTCCTGGAACTTGGCTGTAGCCTGATGTCTGGCCACCAGGTCGGGGTGGATCAGCTCTAGTCCAACCTGTTAGAGTAGGAAGTAAAATCATTTGTCCTGTGTGTAACAAACCCTTTCCTTGCTTGCCAGTCCCTTTCTCTACAAGGGCATTTTAGTCAAAGGCGGTTTGTAGAGAAGTGTCATTCTTTTGGGCTGAGGCAAAAGGCATGGGAAATGGAGTTCCACATCAGATGAACCACAATGCAATGGGTGGTTGGAGCCGAAAACCTTTCTTGCCCCTCTGTGTCTGCCTGAGATCCTTTACTTCTGTGATTTCCGGGACAAAGATAAACTCACAAATTAGCTGGCCTATGGGGTCTCCTTGCTGGATCTAAAAAGAGTTGCGGGAGAGTTTTATGAGAACTACCATAACCACCCCATGATAGTCTTTATCAAGCACCCCAGCTCTTGCATCAATTCTGTGGTTTACAGCTTACCTGTACAATTCTACCATAGGTGCCTCCTGAAAGTTGGACCTTTAGGTCAGCAGAAACAGGATCCCTACTTCTGGCAGAGAACATAAGATCCACAGCACTAGACATGGTTGAAATATGAGGCGTGCGATGGGATGGGGTGCATGGGGGATCCACCATATACCTCATCCAAGGGCGTGAATCATGGAGCGGGTGGTTGGCCCAGGCCCCCTCATCTAGCCCCAAGTATAGCGCTGTGTCATAGGAAGACACTCTTAAAACGACCACTTTCATGACTGGACCCACTTCTCTTCTACCCCCTCAGTCTGGCGCAGGCTCGCCCGAGTCACTATTGATAAAAACCCAGGGCTTAACTGGCATGGGGTTTTTAAAGGACCGGAAATTGGCATGTTTCAAATCCAGCCCAGAAATGGGGCCCAGCTGGGGCCCCCAAACATTCAATTTCTCCCTTCTCTCCCGACACGTTTTCTTTGAGGCAACACAGTTTATCCTTCATTGATCAATGTGTTAGTACCTCATTGATTACAGCGGGGTACAACTAGAAGCAAAACCTTTGTTTTGTTTAATGTGCCTTCCACCTTTGTAGAAGAAGACGATTTGTATATTTATTTTCATGAACTGCAAACTGAAGAGTATATTATTCAGTTTTTGGGACATGGGCTTTAATGGTGAGATTGTGTCCATATCTCTTGTCTTTTGGTGCATGGATTTGTGCCCTGCATGCTGGATTTGTGCCCTGCATGCTGTACACAGGAGAACACATTGAGCAATCTAACTAAAACAGGAAATTCTGACCTGAAGCATATAAGCATCTAATTGCAGGCAGAAATGTTATCAACCCAAGCGATCTCTAAGGAACCGATAGGTACATTGACTATTTGATTAGATTTTGTCTTATTTTATTTTAATAGATGTGCCTACTTATAATTCTGGACTATTCAAATATTGTTATTTAAATGGTTTTCTCCCTTTTATGGTTGGTATATTTTGTAAAAGATGAAAAACGTGGTCAGGTGTTTTAGGTCACTGCTTCATTTAGATAGGCCCTAACTTGTTTAAAGGTACCTTTTACCGTTGAGTTGGAGCTAAACACTGTTTCAGTCCTCAAAATTTTGTTTTGGGACTTGTACTCCGCATGCCCCAATTCTTCATCGTATATAAAGCAATGCTTACAGACTTTCACTAATGGGTCTTGTGATCTATCCAATGGTGTCATCAGTCCTTTCCCAGCAGTGACCTCTCCCCATGTGGCCAGGGGAGAGCAGCTGCTACCTGACCCTGGGGGCGGCTATATGAGAGAGGATCAGATGGGGAGGCAGACCTGAAGGGAGTGACATATCAGACGAGACATTGTATCCCCCCTTTTCCTTTGAGGATACCCCGCATAGCCCCCCATGCCTAATGGCATATGGTCATACCTCAGCTCACCCACCTAGGAATGCTACTGAAAACACTTCCCCATACTTTGTAGACAAGTCACCAAAACCTGAAAATGGCTGAAAATACTAGGACGAGGAAGATGTGCTGAGTAATGAAGATCAATGGAGGCCAAGAGCACATGCTGCGCTCTAGTTGTTGTAGGGAAAAGCAAGTTGCAAAGAGATTTAAACCCGCAGACCAGCTGAGTGGGACACGCTGGATGGAGAACTCTAGTCCTCTTGGTGTCAACCGAGGGACTGCGGGGCTGGTGCGAGGTCCGTGGAGCTCACTGAAGGAACAGAGAGGAGTGGACGGCAAGGATGAGGACGCCATAAGTAGATGAGAAGCTTCAAAGCGTTTGCAGGTGCTGAAAGGCAGCCTCCTCACCGCCTGAGCCTGGAGAGACGCCAAACAGAAGAGCGGGAGCTGCAAGAGGCACAGAAGCTGCAAGGCAGAGGTGGCGAGAGGGAATGGAACGCCAAAGGGCTGCAGGCTTGCCGCAGGAAAGCCTATACACGCTATCAAGAGCCAGTGAGTCCACCCAGGGGAAGCAGGGACACCGGGGCATATTGGCAATCCTTCTGAAAGCAAATAACACTGAATGAAGTGTATGAGAAAGAAAAGGCAAATGAATATTACTTAAAAAGACAGAATGAAGCGAATTTTAGACACTGTCATGTTTGTGAGTTATGTCGTATACCTATAAGGAAAGCCCTGGCAGGATAGCATACCATCAAGAGTCAAGAGGGAACAGAATACAGAATAGTACTTGGGACACATGACAGTCTGCTTTGGACATCTTGACATCAGACAGACCCTTAGCTTTATGTTAGGTAGGGAAATACCTCAGAGTAGGGACAGAGACGCATTTTCCAACCCATTATGTGTTTCAATAAAAGTTTATGGGCAGAATCATGAACCCCGTGTGTTTGCGTCTCATTCCTGGCTCCTCACAGGATTTTTACAATTGAACCCCTGAGCCATTTGGGCATGCATACAACCTTTTCAGGAAGCAGTTGGATTATCTCACCTGGTTCATCTTGGGTAGATCTTTAATGGTCTCCTTTTTCAGTTCCCTTTGCTTGGCCCACATACGCAGGTAATACTTGTAGTCGGGGGGCTTTACCTCCTCCTCTGCAACAGTAAGAAGAGCCACTGATTTGTTAAATAATAGTGTGGACATGAGGGGAGCCAAACACACATCTAGAGGTGGATTGGCCAGCAGGGAACACTGAATATTTCCAAACAGGGCAGAGCCTCAAGCCAGTAAAAATGGAGCAGAGCCTGGGTCTTCTCCGACATGCAACTAACTTTGCTATAATCTGAAGCATTCAACAAACATGCCACACACCATGATTTAAATGAGTTTGTGCTGGTGCCATGAGGTAGTCCAGTGCCGTCAGTTAGCCCACGGAGGCACCAGGATAATGAGATATTGAGTATAAAACTGTAACACAATGTTCAGACCATGCCCCCCACCCCCACATTGGTATTATCAACAAGACGAGGACTAATAGTTCTCCATTTCACTGCTTTATTAATCCATTAAGTTACGAAAATATCTTGACATTATTATCACAACATGTTTCAGGACATTTACCCTTTCTTTTCTCCTGGGGTCTGGGTATTCATCAATAACATAAAACGAATACCAATAGCCTGTTAAAAACATTCAATGACACTCAGTTTTTACCTCCTAAATGAGTTAGGGAAAATAAGAAGTGGAATAAAAGAAGTAGGACTGAGGACAGACAGGTGGCGGGGGCAGATAAAATACACACAAAAGGAACATAAAGGGAGGAGAGGGGAATTAAAATGCTGCGGAAACAAAATATGACAAACGTTACTGGTTGTATCTGATAAAGTTAGAACAAATATATATTGTTTGGAGAGCGATATTTGTTTCCTCCCTCTGAACAGCCTTCCCAACATTTTTCTAGGACTGGTCCAGTTATATAAACATACTCCAATCAAAGCCGGATAGTGTGAGGAAAAACATATCGTTCTCACAACAATGTTTTTTTCTAATGATAATATCACTGGATAGCACGTTACCTACTAGTAGTAGTCTTTCTGGAGTATGTAGCTGTTTTAAAGTCGCATTCTATGCATATATCGGCACCTAATGGTCAGAACTGAGTGTTACAAGTTGTTAAGCATGAACTGGGCATGCCTTTAAAACTATCCATATATTATGGGTACAGGCTACCTACAATGCCCTTCAGATTGGTTTCCTGCCCAATTGTAAATCACAAGGTGATGGGAGGCATGCTCACAGCATGTATTGCAAAGAAAAATAGATTACTGTTAACTAATTTGCTGCCATTTTCTTCAAACATAATTATCAAAAGAATTTACATGTGCATTAATTTTTCTACCCTAACAAATGAGGGAAAGATGAGTGGAAGCATGTGATTCTCAAACAGATGCATACTCCAGGAAGACTATTACTGGTTAGTAACACTATATTCGGGGGCATGTAAATCTGCTTTAGGTTCAGATGCTATGCTTTGCACAACAGTGGTAATCGCACGTCTTAGCATTGCTTGACCTACTTGTGAGCTGGTCCTGTTTTACATATCTATGAAGTGTGCACCGAACTCTAAGTTGCAGATAAGGCGAGCATTTCCCCACAGCACTTGTTTTTTTAAACATTTCTTTTTATTACATTTTCATGAGATACAACATAGCGTGACCAGACACAATGAATCTTCCTGCCAAGCCCTCACCCCTCCCCATTCACCCCACGCTCCCTCCCTAACCCCCGAAACCAAAACGCCTTCCCCACCCCTCCCTACCAATCCCGTCTCCTGTCAAATATTGTACGGGCATGTCACCATTCACTCTCAATGCCACCTATTCACTCTCCCCGCAGCTGGCTAAATATTTCCAGCCTCTCGGTACTATCCGCCCCTTTCCATCTCTCATATCAATCTGTTCACGGGGCCGTAGGTCTTGAGTGGATACTAAATCATTTAGTAGTTGCCCCCAGTCCAGTTCCAGGTTGTTTTCTCCCTCAGGGTCCTGTGTTTTTGCGCATGTACTCCACCTCTGCTAGCCCCCACATGTGTACATCCTGAAGCCATTGCCTTACCGATGGACTGACCGCCCCCTTCCATGAGATAACTATCTTTCTTTTAGCTAGGACTAGGAGGAATCTGGCAATCTTATTCCTCATTTTATGCCTCTTCTTACCCGGTAAAAGGCCCCACAAGCATATCATGTGGGTACATTCATACTTAATCCCCAGTAACACATTAAGGTGTCCCACCACCACCTCCCAGTATCGTGCAATTACTGGGCAACTCCAAAACATGTGCCAGAAGCCAGCATGGCCCTGTCCACACCGCAGGCACACATGAGCCACAGATGGATAATTGACATCTAATTTCTCCGGCGTAAGGTACACCCTATGTAGGAAATAAAATGGAGTGAGCCGGAATTGCGCTTTTCTCGAGGTCTTCCTCACTTGCTCCCACATCTGTGCCCATGTTTTGTCTCAAATTGGGGACCCTGCATCCCTCTCCCATTTCACCTTAACGCTCAACTCCTTCTCCACTCTCGTGGCCTGTGGTGCCAAATACCTCCTGGATATCCTACCTCTACCCTCCCTGAGCCCCAGTAACACTCCCATGAGTGGGTTAGACTCTGGCTCCTCTGGTATATCGTCCCACATCTCCACCAGCCGCCGCACCACTTTAGCATATGTCAGGAAGTGGCTGCTCGCTACCCTGTATACTTCCCTCCACTAAACGAATGTCACCAGTTTACCCCCTTAGGGTTGTCAGCCCAATACCCCTAAATGCCATCGTGATGATTGAGTCGAAGCCTATGGGTATCTCCCCATCATACAATCCTTTGAATTTCAATTTCCCTAACAGCTTTTTTCGCATATCCCATATTCAAGGGGGACACTAATCCACATTAGTGTCCCCCTTGTCCCCAATGCTCCCACCATCCCTCCCAGCAACCCCATAATCACACACCCCGTGACCTTGTTCCAATGAGCCACTGATTGCAGTTAGTCCACCACAAAGTACAATTCGTAAATCCGGCATATTCAGCACCCCATCTTCTCATCTACGCTGTAATGTTTGCAAAGCCACCGGCTATCCAGCATTCTACAAAACACCCTTTTAATGGGGTCCGGGATATTAATGAAAACATAACAACCTAGGGAGCAACACCGTTTTACAGAGAGCCACCCTCCCCCTCAGTTTGATGGGAAGCTTCCTCCAAAACTGCACCGCCTCCCCAATACCTGATAGCGCACGTCCTGTATTATAGACTAATGTTTCTTTCGACTCTGTGGAACATCTGACTCCCAAGATATTTGAAGGACATCCTTTCCCAACTTATTCCCCAGTCCGGGAGAGTATCACTATCTTTTCTGCTGAAGCCTGCCAGTGGATATGGAAGCCACTTCTCTCTGTTAATCTGGAGTCCCGACACCTTCCGAAAGTTATCCAATACTTCTCAGAGGATCGGCATGTTTTCTAGAGGGTTGTCTCCATATAACAAAATGTCATCCGCATGAAGCAACATATTATGAACCACCCAGCGTGCCATGATTCCTGTCTCTGGGATGCACGTTCGAAAGTACCTGGCCAGATCGAGGAGACCGGACAGCCCTCTTGCGTTCCCCACGCCAGTGTCTACCCCGGCGACACCCATCTACCTGTCTTGACCCTGGCTGCCTGGTTATTATAGAGCAAGCGCAACCAATTCAAGATCGCCCTCCCAAAGCCATAGGCATCTAATACCTTGTACAACCACAGCCATTCGAGTGAATCGAACACCTTGACTGCGTCCAGCGGAGCCAATGCCATTTCCCTCTGTGAAACCTTGACTAGGTCCATTACATGGTGTAGTTGAAGCAGGTTTATGCTCATGCCCTCCCACCTATAAATCCACACTGGTCCGGATGCACCAAAGGAGAGGCTACCCGGCTAAGCTCGATGACAGCACCTTACCTAGGATCTTCATGTCGACATTTAATAGAAAAATCGGCCTGTAGGAGGCGCAAGGTCCTTGTTCATTGATTATCGCCCCTCATTGTTACAGGTAATATGCCCTTGTGGAGTGTCATAAACCCTTTTCAGTTGGGGAGGTCAAGATGCCTGCAAATTCCCAATAGAACTCCACTGGGAGCCCATCGCTCACCGGGGCTTTATTAGTCTGCATGTCCTTTATTGCGCACAGTAGCTCTCCCTCTTCTATGGGCATCTCCAATCCATCTCTAACTTCCCCCTCTAGCCTGGCTAGCCGCACTAGATTCAGCAGATCCGAGGCATCCGAATCTTAGTATGTGCCCTCGGTGGAATACAGTTGTTTGTAATACCCTTGAAATATCCCATTTATCTCCCGTTGCGAGGACACCATAACAACCAGCGGATTTTGAATTTGGGCGATTGTCGTCCCCAGGCGTTCCTGCTTAATGAGCCACACCAGCAGCCGGCCTGCATGATCCCCCTCGCTGCGTCTCGGCCTCGATCAAACTGACAGCAGATCCTGGGCCGTCTGGTGGGCTTTCATATTTGCAGCTAGCTCCTTCCCTACCTTTTGCCACCTGGCGAGGTTCCCCTCCAATCCCTGAATCTCCCCCTCTAGATTTTTTAGTGAGTTGTCCAGTGTCCTTCTGATCCCCACCGCCTGTGACATACATGTTCTCCTCAAAGTCACCTTGAACACCTCCCATTGCATCCGTTCATTCAATTCAAAGGAGGAGGTAATTTCATCCTGTATTGTCTTCACATTAACTCCATAGTCCAATATACCCGTCCTCATCCTCCACATCCTTGTGGCATTCCTCAGATGCGGTTCCTCCAGAATGGCTACCAGTGGGGAGTGATCCGTCAAAGCCCTGTCTAAATAAGTGGGTTCCGCAAACCAGTGAAAGTGCCCCTTCCCCACCATCAGATAATCCAACCTGGAATAGAAGTCGGGGACCCCAGACCGATATGAATACCCCTTTCCACTCCATGCGACTCTCGCCATATCTCTACCAAGTCCAGCCTTCCCATATCTTGACGTAGTGTTGCCCGAGCTTGTTGCTTCGTTGGACCCTTCCCACCTGTCTGATCTAGATCTGGATCCAGGACGCAACTGAAATATTCCCCCCCAAACAAATAGGCCAGATCGGCAACCCCCTGTCAATTTCACCACAGAATGGAAGTAATCATTATCGTCCACATTCGGGCATACGAGTTGAGCACACATATATCCTGACCGTCTAACTATCCCACTACAGCTATCGACCTCCCTTCCGTGTCCTCCAACGTATGTTTCACCCATAAGGGAATCCCCCGGGGGCTCCCATATCAAAACCCCTCTGGCGAATGTGGAATAAGAGGAGCCAAACACCCCACCCTTACCCCATGCAATTTGGATTCCAGCGTTTTCAATTCCGCCCCCTGTAGGTGGGTTTCTTAAAGTAGTACCAACTGTATGGAATGCCTCTTCCGATGTTGCCACACCTGAAGATGTTTTCCCCTACTCCCCAGGCCCGCACATTCCATGTGCCTATCCTAAGGTGGCCTGTCCCAGTGTAACAAATTAGGTTGGGTCCAATCCCCCTGTATACCTTTGGGGTTCTACGGCAAAGCTCCCATTGCATTTCTTATTAATATTCCCTGGTCCGGCAATGATTCCCTCTGACAACCTATAACCTCCAGCCTCCCCGACCCCTGTCCCCACTTCCCCCAACTACCCCTACACCTCCTCCACGACCCCCCAGGCTCTCCCCTATTTCCCCCACTTTCACCGCCCTCCACCCCCACCTTCTTTTCCCTGTAACCTTCAACCAACCAAGATGGTCCCCCATTCCACACCTCTGTCGGGTGTAGTCCGCGGAATCCCGGAATTCGGGGTGGGCCAGACTCTCTGCCCGCTCCAACCACTTCACATTGTTCACATTATCCTCCGTAAACGGCAGGGGTTCCATCAAAATAGTTTCAGTGGGTATTATAACTAACTCAACTGTCCCCTTCTGGTCTCCCTCCAGACTGAGTGTTCCCCTTAAGGTGATGGCTTCCAGCCCCGATGAGGTGCTGCTTAGTGCCTTCTAGTCCTTGTCCAGCCATTCCCATGCTTCTTGCGGCGAAGTGAAGAAAAAGGATTTGCTCTGTGCAATTACATGCAACTTCGCTGGAAATATGGTTATATAGCACACATTCAATTCTCTTAACTTGCAGCAAATAAAATCAAATGATCTCCTCTGCTTCTGGACCTATAGCGTGAAGTTAGGAAAAATTAGGATTCTGGCAGAACTACAAAGTGGCCTGCTTGACGTGCTGAATATCGTGTCTGTCCCTGAAATTAAGCAACTTGGCCACTATTGTTCTGGGCAGTCCCCCTGGTAGGGGGGGTCTACCTGGTACTCTGGGCACCTGGTCTACCGTAAAGAGCTTCGAGAGACCTCTAATGTGTAACGTGTTCAGGGGGACCTTTTCTACCTACAGCTCTGTGCTCGGTCCCTCTTCCCGTTCCGGGACCCCCACCAAACGAATATTGTTTAGGCGGGATTGGCATTTGGAGTCCTCTGCCTTAGTTTCCAGCTCCCTAGTGGCACCTACGAAACCCCGCACCTGGCTCTTAAGCATAGTCAAGTCATCTTCAATGTTGCCCACCCTCTGCTCTACCTATGTAACTCGTTTGCTCACTTTTCGAAGGTCGGCTCGCACCAGACAGACGTTGAATCACACCTATTATTTCTTGCCTTCCAGGGATATTGACTCCTGAATTGCTGCGATCCCCTCCTATGTAACGCCCCCACCTGACGCCATGTCTGTCCCCGTTGTATCACTCTATCCACTTCCTGGTTTGGTTGGCCTTTGCTTAAGGGAGGCATAGTGATCTATTTTCTGCTGGCCCTTCACCATAGTGTCCGTCTCCTAGGCAGGTAATCAAAGTGCTGTAAGATGTATCGGCTGCCCTTGTCTGCTGGAGTAACCGCAGCATGAGCGCACAGCCCGCAGGTCCATGTGGGCCCTACTCTCATCCATGCGACCCTCCCTCACTTCTCTTGACAGGGGAATCTGCATGCTGCCTGTGCCCAAAAGGCCTGGCGGGGCATCTGTCCAATTGCTCCCTCTGTGCAACTCAGATGTCTCTCACAAAGAATAGTGTGATAACAGCCCTGGGTCTTTTGGGCCCCCAGGCTCTCCTCTTTGGGATCCCCTGGCTGTGTCTCCTGTGCGTAGCTTCGTTGTATTCTGGTGCTCCTGCTGCTATGCCTCCAGTTGTGCACCTCCCATGTCCCAAATTACAGCCGCACACCTTCACCGGTGCTCTGCATTAGGCTGGCCCTCTGCATATGATAAGAGAGACCCAGGTGGGGTCTTCACTTACAACCCTTCAGATAGTTTCTTGGCTTTAAGAAGTGAGCCAGGCACCATCCACCATCCGAGATTCGCACAGAGCTAACAGGTCCCTCCCTAGTGCCAACTGCTAAGGAGTTCTTTCCACAATCCTTTGCCAGGCAGCTAAATTATCTCCCCTGTTCCATGTCCATTGCCCACTGATGTGTAGGAAGGTCAGAAGAAGTCCCCACTAGCACTCTCCACGTGTGTCAGCGGACTGCGGGTGTTCTGTTACCAGCCAGTACCTTTGGTGTTGATCTGCTCTCCGAGATGTCCCTCCTGTGTTGCTGGTGCCTTAATTAGAGGAGCCAGCCGGCACCAGCCAGCCCGATGTGTATGGGCATGGGCATGGGAAAGACCCAGCCCGCTCACAGGGGCGCTCACCTGCTGCTCCTCTTCCCTGGTCTCTGCAGATTCCCTTGAGTCTGCAGAGTCCCAGTCTGCTGAAGACCCAAAGACTGCATTTGAACACTATCAGCATTGCCTTCAGCCAAATCCTGGCAAAGCCCTGCCTCCTTGCATCAATCCACAGAAGAACCTTGTCGGTGCTTCTACCCTTGGGCTGGTAGGACAACCTTTCCGGATCCCTGCTTGAAGATCCTGGTATCAGAAGCCTTCAAAATGTCCTGGAACCAATCTCTGCGGTGACCAGCTTTGTCCAAGCCATCTCCTATGCACCAGTCCTCGTTACAAGTTGCATCTCGGAATTCAGCAGGCCGCTGACTTGTGGCCTACGACCAGTCCTCCAACAGCTTCTTCTCTCATGCATGAAGAGGGGCCTCTCTGGAGCAGAGCCTTATTCGTTGCCAAGAGTGTTGCATGTCACATGTCACTATCCGATCATAGTGATTTTCGCTGCTGCCCATCTCATTGTGTCCTTGCAGTCTCCTGACATTGTGGGACCTGCTGTGGCTGTTGTCCTGTGATACTTGGGACATCCTGCATTGCTTTAAGACATCTGGGATTGTCTCTCCAGAACATGGAACCACCCTCTCGCCAGACCCAATCCTCACACCAACAACTGCCTCTGCACCTACAAACTTTGTATCCCCTGAACCCGGAACAATGACAGAAGTAGGCAGGCCCAGCAATTCTGAAGACCATATGGGCGGTAGTTCAGAAAATATCTGAGTAAGGGGGCGGGAGGACGCATGCTTGCCATATGGATAGTTTGCCCATAAAGTCCACTTCCTTATTCGCCTTGCCTGGCTGTGATCCTTAGAGTTATGGCAAATGATTCTCTCCAGGTAGCTCCTAGTGTGCTGGAATTGGGAGAGTACCCCTAAACTGCTTGTCTTCATATCTTTTTAAGTGCTTTGCTTCTGGAATATTTACTCACCTGTTGGGTTTTGCCAAAAAATGCTCTATGGCCTTCAAGAATCAACTTCCGGCAACATGTACGGGGCCTTGGACTGATGCTTTCTATGGCACTAGGCCTCCTTACCTACAAGGGAAGGACTTCTTAAGAGGTGGGGGCCTTATAACATTATGGTGAGGCGATTCTTGTTTGCATTGTGTTCCATTCACCTTCCTGCCTACAGTTTTACTGTTGTATCACTGCTGAACTATTTTACTGTGTATTAGTTTAAGTGTAGGTGATCTCCAGTTGGATCAACTGTGTAGGTAGGTTTGATATGGTTATTTTTCGCGATAGTTTTTTACCTTTGGTTTTACCTACTTAGAATATTTAAAGTCCTGATCTAGTATGAGGGCTGTGTGTGTGGCTCACTGTACTATTAAACCACATGCATATCTCCTAAAGTCTTGCCTTCATTTTTAAAAAATGATAATGTTTCAATTTTAAAAACTTTTCACACTCACATACAAAATAAGAATTCTCAAGACAATTTTAAAATAGCACAATAAAAGCAATAACATAAGTGTTAAGATATGTCATATTACTATACATTTAGATTAAGAAATACTAATTGATTTGAAATATCAGGCTATAAGATCAATTTTGAAAATCAATCAATTCAAGTAATAAAAAAATGGTTCCAGATATTCCTACAAAAGTTAGTTGTGATTATATTTCATTTAAGTTTCTTAATAGTACACAACTACGAATCCAACATATAAGAACATAAAATCAAGAAAGAATTTGTCAACATAACAATACATAATTTCAGGAACAAAGTGCATGTTGAAATCCTTAATTTAAGGATAGAACTATTTACCTCTGACTACAGCAATGGTCAGCGAGGTCTGGTAACCTGCATATACGCGACTCCAAAAGTAAACTGAAATCAGCATATCCCTCGATCCAACAGAATAACTTAGGTTCCAACATTGCATAAAGTGCCTATGCAATCAACCAGAAGATGCTTCCAAGATTCAACTTATCCCTCATTACCACAAAACCTACAGATATGAGAGTGAGGTCTCTGTATGTCATAATGATAGGATTTCTCTTGTTTGTAGTGCATTAAAACTGAACCCCAGAAATGTATTCCAAAAGTGAGCCAAAGGGAATCCCGAGATTCCTCATTTTGTGTGTTCAGGGCCATGGTGCTTATATAATTTAGATTTAAGGATCCTTTGATGATTGTCAATCCAGTCATATTCCCACAATCTTTTCTCAACCTTGAAATTCTCAATTAGTCAGCCCACCACTCAATTTACTTCAAATTAATGACACAAGAGAAACGTAGCCCTTTTCCTCCCATGCTTTGTCCTATTGAAATAAGAAGCACCCGTAATCTCACAGTAGATAGCCTCACCCATGTCCTGATTGAGGCCCTCATGACCCACACCTCTTCTAACACCAACAACCCGACTTGTCTTGCTGCTACTTATCATAACTGCCTCAAGACCACCATCGACGCATTAGCCCCACTTACAACCAAAACAACCAAAACACCCAAGTCTGCCAAACGCTCCAATTTCTGGTTCAACAAGGAATTGGTGGGACGCAACAAAAGAGCTCTGGAACATCTACATAAAAAGACCCAATCCTCCTACTCGGCCAAGACCTTGCTGGAAGCAAACAAACTATACAAGCGGCTATCATAGCTCACAAAGCAAATGCCTTGAACACTGTATAACAATGCATCCTCTAATTTCAAAGAACTTTTCACCATACTTAGAAAATTGGAAGACCCAGTCCCCTCTAAAACCCCTATTAACTGTAGCAAAGCCTGGTGCACCACCATACAGAACGCACTTGCTTCCAAAATACTCATGCTCCAAGACAAAATTCTAGCCAAGAGAAACTTGCTGGCCAACAAAAGCTCACTTCTTCCCTCACTCCTGGATAGAGACTGTGAAAACAGTGACACAATTCAAATTCTCCTTGGTTAGCCAAGACCAGGTTCTGGACACCATCTCCACGTTAAAACCATTTAACTGCAAAGGAGATTGCTTCCCCGCCCACTTAGTTAAACTCTGCACACCCATCATTACCAAATTTGTCAATGACTCTTTCTGCACCAATGTTGTCCCTGCTAGTATCAAAGACGCAAGAGTTACCCCACTCCTCAAAAAACCCTCTCTATACTCTACTGTTCCTACTAACTACCGCCCTATAACCACAGTTCCCTTTTTTGCTAAAAATAATTGATAAAATAGCCTACTCACAAATACAAAAACCATCTTGAACTGAACCATCTTCTAGGAGCCAGACAATCTGGTTTCCGGCCTAATCATAGTACTGAAACGGTATTACTGGACCTCAAAATCCAGATGGACTCCATAAGAGACTCTGGTAATCTGTGTATCCTACTCCTACTAGACCGGTCAGCCGCGTACGACTTGGTGGACCATGGCAAACTATGCAACATTCTATGAGAACATTTCCAATTCTCGCATGAAGCTACCCTTTCGGTCAAATCCTTCCTTGCAGAACGTACCTCAAGAGTAACCATTGGTAAGGAAGCTGATGACCCCATAACAGTTCCCTTAGGGGTACCACAAGGATCAGGCCTCTATCCTACCCTTTATAACGCATATGCAAAGCTTTTATTCTCAGCCCTTGACGCTATGGGTGTCATCTACACGAATTTTGCGGACGACACCCTGATCCTCACCCCCATCCCATCACTGGTAACCATGAGCAAGATTCAATCACTATAAACAAGATATATGCTATAAACCAAAACTGGATGGCCACAAACACCTTGTGCCTCAATGATGAAAAGACGGAGTTCCTCATCGTGGGCTCCCCCGCTAAAATAAAATCTCTCCACTCTGACTATGCATCCATCACTATCGATGGAACACCCATCCCTGTCCTCAAGCAGGTCAAAACGCTGGGTGTCCACTTAGACGTCAACCTAACAATGTCTAAACATATTAATGGTATCAGCCACTTCTTACACGTCTAAACTTATTGCATTAAGCCGCCAAATTGTCACACTCGCTCGTGTACTCATTGTTTAAATCAGATTACTGCAACATTCTACTGTTAGGTGCCTCAAATGCAAATCTGGCAAAACTTCAACTGTTGCAAAATAAAGCTCTGCGAGCAGCCCCCGGCTTAAAGAAAATCTGAGCACATCTCCAATCCAAGGAGGGAAGTTCACTGGCTTCCTGTTAAAACCAGAATTATCTTTAAAACACTCTGCCTCACCCACGAATGTCTTGCCAAGGAGGCTCCCACTTACTGCCACAATTCCATCACCCAAAACGCTGAGACCCAATGCTAGCACCCATCTATTTGTCCCACGATTTAAGAGCTCCAGGGCAGGGGGGGGGTAGCTTCCCAGTAATAGCACCTAAAATATGGAACTCCCTCCCCTTCCATACTAGAAACGAGCCGTCCCACAAGCATTTCAAGCAGACGATTGAAACTTGGCTCTTCAACAAATTCTAATCTGCCGCAGGTACTGCTGTTTTGCCCTCTCACACACCTCCCGGCTACGTATGATATGTTTTTCATTTACTGTCTGTACCCTACTGTCTTGGAACTGTATGCATTGTATTTCATGTACCTATAACCTGTATGTAATTTAACTATATTTCTCACTGTAACCAGAGAATCTAGCTTTCTGTAACCTACGCCGTGATACACCAATGCAATGCAATATATAAAGATCATCAATCAGTACATTTGTATCAATGTTTAGGGTTTCCAGAATTAATTCACATTTCTCAGACAATAAGATTTCGAATTTCTAAAATACATTGATTTATATAGAACTTCAAACATTGAGCCCTTCAGAGCAATAATGATTTTGCAATATAATCATAGCATATTCCACTGGACACGGAACCTCAACCAGTTAAGTCCCAGTTTGTACCGGATGACAGCGATTGCCACCGAATTGGATAGCACACGTGTCTTCCTCCATAGAATGCCCTCTAATCTTGCCAAATATGGCCAATCCGCCAAGTGCCAGAGTACCAACCCAAATGTAATGCTGGGCACAATTCTTCCTTTATACTACTTAAATAGAGAAATGAGAACAGCAATACCTAAAATGTAGTCTACGTAACTGGGATGTAAATAGTACGATTTTTTTTTTTTAGTAAACAGAATAATAGGTGACCACAAGGTTTATCAAAAATATATGATCCCAGATATTTGAATTGTTTCACTTTTTCGATATTTCTCCCTTTAAGCAGCCTCCTAGAGCTCATATGCCTTCTAGTACTTGTAAAGTGCATTATTTAGTTTTTTCTGTGTTGATCACCAATTTATTCTCTAGAAGATGCGTATATAGGGCATCCAGAGCTCACTGTAGGCCCACTGCAGTTTGATCAACTATTACAATATCATCAGCGTATGCTATCCACTGAATATGCTGATCGTTTGAGGGGACTGGGGGGGGGGGGATTTACGTTCTAAGTTTTTTAAATGCCTGACTCAATTCAGTGATTTGTAGGCTTAAGAGACGGGGAGCAAGCATGCAACCCTGTCTCATACCACGACGAATTGAAATCGAGCCAGTCAGTCTTCCTAAACCATCTAGCCTTACCCTAATGATGGAATTGGCATAGAGTTTTATGATTATATCCAACAAAATAAGAGGATGACACCAAGCAGCCAATTTATACCAGAGTCATCCTTTTTAGAAAATCAAAAGCGGAGGACAGGTTTATAGTTGCCACAAATAGGTTATTTGCATTCTTCTGCCAGGCCTTATTTTGGAGACACACTACAAGATAGCAGTTGAGTTGCGTCCCTATAGACTTTTTGAAAATCGTCTGGAATTTCTCATTTCTTGTGTTATCAGCCCAGGCTCGCAGTTTGCACAAAATTAGAGATGTAAACAGCTTGCTACAAGCTTCAAACAGCACAATCAAGCAGTAATTCATAGGAGAAAGTCTATTGTCTTTTTTTGTATATGGGCATTATGTAGGTATGTAGCCTTGAGAGCAGGAAGGGGAGGGGGGGGGGGGGGGTAGTTTGTATTACGTTGTCAAATAGAGTGCAAAGAATATCTGACCCACACCACAGGGTCAGCCTCCATAACAAAATTGGGAATTCCATCAAGTCCAGCTGCCCTACAATTTTTCAATTTGGTAATGAGCAGACTAATAGACTCTTTACCTGCCTGCAGAGAGCACTACGTAGATGTTGGTATTTGAACTATAACCTTTCATATCGCATTGAAGTAGGTAATAACTATAACTCCCCGCACCCTATAACTCCCCAAGCAAAATCAAGTGCAACGCTGTAAATGAATATGCGGCAAAGCAAGTGAGATGATAGAGCAAACTGTGATTCAAAACCAGCATAAGTTCCAAAACATGTACGTTTTAGGAGGGTTTATTATGTGATTCATGAACAAGAGTTGCCAAAGCAAACGCTTGTGAGAACATGTTCCAGACGTTGAATAAAAAGATAAATAAAGTTCATACAAGATTCTCTTCCGATCCCACCACTCTAAGGGAAGCCAAGATGGGATCCTTGACCAGACTACCAATGATCTAAGTCAGGCAAGGGAGAGATGGTGTTAGTACTTTACGCCCATACAACCCTATGATGGGAGTGGACGTTGGAATAACTATGCAAACCCATCCCTCTGACTCAGATTTCTTCAGGAACCACTTCAGGGTTCCTGATCGGCTGGGCCCATTTATATCTGGGATGTGTCAGTCGAGGGAGGTCCAGAGGCCATGGGTGCAGAGGTCACTTTCAGGTTCAGGATTGTGTCTGGCTAGTCTGCGGTTCCAGACTCCTGTAATATGGTTCTGACGACTGGACAGCTGGACACCCATGGCATGTCAGGATGAAGACCTCGAGGGAAGAGGCGTCCTCAGGAGACCTCCAGGACACAATGAAGACTGATTTCAGTGGGAGTCCCCACCGTCAGGCGGTGATGGGCCCTGTAGAAACTGAAGGAGCAAGTGTCTTTTTACACAAGTTGAAAATCTATGAAGTTCCCAGGATGAATCCGGAACAGTGACGGTTGCACCGAGGTAGCCCAGGAGAGAGCTGGTCAGCCCACTTGGTGGCCCGGGGATACTTCCGAAAACTCAGCAGGCACAGGTCTTCAAGCAGGGGTAGTGACAGGTTCTTCCAACCTCAGAGGCACACTAAGAACCTTAGAATTTAAAAAATCTACAATCCAAGCAGCGTAAATCATCAGAAACATTTCTTTGCACTATTACTGATAGTATAACCCCTGGAAACTGCTCTTAACGGTATCCCCTATTAAATGAGGGCACAGATGATACTCTTGCGATTAGCACTAATCCTAAGAAAACTAAAAAATAAGAAATTGGAGAAAAAAGCCTGTGAATCAAGATGTGAAAGAGAGTCATACAAGACTATTGTCGGGTGCTTATACCTGGATGAGTGTTAGGCAGAAACCTGTGCAGTTCCCTTAGGGACCACTGCAAACAGTTTAAGACTACAGGTGTTAGCAGTAAACCCAATTGGTAGCAGTCTGTACCACCCAGATTTACCCGGTAGCTGTGGCTGAGCAGTCAGACTTCTCTCAAGAAGAGTTAGGCAGTATATAGAGTATACACAATAGGGCTAAAAATACAGTAGCACAAGCAAACACTGACCAGAGCTTTGGTATAAAATTATATAATTATTTATTTAAAAACACACTTGTAAAAATACACTGGCACTAATATGTCAAGCAAGTTCAAACACAGTCACTAGAAATATATACACCTCCCTAATTAATTATTTGACAAGTCTTAGGTTAAGACACCACTTATTTAGCAAAACAGAGGTGAGCGCGTAACCATAGACGGCACGCCAATAATTTGTTTAAAAAGGGAGAGAAAAGGCAGAATAGGAAAATCATACAGAACCAACACTTTTAAGAACCCACACCAAGTCAAGAAAAGGCAGGGTCTACTGTAGAGCAAAAAGTTCATAGGCCGGGCCCACTCTTGGAGAGAGCAAGGCGGAATGTGCCCAAGATCACACAGTGGAAATGCACTCAAAGTCTTTGCAGGAAAGTCAAAAGAGGTTGGATAAAGTTTGAAAGGTAATGTTAACAGGTCCGAGGTCACCCCAGGATAGAGTGTCAAGGATTTACGGGACACCTTGGACAGTCTGTTGCAAGGGAGACCAGGCGGGACACAGTGCCTGAAATGGTGAGAGAGCTCCAGCGGGGGCAGTTGTTCCTGGCAGCGGGTGCAAGTCGGGGCTTCGTCCAGGGGAAGAGAAAATCTCGATGTGGAGGAAAGCTGGAGGCCGTTGCACTGCCAGGGAAGAAACCAGCTGCGGAGTTTCCCGGTTAAAAGGTACTACCCTTTTATTCGCAGTAGTGGTGAAGCGTGGCTATCCGGCCGCCGGGGTGCTTGGCACGGGCAATTCGACCACGAGACGATCCAGGAAGGTGAAAAAGGCGAACTGGTTGGTCCCACCAGCTCAAGGGGAAGAAGACTCTCCTGGAAGAAGATCTCCTCTGTCGTCGGGAAAGTGGCGAGTTTCGTACAGCAGGGCTCCACCGGTGGTGTCGTCGTTGTAGATGGCTCAGCTTCTCCCCTCTTCGGATTCTTTAGGTCCTGTGGCGACTTCTGAAGTTCCAGTCCCCAAAGCCCTGCTTTTATGCAGAAAACCCCCATTCATCAGCCTAGCTGTCAATCAAACATGCTAAGTGGTGAGCCGGGCAGCTCACCACTGGGCCAATCACACAAGAGTGTGACTTCAGTTGTCAAGGCAACTCAGTCCAGGGTGCCTATCCCCCCCCCCCCCACACATCCTGTAGACCCAGACAGAGTGACATCACTTTTGGAGGCTTCTGTGCAGAAGCCCGCCAAAAGTGGAACAAAGGGCTCGACTTGGGTTAGGGTTTCAGAGGTGAACACAAACACCATTTTAAAAACGAGTCCTGGCAAAAAGACCCAACCGGGGAATAAATATTAAATAAATAACCCGGCGGTATCTTTAACATTGCACCAAAAAGTGGTGCGTTTAAAATGAATGGGAAAATCCCATAGGAAATATTCCGGTGGAATATTTCGCGTGGTATCCACTGCCACCAGCCAGAAACTCGACAAGGGGGGACTGGACAGTGCCCCCTTGGAAAACAGACCCAGGCGCAATCGAATTACCCCTACCAGTACTTCCACAATATGGTGGTTTGTACTGGTTCTGTTCACAATTTGAGACTAGTAAAGCCAATGGTGACTTTAAATGCCCTGGGAGACAGTAGTCAATCACAGGGTATGGAGTCTATGTTTGGGGGGTCACTATGACACCCCTGTGTTACTGCACTGAGGGTGCTGTGTAACACACATACCAAAAACACATGAAGCCCTATGGAGTAAAAGACCCCATAGCCCATAAAACACATTACATAGTCAAAGGACATTCTCAAATCATGCCTAAGAGTGGGAGAAAAAGAGTCTCACTCTTAGCAGGAGAAAAAAAATAAACCCCAAAAATCCAGCAAAGCTGCTGGGGGGACTCACTAGGTTTGGGAAATTAGCCTTTACAGATAATTCTCCCCAACAATGAGGAGTGAGTTAGTCTACGCAGAGGAAAATGTACTGTTCGAATGATGGTGGTGGTGCTTCTTTTCACATGCCTTCTCTTCAGACCTAGAACAAATCTCTGAGACTGGGTATGGGACTGCTCTCTGGCCTTTTTTTGCTGTAGGCCAGGAGCACCTTGGTCACATGCACCCTTACCACCTATTGGTGCACTGAACTACACTAACCTCAATCCTCAATATCATGGTCATTGCCAGTACGCCAGACCCAGTACAGGTGTGGGTCTGACATTTGCCTGTAGTCATGACCGAGTGGTACACACAGAGCCATCTAGTGGCTGCTGCAAAAACATTCCAGATCAGGCCACATCTGGGGAACAATTTAAATGTGACGATTCTGTGGGAAATGGCAATATCAAATCTCCTGTAGCAAGATATTACTCTCCAAATGATTGAAATAAATCCATGCGTCAGTGACACCGTGTGGATTTGGCGTCTTGAATCTCGGGTTCCTGACTGTATGTTTGCTCTTACCTTGCACTTGCCACCATCTAGCCGTTTTTATTTATCTTATTATTCTATTATCCCATGTACTGCACTTTCTCCCTTCCCCCACGCACTTTCCTCCTTTCCCCTTCCCATGCACTTGCACGATCTGCATGACACCTGACCTAGTAGGATCGCTGTCTGTCTTCCCTCTGTTCACCCTCCCTTTGCCTCGTCGCGCCTTGAAACACTCGTGTATAGGCGTGTTATAAATGCCATATCATATCATATATGATTGAACAGCTAGAGTGGATTATGTTTTCATCATTTCATAATTAATTTGCTATTCATGTTACTTCAGTCACACCACAAATAGGAGTTCCTTCCTAGCATCAGTTCGGAGTAATTTTTCCATGATAGTTTTACCGCAGGGGCATGTATAGCATATCAGATAGTGCCCAAGTAGTAGTTTCACAACACAAGAACCTGAAAGAGTGCTCCATCATGGCGATAACGTTAGATAGTGGATTGAAGGCATCCAGTATGGAACAGTATTGTTGTAGAATTTTTCCATAATCACATTCACAGCTATATATTTAGTAGCTATATTTAGTTTTTGTAAGGAGTTAGGTTATTCATTGGCATTCATTTTCTGTTATTGATTAAACCAGAGGCACTTGAAAAGGGCAAATATCCCGAAAGTTGTCATGGTAATGTCAAGAAGCTTTCTGTACATATTGAAGGATTAATTGATACATCAGTGAAATCGAGAGTTATCAATTCAACTATTTTAGAAAATACGAAAGCTGGAAGTATGGTCTGAAGATTGTGACCTAGTTCTACACTCAATACGATCTACTCTGGGCAACGAACCTGAATCTAGAAAGCCACTGACTCTGCTTGAGACATAATGAACTGATACAAACATCCACATCTCATCCAAGTGTGATGAATACCACAAAACTGACAAATAGCACAGTGTTTAATAAGATAATAATAGCGGAGATGGAGTTTAGGGGTGGGTTAATTGCGAAGTTGTCCGCTGTGGATACGGGAGACTCAATTCTGGCTGGATCATACTGTGCAATCCTTTACAAAATCTCTATTTTCCCGGGACTCCGTTGCCTGACCTGCAAAATTTTGGAGTGCTACCAAATTGATAAATAAGGTTATTAAAAACGAGTTTACCTTTTTTCGCTGCAGAATCTCCATCCTCAGTAGATGCACCAGTTGTGTTCTCTTGCACAGTGGTTTCTAAAGAAAGGGGTCAGAGAAGAATAGGGTAATCCTTTTATGTCAATTCAAAGGATACATAAAGACCAAAATAATATGCAGGGCAGTCCGGGATATACAGTAAGAGGAATCTGAATCACCAAGCTTTCAATGGGAAACCTAACTAAACAACAATCATTCTGATCATTTCTGTGTTCACAACAGATTTACATATTAGTTTTTTATTGCACATATTGTTATCCTTTAGTACTAATTTTATTGACCTCAGAAAGATGAAAGGCTGAGATGGCTATGCTGTATTTTTAAAAGTGGGTCCAGAAGGTTACAGAGGGATATTAGAAGCAGGGGTTCAACCCCCGAGTTATCTTACCTACCTGGATGTTCGCTAGGATAAGGACGCAGAAGCCCACTGGTTTACATGTATGCTTCCAGCACATCGCAGAGCCCTGCTGGAAAGCCAGTGATTGTCTGCTCATTCTCAAGCCGTGTATTCCAATCCTACCCTGTTGGCAGCACAAGGATGCTTTTACCTCCCTAATGTTTTGTTCATGAGGTGTTGCAGCACTGTTAGATGCTCTCAAATATCCACACTCTCAAATATCCACCCTGTTGAGGATAAATAACCCTCCTCCAGCTCTCAAACATTAATGCTTAAGTAGTAGTAGACCCCAAAGGGTATGAAGTGAGGAAGCATCCATCCATTCTCTCTCTTTCCCTTCTCCATCACAGAAGACACCCTTTCATTCCAGCTTTAGCAGTGATGGTGCTAAGACAGTTAAAACCTACACACGCAGCTCATTTAAATGTCACCTACTGTTGTGACTACTTTACACGTAGTCCGTAGTACTATTTACTCCATAATGGTCCAATATCATCCCTGCAATGTTTAATGGTTTCTCCTCCATAATGTTTATAGTGGACTGGCGTGGCTGTCAAGATGACCAACGTATACTTTTCATATGGCAAGGCAACAAAGAGACTTTGGATGAATTTTTGATTTGCTTGAATTTATGCAATTCAAATGTATGTCGAGTGCTTTTAGCTGTGGGGACTTGCCTTCCTTGGATTTACTCCTGTGACGCAGACTTTGCTTCTGCAATGGTGAACCGCTATTATTGGAACCTGCTGTGCCTGATAAACATCAACAGCAGTAAGCTTCACCCCTACAGTTCCACTGGAATCATTAGCTCTCCTATTATTTCAGTCATATATTCCGTTTCTCTTTTCACAGCACCAATAAGCCCCGCCCACTCCCCCTTGTGTCATCTATAAAGAGGGCACGTCAACTGCTGTTAGCTGTGCAGCTGAAGACACTCGACGTTGCACCTGGGCCATTTCAAACGTTTAAACCTTTCCGCGGATAGTAAGGATGGCTGCATATATCCTTAAAACAGCCATGCCGTTTAACCTTGGAAGCTGAGTGAATAATCTAGATGAGTAGCCAGGTGCGGCTGCTGGTTCAACTTATGAACCACTGCAGGTATCTTTGACCCCCACGGGTAAAATAATGCTCAAAAAGCGCTCTAAATCCATTTCGATGGATATAAGAACATTATGGGCGAAACAAAATAAAGGAGCTGACTTCAACTCAGATCTCTAGGACGATCGGAGCAGTAGTACCGGTATTTGAGCCTACCCAAAATCCCATGGAAATATCTGATAACATATTATGTCAACTCCCACTACCAATTAATGATACAATTGCTCTAGGTTCGTTGTCTATAACAATTACGGCGGGGAGGGAGGCGCCCGGCGCAGCTACCTCACTTATTACAGCAATGATACATGATGTGGAGAACAATGGCCTTCCTTTATTATACTCCCAAGCTGTGAGAATTACCGACACAGCTCATTTACAAAGCCCAAAAGTGCATTTGATTGCAGAGACTGCCAGTCAATCTTCGCTTCAGCTATTAACGTGGACCATACTAACCAATTCTGTGAACATATCTGATTCAAGAGAAATTGAAACAGAGAAACTCCATGAATCCAAAACACAGAGAACACCACTCAATCTATCTCACTCACCAATACTATACCCGGACTCAGTGGAATCTTCGCCCAATTCCATGGCCTCCTCGGAAATGTCATTTATTACACCGTTGGCATGGGAAATAGCTCTGAGTGGTTTGAACACAGGGATTCAGAACCTAATAAACTTTTTTGACCAAATGGACAAAAAAGCAGATGCACGGATTGAATCGAGGGAATAGTGACGTACAAATGTATGTACCGAAGCCCAGGTGGCTGCATCACAGATGTTGCGAATAGGAACACCCCTCTGCAGGGCAGTAGAAGCAGCCATACCCCTGGTAGAATGGTCCCGTAAGCCGACTGGTGGGTCCTTACCCGCCAAGGGGTAACACTCAGAGATAGCCAAAATAATCCAGCGAGACAAAGTCTGTTTCATCACAGCCTGTCCCAAACGCTTTCCAGCGTAACCAATAAAGAGCTGATCATCCACTCTGACCCGGGACATGCGTGAAATATAAAAGCTTAACGCTCTCCTAGGATCAAGCCTATGGAGCCTCTCCTCTTCCTTACCAGGATGTGAAGGAGGATAAAATGCCGGAAGAACAACCTTCTGGCCTAAATGGAATTCCGACACCACCTTCGGAAGAAAAGAAGGATGAACTCGAAGGACAACCCTGTCCTTATGAAACACAGTGAAGGGTGGCTTAACTGAAAGTGCCTGTAACTCACTCACTCTGCAAGCGGAAGTGACCGCAACTAAAAATACAGTTTTCAGAGTTAACAGTCTCAAAGGGCATGAATGCAAAGGCTCAAACGGAGCACCCATCAGAAACTTGAGAACAAGGTTCAAATCCCAACCGGGAACACGGAAAGGTGACAGAGGGAACACATTAGTGAGCCCTTTCAGAAACTGTGAAATTAAAGGAATTTTAAAATAGGAACACTCTTCAGACGAGCGCTTAAATATGGACAGCGCCGCCAGGTAACCTTTAATGGTACCCACTTGAAGGCCCCTGTGGGCCAAAGAACGCAAAAAAGACAGAACCATGGGAATTTCACATGCAAAAGGATCCACATTCTTAACCCTGCACCAGTCGCAGAACTTACTCCAACGGCAACGGTACAGGGACTTTGTTGGGGCCTTCTGGCCGAAAGCAACACCTCTATCACGTCTTCAGGGAGGTCACAATCCTTATACCTCAACTTTTCAGAAACCAAGCGTGAAGGTTGAGGGACCTGACCTCTGGATGGAGAACCTGACCCCCCTCCTGTGAGAGCAGATCATCTCGGTAGGGAAGACGACGTCGAGGGCAGATGGACAAGTCGAGAAGGTCCGGGTACCACGTCCTCCGGGCCCACGCCAGAGGAATGAGTATCATCCGAGAAACCAACCTCCGTAACCTCTGCAGTACTTGCCTGGAGGAAACGCGTACAGCAGTGGGAATGACCACTCCACCACGAACGTGTCTCCTAAGGCTCCGTTTCGAGGAAATTCCCGCAAGCTGAACCTCTCGCACTTCCGGTTGACACTGGAGGCGAAGAGATCCACTTGAGGGGTCCCCCAAAGGGCGAAGATCTCCAGGAGAATCCCCTGAGCCAACTCCCACTCGTGAGAGATCGCGCTCTGCCTGCTCAGAGTGTCCGCCGTCTCGTTTTCGTCTCCTACCAGATGAACTGCCGAGATCGAAACTTCCTGCTGGATTGCCCAGAACCAGAGCTGCATCGCCTCCCTGCACAGAAGAAGTGACCCTGCCCCCCCTTTTTGTTGAGGTAGTGCATGGCCACCGTGTTGTCCGTCAGGATCAGGACATTCTTTCCTCGCACTCGGCAGAAAAGCCTTCAGGGCTAGCCTGACGGCCCTCAGCTCCAACAGATTGATATGGAGTCTGGACTCCGACGGAGACCAACGACCGATGACTGTCAACTCGTTGGCATGAGCTCCCCATCCCGTGAGGGATGCGTCAGTCACGATCGTCACCTCCGGCCAGGGCAGCCAAAATGGAGCCCCCCTCATCAGATTGCCTTCGACGGCCCACCACAGGAGGTCCTGGACGACCGAAGACGGCACCTGAACAGGGTCCGACATCCTGCCGGAGGACTGAGACCACTGGAGCTTGAGTGCCCATTGCAAAGATCTCATCCACAACCTTGGCTCTGGCACCAGAAGAATGCAGGATGCCATGAGGCCGAGCAGTCTCAAGAACTCTAACGCTGGGAGAGTCTGGGCAAGGTGAAACTTGTGCACCATCTGCTGAATGTGATGAGCCCTCACCTGGGGTGGAAAACACTGCCCCAGGGACGTGTCGATCACTGCTCCGATGTACTGGAGCCTCTGAGTTGGTGTCAAATGGGATTTCTTTAAGTTGAGGGAGAAGCCCAGCTTGTGGAGGGAGTGGCAGGTGACTGACAGATGATCCAGGACTTGCTCGGAATAGTGCGCCCTGATCAACCAATCGTCCAGGTAGGGGTAGACGTGAATCCCCCCTTTCCTGAGGTGCGCTGCCACCACTACCATGAGCTTGGTGAAGACCCTCGGGGTGGAGGTCAATCCGAACGGCAGGTCCCGAAACTGAAAGTGCGAGTCGCCAACCGCAAACCTCAGGTACTTCTTGTGCGTCGGATGGATCGGCACATGAAAATAAGCGTCCTTGAGGTCATGTGACACCAACCAGTCCTGAAGTTGAAGGGCCTGGAGGACTTTAGAAAGAGTAACCATCTTGAACTTGTCCTTCCTGAGGAGTTTGTTCAAACAGCTGAAGTCCATGATGGGTCTCAATCCCCAGTCTTTCTTGGAAATCAAAAAATAAGGGGAATACCATCCCTTGTTCCTCTCCGCTACAGGCACCAGTTCTATGGTGCCTTTCTCCAGCAGGGATTGAATTTCCTGCGCAAGGAGCGGATCCGGACACTTCAAAGAAAGATTCTCCGGTGGATTGTCTTGAGGCCTTTGCCGGAAAGGAAGACCGTAGCCACTCTACAAGATGCTGCGCCAGACTTCCCCCAACCGGTGAACCATGGGACATGGCCTCATGACTCAGCTGAAGCGGCTGCAGCGTTGCCTAAGGGCAAAGAGGCAACAGCCCGAGCGGCCTTGGCACCTCGAGTACCTTGCTTTCCACCTCTGGCACTCCTACGGTGGCCCCTTTGACTGGCAGCTCCTCTCGCTTTACCAAAGGATGAGTAATAACGAAAGGAACCTCCCCTCCATTGCTGTCCCCTAGGACGAAAAGGCGGAGGTTGCTGAACTGCCGCGCCCAACGACTTCGCTGCAGCTTTTGAGGTCTGCAACCTCTCAAGGCTCTCGTCAGCCTTGCTGCCAAAAAGATGTTCCCCGTCAATGGGCATGTTGAGGAGCCGGGCCTGTGTATCACAGTGCTCGCCGCCATGGTCCGGCTGACGCAATCTGCCATGTGCAAACCCGACTGAACGGCCTCACACATAGCATCCTTGCCATCCTGAACCATGGCAAGGAAACCATCCCGTTCATCCCCTTCGAGAATATGTTCACCCGCCAAGGAAACAGTTCCACAGAGTGTGCGTGAAACGAGACAAGGCACAAATGGAGTTGGCCGCCTGAAGCGCCATACCCCCTGCAGAAAACACATTCTTCGCCCAGCCGTCAAAACACTTGTCATCCATATCAGGAGGGATGGTAGGGTACGACGCCTGGTTTGCGGGGCCGTAGCCGCCTGCACCACCAAACTCTCCAGAGTAGGGTGCTTGGACAAGTAGCAGGGGTCACTGCTGGCTGGGCGGTATTTTCGCGCTAAACACTTGCTCACTGCCAGGAGACTCTCCGGAGCAGTCCAAGTCGCTGCCACCCTCCTCTGTAGAGCCATACTGAACGGCAGTACCGGATCAGTTGGTGGACCAATGTCGAGGATATCCGTAAGGTCATCCTGAACAAACTCCCCTGGGGGAGCAGACCATCCTAAGTACTCGGAGACCCGTGAAATAAGGCGCCGGTACTAAGAATCGGCATGAGTGCCAGGCTCAGGCCTACAAAACTCCACCTCCGGAGAGGTGTCCAGCCCACCAGCATCATGCAGGGACTGCCTCAGGTCCTCAAACTGGCTATGGCCCGAGATAATCTCGTCAGGCAGTGTCAGGCACCATGCCATTATCAGAGCCCTCATCCACCTCTGAAATTAACTCCAGATGGCGGTAAGAAGGCACAGAAATGGAAGCAAAGCCATTCTTGACCTTGGCCAGAGCCTTTCTAGGTGGTTCCCCCGAGCCACGGGGTACCCCCGTCGACACAGCCCCGAAAGGCGTCGACTGAATCCACGCCGGCGTTGAGAGAATCGGTGTCGACGACAGATGCGGCGCCGACAGCATCGACGGCGTCGACACAGGCCTCGAAAGCGGAGCCCCGAGCATGTCCTTCGACATCCTGGGCGCCGAAGGCGTCGATGTCTTCCTCGAAGACTTCACAGATTCATACGGTCTCGAGCGTGTCGAGGACCCGGACCTGGACCGGGCATGCTGAGAACGATTCCCCTTGTCCGAGCGGGACCTTTCCCACGAATCGTGATGACCACCCGAGCCCGAAGGCGTGCGAGCGGCGTCTCTCGGCTGATCATGACCGACGGCCCCACTCGGAGGCACCGACGGACCAGTGCCCTGCGATTCCAGAATCGCCAACATCTTCTTCCCGAAGGAAGCCCATTCCTCAGGTGTCACATGCCTGCTGGGGTAAGCGACCCGCCGACGGGCGGAGTCCTCGGATGAGGACGGGGAAGGCGACCGATGACGGCGCGATCGAAGAGGCAGAAGAGTGGCGAGACCGACTCCGGGACCGAGACCCACTGGACTTACGACAACGACGCGGAGAGTCGCCCCTCGAGTCATCCGTCGAAAGCCCCGCAGACCTCGACTTCCAGGGCTTACCTACCGATAACTTCTCCTTGCGCTCCCGCAAGGCTTTCGACGTGAGCGACTGACAGTCGACACAGTCATCCGTGTCATGGGCCTCCCCGAGGCACCAGAGGCAGGCGTCGTGCGAGTCCGTGACCGACATCTTGGACTCACAGTCCCCGCACTTCTTAAAGCCCGGACGTGGTTTGGAAGACGAGGTAGACATCTTCACGAAGAAAACAACAGAAACTCCAAAGAGTCGAGGCGCGCCGAGATTCCCGAAGCGAACACGTTCGTGGAAAAAACGGAACTGAGGCTACGGGCGTCGTGCGTCCTACTTATAACATCCAGTGACTTCGGCCGTCGGAGGAGGTCCTCGAGGGTGGCTTATCGACGTCATTGACGCAGGACGCAAACGCCAAAGATTTTCCGAAGCAGCACAGCTGTGGGGATTACTGTCATAGATATGGAATACGTCGGAGGACCCAATCCCCTCGAAAGTACAAACACTTATATGCAGGTTAAATTCACATTGTTGCATCAGTATGACACTTCAATTGGATGGATGTTTTACATTTGAGTATTATTGTCCTCCCCACCCCTTCAGGGTATGGGTATTGAGTTCCCTCCCTTCCCCCTCCGTCCCCCTGACGGCATTTCAGATTCTACCAGTTTGTCGGCAAGAGTTCAGTTCATGCTTAACATAGAGTGGGACTTTGTTCTCGTGTGCTTCATTTGTGCTTCAGCTTCGTGGCAGGCTAGGTTTCTTGGAGCGTGTCGGAGTTGTTCCGTTCTCGTTCAGGGATGTTGTCATCGTCGGTTGTTGCTTTTCAGCTCATTTGGTCATTCATTTCCTATATACTGATTGACGAAGTCGCACCATATTTCTTCGTGTCGCGCCGCCTTATCATGGAGGGCTGCCATGATTTTCTCTATTGTGTGGATATTCCTGGCGATATGAATCCATTCTTTTTTAACTGGGAGGTGTGAGGACTTCCATTGGATAACCAGGCACGCTCTAGCGGCTAGCAGGAGCGATGACACCACTCCTTTAATCGTAGTGGACTCCTCCTCCTCTTCTTCCAGGCCAAACAACATTAGGAGGGGAGCTGGGTTTCTCTCGATGCCGTCTATCTGTTTAATCCATCCTAGAACTTCATTCCAGTATATGCAGACTTTGGGACAGTCCCACCACATGTGCCAGTAGTTAGCTTCCACTCCGTATTGTCGCCAGCATTTTGGACTTTGGTTTGGTACATTTTCAACAGTCTGAGAGGGTCGTACTGCCATCTGTGGAGTAGTTTTATTGCATGTAGTTTGTAGGGGATTGATATCCGGGATGGCGTGCTGCAAATCGTGTCCCATGTCATTTGGTCAAATTCCCAGCCAAAATCTTTTTCCCATTTTTGTTTTTAGAGGGAGGCTTGGGGCTTGATCGGTGCGTGCTATCAGGCCTTTGTTTGTGGTGGTCGTGTCCAGGATTGTCTCAAAGGGCATTAGCTCTCTTCGTGTCTTGTCTTTCCATTCCTTCTTGGGCATGACGCCTTTCAAGCGCAGGTATAAGAAGATCGGTATGGGGTGTATCTGGAGGGCTTCTTCTAGTTCTATGACGGATATGAATTTGTCTTTTCTCCATAACTGACCCACTCTTTCAAGTCCTCGGGGGGGGGGGAGGTCATGTTGTTAGGCCCACCATTCCCTTTCCTTCTTTCCATATGTTTCATAGTGTCCCCAATATTGGATGATTGGGCAGTCTTCTTGTGAGGTGTGGCCGGGGGACCCATATCCATTCTGCAAGGGTCGCCGGGGTTAGGTTATCATTGTCCAATTGAATCCACTGCAGGTCTTTCCTGTCCCTAAGGTGGGGGATGAGGATTCTTAATTGGGCCGCCTGGTAATATTGTTCAATGTCTGGGAGGCCAACTCCTCCTTGGTCCTTGGGTAATATCAGAGTTTCATAGGGTATCCTGGGTTTTTCCCCCCGCACATAGGAATCTAGTTATTGCCCTTCTTACCCGTTTGAAGAAGTGCTCTGGAACCGTTAGCAGGAGTACCTGAAAGGGGTACAAGAAGCGTGGGGGACTAACCATTTTCACGGCGTTCAGACGTCCCATCCAGGAAATTGTGAGAGGTTTCCACTTTGTGAGGTCTGCATTAAGGGCAGCAAGGAGTTGGGGGAAGTTGGCTTCGTAAATATCCGCGACGTCTCTGGTCAAATTGACACCTAGGTATCTTAATGTGGGGCTGCCAATGATGAGTCCCGATCACTCTAATTCTATTAGTTGTTCCGGCGACGGTTCGTGCAGCGGGAAGAGGATGGATTTGGTTTAGTTCATTTTGAAGCCTGATAGTGCTCCGTATTCTTCTATAAGATGAATTGCCTGGGGACTGACATCATTTGGTTCTGCACGTGGAGCAAAATGTCGTCTGCATACAGGGCTAGCTTATATTCGCGGCCGCTCACGCGTAGTCCCTCAACGTCGTCACTCATTCTGATCTTCTGTGCCAGTGGTTCCAGTGATAGTACGAATAGTATAGCAGAGAGGGGGCATCCCTGTCTCGTTGCTCTGGTCAGGGGGAACCAGCGTGAGTACTGGGAGTTCACCACGACGGATGCCCACGGTGCGGTGTAGACCGCTTTGATTCCTCGTCTGAGGGCAGGGCCTAGGCCTATTGTCTTCAGTGTGGCCTCAAGGAAGGGCCATTCGACTCTGCCAAACGCTTTCTCCGCGTCGATTCAGAACAGTACCGGTGTGTTCGGCATTTTCTTGGCTTCATGTATTAGGTGGAGAGTTTTGCGAGTGGAGTCCGCTCCCTGTCTGCCAAGGATGAATCCCACCTGGTCGTCGTGGATTATGGCTGGCATATGCGACTCTAACCGTGCAGTGAGGACTCTTACAGAGATTTTGGCATGCGTATTTAGAATAGAATAGGGCGGTAGGATACGCACAGTTTAGGGTCTTTACCTTCTTTGGGGATGACTGTGATTAGCGCCTCGGAGAAGGATTCGGGAGCGGTACCAGATTGGAGAATGTTATTGAAAAGCTCGACCATGAAAGGAAAGAGAGTGTCAATGAAGGTTTTATATAAGCCGGCTGTGTAGCCATCGTTCCCAGGGGCTTTCCCCGTTGGGAGTCTCTTGATTGCTTCTTCTATCTCTTCGCCGGTGATGAGAGCGTCAATAGTTTGAGCTATGTCCTGGGGCACGGTAGGGAGGGATATCTTATTCATGTATTCTGTGATTGCTTGCTCGTGTGATGTGGAGTCTGAGGTGTGTAGCTTTTCATAGAAGCTGGCAAAGGCCTCTGGAATGCTCAGGGGTGGTCTACGTTGGAATTGGGCTCACTTTCTATGACTGACACCCACCTTTCTTTACGCTGCCTGTGAAGTCTGGTGGCGAGCAGGGCGTCTGCTTTGTCTACTTTCTCGTATTGTTTTTGTTTCAGGTATTGTAGCTTGCGCACAATTTGGTCCGCTTCCAGTTGACGCAATTCCTCCCTCTTGCTGTTGGCTTCCACTATTTTTTGGGCTCTATCAGGGCCGGCGGACTGGGCGTTGTAGTCTAATTGGGTTATTTCCTTTCTGAGCTTGTTTTCTATGAGTTGGCGTTCTCTTTTCTTGGCTGCTCCTTCCTTGATGAGTATCCCTCTCCATGTGGCTTTCCTTGCCTCCCACACTGCGTTCACCGAAACTTTGCCCGTATTGTTCTGCTCAAAAAACTGATCGATGTCTTCCTTAAATTGATCTCGGAATATCGCGTCTTTCCAAAGCGTTTCGTTGCAGCGCCATTTCGAACTTCTGTGTGGGAGCGCCAGTCGGTTGAAAGTGACTGTGACCATATCATGATCCAACCATGTTATAGGGGATATTTTGGATGTTGACAACGACGCAGTTAGCTCCGGAGTGAGGTAGATGTAGTCGATTCCCGTGTATGTGGCATGTGACACTGAGTAGAATATGAAGCCTGCTTGCTGAGGGTTCATGTGACGCCAAGCGTCTAAGTTTGTAGGCATCTGTCATTTCTGTTACTGGTTTGCGACCGGCCTCTGGTGGAGTGGAGGCTGTTGTGTTTCCGGCTTGCCTGTCCATCGCTGGGTCTATCCACGTGTTAAGATCGCCTCCTATGATTACTTCACCTTCCGCTTCAAGCATGATTTTAGGGACTATATGTTGTAAGAACCTGGACTTCCCAGAGTTGGGGGCGTATACGGATGCAAGCATGATGATAGTACCTTGTATCTTGCCGACCAATAGGAGAGCCCTGCCGCTTACATCTGTCCAGGTTTTCATGATTTCAAAACAGAGCTGTTTGTCCATCAGAATGCCAACCCCGGCTTTCTTAAGTGGTGCAGAGCTCCAGTGTTCGCTACCTGTCTTGGTATGGAGGACCCTTCTTTCCTCACCTGTAATATATCAGGTTTCCTGCACAAAGAGTATGTCGAGCTTTGCCCTTTTGAATTCTCTGGACACTAGTGACCTTTTGGTGGGGGAATTGAGTCCCTTGACTTGAATTTTAATTGTGCCTAGCCTGCCGCTTATCATTTCGTGGTTATCGACCATTGGTGTGTTTTCTTGGTTCGTTGTTTAAGTCCCCTCTCTTGTCGTCGGGCACCGAGGTAGTGACAATGTTCTGGTAAAAGCTTGTGGACGTCTTAAGCTTTGGTGTTTTCACCATCCCTCCCCCCTCCCACTCCTTTGGGGCATTCTAGGTGATACCCCTTGCCCTCTGTATCTTTTCTTCGTCTTTCAGCGCGTTGATGAGGGCTTGCATCATTGCTTGGTGGCGTCCGGATTGGACTGGATAGAAGTGTTCAGTCTAATGTCGGACCACCGGTGGGGACCGTTACCTCACGGTCCTTATTGCAATTACCATTGTTTTAAGAATTTGAGCCCCCTTCCCGCCCCCCCCCCCCCCCCCCAACATCTAGAAACTTAACAATAACAGTGATAAACAGAAGTGTAACGTTACGTGTGGTTTTCGGTCTCTTCATCTGCAGGCTTTTCCCCCCCCTTACCTCAGGGGCCGGACTCTTCATCGATTTGGACCCGTATGTAGGGGACGTGAGACACCAAGCTCTTGATAAGTGCCCATATTGTGTTCATCAGTTGTCCGTTTTGACATGTAACTCCCTGGGATGGATTTTCATTTTCCGCTTTCGGGTGTATTGTTGCCTCGCCTGTACTTTCTTGACCCCTTCACTCTTTTTCTCCTTGGGCCCTGGAGCACCCATCGTGTTCCGTTCTGTACAGTGTCTTCTCGTTCCCCCTCTCTCGGGCCCGTTCCGAGGATGTCTGTGATACAGTCCCTAATCTCTTCTTCTGATCGCAGCTGTATCCTTCTGCTTCCATGCTGAAAGGTGAGGGAAAATGGATATCCCCACCTGCATCGCGTGCCTTGTTCTTTGAGCCATTTTGTCAGGGGGCTGCAAAGATGTCTCACGGCTAAGGTGAGCGAAGATAAGTCCTGGAATATGGTTATCTGGGCTCCTCCCAGTGTGAGGGGCCCGCCGGACCTGGCCTTCTCCAGGATCCTGGTTTTGTCCTGGTATCGGTGGAATCTTGCGAGGACCGATCTTGGGCCGCCAGGTGGTCCTCCCGCTCTGTGTATTCGTTCAGTTTTAGGCTCGCCGATGGCCTCTTCTGCTGTCAAAATTTTTATGATATCATGTATTGTGTTTTTGAGGTCTTCCGTTTCTCCTTCGTTTTCCGGTATTACGAAGAATCGCAGGTTGTTTCTTCTTTCTCCATTTTCTAAATCGTCCATCTTCAGGCGTATTTCTTCCTCCCTCTTCACAATGTTTCGTATCCTCAGGTCCATTTGGGTTTCAAGGGTGTCAATCGAGGCTTGGTTATTCTCAACACCTTCCAGTCTCTCCTCAATGTTGTCCATTCTCTGAGTGATCTTATATATTTTGCCGCCCAGGTTGGCTCCCATGTTCTTTATTTCGCTCAAAAGGGTGGCGATATCGCCCTTGGTGGCAGCTGCTCCCGTTTCCGCAATGTCTCTTGACATTATGGCTTTATAGTCAAGGGTGGGGGGAGTCGGCGCGTAGACTTACCTGGCTAGTTTGCTCTTAACGTTCAGGTGGCTATTCTTGGGTCAGAGGAGGCGCGCGCCCCTGGTTAGGGGGCCTTACCCTCTGTGCCGCTGCGTGATTCGGTGGCTCAGGAATGATTCCAGGTCAGTGGGCTGGTGTGCAGCCTACTGTGTGGGTGGGAGGCTGGTATGGAGGCTCTCTGGGCAGTCTTCAGTGCTGTTGGGCCTGCTCGTGGCCAGGACCCTCTTGGGGGAGCTTCTCCCTCGTGCTGGTTCGTGCTGTGTCTGTCTCAGGGGGGTACGATGGGGGTCCAAGGCGGACCTGGTGCCTTTCGACGTGCGTTGGTATGGGGTGTCCTGAATTTATACTCAGGCGCAGTTACAATGCGGTTCTGGGGTCTTGCTGGGGGAGAATATGTAAAGTCTCTGGGGTGGGGTCCTTTACCTCCCCTTGCGTGGTGCCCCTCTATATATGGCGTGGGGTTTTGCTCCAGAGTTCCACCAATATTGCCCAGCTGCATTGGGGGGGCCCGTTGGGATGACCCTGTGGGGATGGGTTCACCCTGTATGGGGAACGCTCGCACAGATGGGGGGCCTGTCCGGGGCCGTGTGGTGGATCCGTGTCTTGGCGTCTTGCTTTTCCCAAGGGGGCGGGGGGTGACGGGTGTCTGGGGCCTGGGTTTGCTTATCCCGGCTCTACAGTATGTTGTGTGCTCCTGGTGGGTGGCCGGTAGTGCAGCACATGCATCGCGGCCTCATGCGCCACAGGCTGCTTCTCCCCAGCGGGTCGCGGGCACTAGGGCCTCCGTGCAGCGCAGTCCTAGATGCTGGGGTCCCCGGCGTGCTCCGGCAGGTCTCAGTGGGAGAGGCACATGAGGGGGGGCCCGTCGAGGGGTCGCTGCAGTCTCCTTCGCTCCGCGGCACCCACGCATCAACTTTAAACACCCAGGAGGGGATGCCGGGGGCGGGTCTCGGAGCACCTCTTCAGTGCACAATAAGCATCGGGGGCCTGCCTTCAAGTCCGCAGCGTTGGGCTGCTTGGACTTCACTTTTTCGAACATTCAAACGTTCCTTCTCCGCGGGAAAACTTCAATCGTCGTTTTCTCCTGCTTCCGTCATCTGATTTTCATCGGGTTTTCTCCTTAAGTGGTGGGGGGCGGTCTTTTGATGCGCTTTTCTCTCGTGTTCTCCTGTGGCGGGGGGGTCGTGGTGTGGGGGCTCAACTCACTACGGACCCTTTGGGACAGAGCTCACACAGGGAAGTTGGTCATCAGTGCGCCCCCTGGTGGCCAACCCTTATGAACCTCTTTACATATTCATCCACAACCGTACTCCGGTATGTGTAAGGTTGTGGTGATGGTAGACAGACCAATACCGAGTAATCTATCATTAATCACAGAAATTATTAACAATGATCAGCACAATGCTGAAGAACGATATTTCCTAACATTAGAACAAAAAAAGAGCGCAACAGGGTGTCCGAATTTCATTTAATAAAAGTGACCATAAAAATATGGCTAACGAAACAATACACCACAAAAGCAGGCAAATAAAGTCTCCACCTCTTAAAGTCCAATCTACACACCCTCATAATTGGTACCACAAAAGGAAAACCAAGGCAGACCCATTTAAGGAGGAGACCCTTTTGATCAGAATGCTAGAAAGACAACAACAAGATCCATTTCCAACTAGATTCACCGTGCTTGAAATCTTCAAGCTCATACCATGCTTGGAATTAATACAATCAAGAGATATACAGTACATGAAAAACATGAGTAATGAGTTTATGGACACAGTGGAATTCACGATTCCATCCTTAATCATCAAGGAAATAATATGGAACTCCAAAGACAAACTACTTGAGTATGATTTGAAAAAGGATACAAAGTATAGTAGTAAATCAAAAACAGCAAGGAAAAGGAGAGCTTCCAAAGTTGAGACTGGCATCAGACACCGTAGTTCAAGGTGTTAACCTTTGACAAGTGTGTGTGGGTAGATCTGGCTACTTAGAGAGAGAGGTACTAATGAAACCAGACAGACTGAAAGTATACAAATCAAAATGTGATTTTCTGACCAAAACCTCAACTGATTTAAAATCTCAGGCTGAATATTAACGCCAGAGTACAAACAAGTATGTAAAGATGAGGATGTCCATATGGTACACTAGGCGTTTCAAACACTTGATGCAAAAGAACTCTGGAAACCTAATAAACAATACTGAGATAGTAATTTTGCAATAAACCTGGATGATAAATCAACCTTCCTGGCCAGGATATCGGATTTGCTGGATCCCGGTGATTAAACATCAGAAAGGTAGGCCTTCAGCAGGTATGTTAACGGCATTCAAATTGTCCTCCCGTCCAATATTGTGTCCATGGGCTTCACCGCTTCCTAGCATTCAATTGACAAAATAAATGTTGCCGGATGAAGAAGGCTCCCTGCAATCCAATATGGCCATCCTCAATCTCTATTGGGACCCTATGGCAATAACTGATGATTTTCTTTACAAGATTCGTCCCAGATATGTAACATCTGATAAAAACTGATGTTACGATTTCAACCACAGTAATTGTTGGTGATTTGAATCTGAAATGCATAATGACTAATGGTGATTAGTTAGCTTGTGCGAAGCGAGGGCTGCTCGTCATGGAAGATAGACATTTTGTGATGTTAAATGGAGCTATTAAAGGCAAGGTGTCACCAGCTACAACGTGGCATAGAGACCAGTCAGCATCGATCTTAGACTATGTATTTATCTCACGTAATTAATTAAACCTAACAAAGTTTCAAAATCACACAACAACGTACAGTGATCATAGCATCCTAGAGGCGAGTTGGAGGTTAGGTAATCATTTAACTGGTGACTATTACAAAGAGGCCCTTGAGCTCACAGAAAGTTGTAATCAAATAAAAATATCCTCACAGTACCTAACAAAAATATCAATATATTTTCAGGATGAAATACAGATGACAAATGTGTACCTAGAATATAATGATATACTACATTTTTTTCAAGAAGTTGAAGATCATACCAGCAGACCGAGAATAATTCACAAATATTCCTCTGACATTACGATTAAAAACATGAGAGAAGCAATGAGAAAAGAGTTTAAGAAAATAAGAACATGTAACATTGAGGTGAAAATAAAGTTGGCTAGAAATATTCGAAAAAGATATAAAAACCGTTAAAAACAACAAACTGCAAACAACAAGGGGGTCTCGGGAGTCCCTCTGCCAGAAATGAGTTCTGGTTATGAGAGGCTTACCCAGAGTCTTTAGCTCACCATCTTTCAGAGAGGCGAAATATCCAAAACACACCAGTCTTTGTCCTGCCCTAGGCCAGTCCAGCACCGAAATGCTAGGCAATTCTCCTCTGTACAAGAGTACCAACAGCAACCCCAGACACATGTTTTGTTCTGGTTGGACCTAGCATTTCGGTGCTGGACTGTCCCTGGGCAGGACAAAGACTGGTATGTTTGGGATATTTCTCCTCTGTGAAAGATAGTGAGCTGAAGAATCTGGGTAAGGCTCTCATAACCAAGACTAATGTCTATCAGAGAAACTCCAAGGACACCCCCCCTTGTTTTTTGCATATTTAAGTAATTTTGGGTCTCACCCCAAGTTACTAGGGGAATCCAGACGTGGACCCCTTGTTCACTATTCTTAGAGAGGCACAGCTCCACCCTACAGATTAGGTCCAACCAGACTGAAACACATGTCTAGGAATGCTGTTGGTACTCTTGTTCAGAGGAGAAGTGCCTAGCATTTTGGTGCTGGACTGCCCCTGGGCAGGACAAAGACTGATATGTTTGGGATATTTCTCCTCTGTGAAAGATAGTAAACTAAAGAATCTGGGTAAGGCTCTCGCAAACAGGACTAATGTCTATCAGAGAGACTCCCAGGACCACCCTTGTTTTAAACATAAACTTAAAAAAACTCAAGCAGATGCAGAAAATATGTTTAAAGCAATCAGATCCAAATCAAGTGGAGAAATTTGGAAATGGTTAAACAATACCAATCACTCCTTAACAACAACGCGTCTCATCAACGCAGTAAGTGAAACAACATGGCATTTACACTTTTCCACATTATTTGCTAAGCCTGGAAATTTAACATCTCCCTCTTATAAGTCCATTCCTCCGAGTGGTTTATTAGTGTTTGATCAAGAACATGTAGCCATCTTAATTAAAGAATTGAGCTCCAGACTTCATGCCGCTTTTCGTGCCGCATGGCCCGACTACCCTGATGAGCCCCCCCAATTCCCCAGGGATTGCTTATATTGCTAACTTAGTAGGTGCCCGTGGCATTGTATCCGTACTGTATAAGCTGCTACTAACAAATGCCCCATCCCAACCCTCTGGGGCACGGAGCAAGTGGGCGGATGAATTGGGCCTCGAAGTCTCCGATCATTTTTTTTTTTTTTATTGTGTTTAAACCCTTCAGATTTTTTTGCAAAACGAGGAATGAATAGCTGAAGTTTCCCTCCAATGTTTTCAATATTTAGTATCTGGTTCCAAGAAGGTATCGAGTCTCAGGGAGGGAAGAGACGAACAGCTGTTAATAACTCGACTGGTGTCTTGGCAAGCAGGCGAGAACATTGCATAAGGGGAGATCTGGCTTGTGACTGGTTTATATTTGGGTGACCTACAGGCGGGCAGCTAAAGGCTATGCTTCTACGGAACATTTTGAGCTAATGATGTACTGTATGATGTTTACAGTAGCCAAGGCCCAGCCCTGTTTGTCGCCTGCAATCAGCTTATTCCAACAGTTCTCCTCGTCGGTTGCTATGAAATCGGAGATGCAGTTCTTCAAATAAATACCCCGAATCTCTCGAGTCTTAGGGCAATTCAACAGGAGGTGACGAATCGTTTCTTTTTCTGTTGGGGATTTGCAGTGACGGCATTGGCTTGTGTTTGATCTGCCTCTTATTGCCAAGATCTCGTTTGTCTCCAATAGATTTAAACAGATTCTCAGAAAGTAGAGCCGAGCTGCTCTACTAGGAAAAAGTTTAAGGTATGTTTGCAGTTTGTCCTGTTTTTTGAAGAACGGTGGAAGATGGCTGGTAAGTTTGTATTTATTTGCTGATTCTATGGTTTGAATCCAGTCCCACTCTTTGATTTTTTTTGAGGTTTTAACTGGGTTAGTTATCAGCTCTTCCTTACAACTGTCGGCTGATTGAAGGAGGGCCAGCATGGTGGATTCCCATCTCAGTAGTGAGTTACATGATTTCATTTCCAATTCCTGTTTTATCAGGCGATAAACGTATGGGCTCCCTGGCATGATGCATTTCCTGTATAGTAGGACGCTATTCAGCGCCACCGAGGTACTCAAGGATAGCAAGCCGAGTTTTCTCCTGAGCGGTGCTATCGGTGTTGATTTCGGGAGATCCAGTATTTTCCTCCAGAATAGCGCCTCCAATTTAGGCCACAGTTCTACCGGTAGATTAGGCATAGCGTCTGTACCGTAGGTTACTGTGGGGATGACCTTTTTGTAGAAGTCCCTTACTGGGATTATGGAGTAACGACCGAATTTGAGGTCAATTGCCTTTCCCTGATTCGATAGGTTCTTAACTTTGTCGATGAGGGTTTCTTGCATTGATTTGTCGTTCGCGGAGCTGTCTAGTGTGACTCCTAGATACTTAAAGCTATCCACCGTTTCGATTCGGATGGAACCGAGGCAGAAGTTGGTCTTTTCTGCTTTCTTTGTAGTTTTTTGGAGTCTCATTGTTTTGGTTTTGGACACGTTGATTTCCAAGTTGTTTTCTTCCATGTACCTTTGCAAGTTGTTTAACTGCCGTTGGAGACCTATAGGAGTCTGGTCCAATAGGATCAAATCGTCGGCGTAGAGTAGGCGGCTAATCGAGGTTCCTCCCAATTTAGGTGGAAAGGAACGGATTAGTGTTTCGGAAGTTTGAAAATCCCCCAGGTAAGTCCAAAAGAGCGCGGGGGCGAGGGGACAGCCTTGTTTTACACCTCTAAATGTTTTTATCTCCTCCGATAGGAACCCTTGTTGGTTTAGCCTTACTCTCATTGATGTATTTGAGTATAAGGCTTTGATCGGGTTCAGGATCTCTGGTGGGCATTTCCAGTTGGTTAGTTTCTGCCATAATCTGGTACAATTCACTTTATCGAAGGCCTGTGTTAGGTCGATGAACGTAATGTATAAATCTGGTTTACCTTCGAATATCTTGCTTTTCAGTATGTTCAGTATCATGATGTTCGCGTTCGTACCCAGGTTCCTCTTGAATCCTGTTTGAAAGTTGTCTTGACAGGGGGCGTTGGTTGCCCATCTGAGAGAGTGTTGCAGAAGAAGACATCCAAATAATTTCCCTATCGAATCCAAAAGGGCTATTGGACGAAAGTTGGATGGGTCCGCTCTATTACCCTTTTTGTAGATCGGGACTATGTTCGCACGGGTCCACGATGGCGGTATTGATCTGGAAGTTGCACAGCGCGAAAAGATTATACTCAAGAGGTGTGACCACGCTTCAGGGTGAGTTTTAAGATCGACATTTGTTATCCCGTCCGGGCCAGGGGCGCGGGATGGTTTTAATTTCTTTATCTGTGACAGGATCTCGTCTTGGTCGGTGATATTGATCCATGGAGAGGTGGTGTCGGATGTTTTGTTCTCAATAGGTATTAACTCTTTGAATACATTTTCAAAGTGGGCCTCCCATACTGCAGCCGTGATTCCATTTAGTTGGTCAGGAAGGGCACCTGGAGTAGCCGAATGGATAAGGGTCCAGAAGTCTCTGGCATGATTGCCATTAATTGCCCTAAGGATGTTTTCGGCGTCTTGCTGTAACAGGTTATGTCGATAACTTCTTAGCCAATTTTTGTAGGTTTTTTCGGCTATTATTGCAGCTTCAGGTTTGTTTGATGTCAAGGCGAGTCTTTTAGCTCTCCTTAGTTCTATCTTTTTCTCCTGTATAAGTTTATCGAATATGTGCCTCCGCTGCGGATGGTTTTCCCTTTTACTTCCCCGTGAGATTCTAAAGGCTACCAATAGGGGCGTATAGTCAGCCGGTGGCTGCTGATTTTGTACTGTGAGAGCTTTGTACGTTGTTGTTAACGAGTTTATTGCTTTTTCTGTCATTTTCAATCTGGTGCCTTGTGCTGTTAAATCGATGTTAATTGGCATCATGATCTTATTTGTCGCCACTGAGGTCCAGGTAGTTTCTAGGAGGTTGTGATCACTCTCCTCTGTTCTTTTCACATTGAATGCAGTTATCAGGTTTAGTAGAGGCCGCGAGACGAAGATGTGATCTATTGTAGATTTAGAATTGGCTCTTTCCCAAGTAGGAGGTCTCTTTAAATCGGGAAAAGCGTGGTCAAGGTTTAGGAAAGATCTTGATTCCATTAATTCTAACCATTTAATTGCCCTTTGGTCAGTGAGTGAATCTTTCAATTTGGCGAGAGGAGGGTTATCAGGGTTGTGGCATTTAATGTTGAGATCCCCGCATATAAGAATGAGGTCGATTTTTTGGTTTAAGTGGATCCCATCGATGTTTCTTTCCATTTCTTTAATGAATTTCGAAGTATTAGTCGTGGCCGGGTTCCAGTATGTAGTAATGATGACCATCGACTTTGAGTAGCCCCCCGATTGCTCTGTTGCGAATGACCAGTTTAGCTTTATCATCAGCGTATCTTGGGTCTCTTTCAGTTTTTCAATGTTCGTTAGACCCCGACCATTACGGATTGCGATCAGTAGGCCGGCAGTTGGTCTGCCTGTTAATCCCTTTTTTGCTTGTGCTTTGTGGGTCACAAATCCATCGATGATTGGAGGGTGGAGCAACCAAGTCTCTTGGAGGCAGATGATGTCGTATTCCTGCCAATTGATTGCGCTTGAGGTGGTTAGATGGTAGAAGCCTCTGGTATTCCATGAGCATAGTTTTGTTCGATCGTGCATCCGAATGTAATGGTCGTTGGACGTGTCGCCGTTGATGTGGTTCGCTGGTGGCTATTTTTGACGCTGGGACTTCAGGGCCTTAGGCAGCCATGACCACATAGTCCCAAGAGTTGAGACTGGTGGTGGTTTTGCCACATTCGCATAGGTCTCGTTTTGGACCTTTCTTTGAATTCTCCTTGAATCAGTTGGTTGCCGTTCTTCTTGGATGGTTCTTTGCGAGACCGGGGAATTCAAAATCGTTTGGTTTGAGGAGTCTTTCCCTCTTCCGATGTTTTTAGTAATTTTTATGTTTTCGTGCTGCTGTTTGTGAGCGTGCTTTATGTCGGTTTTCACCTTTGGGCGTGACGTGGTAGATTCAGGTATTGCATTTTTACGGGATTTTATTTCCCTTGTAGATTCTCTTAAATCATACCCCATAGTTTGGAGGTCCTCGACTGCTGCTCTTAATGATTTATTCGTAGCAGAGGATGAGATGTAGAGGTGGGAAATTGCCTTGTGGTGTCTATGACTCGGGTCGACTATCTTGATGTCGGCTGATTTCAGCGCACGTAGTTTAGGGATGTAGCTGAAAAGTTCAAGGATTGCTCTCCTGTTGAGGATTACTTTGTCTTGGTTGTCTTGAGTTTGTTCGAGCCTCAGGATCCATCTAACGTGGGAGTCTTTTTGCGGTAGGACTCTGGATGTCTTCATCGTTGACATATATCTGTTGTGGGTTCTATCGGGACGAGCTGGTAGTTGTCCGGCTTCGTAAAAGGCACGGTTTGTTTCGCCGTGATGATGGTTTCGTTTCAACTGACGATAAGAGCGCGATCGGTCTTCACGCTTTTGGGGTGGCAACGTTCTCATTTTGTCGCGAAGCCCGTGGGAAGCGTAATGTTTCCTGTCGTCGTCTTGTTTCCTGGTGATGGTCTTTCTGCTGCTCTCTCCGGTAAAGGGTAATGGATCCAGACCTGGGTCTTCTGCATTAGATCTAATTTGGTGATGTACAAGTGGCGTAGCTGGGTCGAGACTGGGTTTTTCTTTCGTTGGAGGAGATGTCAAATTCTCTATTAAGTGTTGTGTGATGTTCATCAGCTCTTCGTTATTTAAGAACTCTTGGACCCCTCTCGGTGATGGATTAGATTGATCATTTTCTTCCCGGGGTGGTCTTTGGATTCCTTTCAATGTTGGCTGTGAGACTGGTTGGGTTACTAGCCGTTTTATCAGTGGTGGTAATTTACCCTTAGGCGAGATTTGGTTTAGGGTTAGTACTTCAGGGTTTACAGAACTCGTGAGTTTTGTTGCTCCTTCAAAGGGGTCTTTTGTAGTTTTTCCGGCCATTAGTTGTGAATTGGAGGACGTTGTTAAATCTATGAATGCTACCGTTTGGGTGGCTTTTGATTCACGTACTATGTGGGTAGGTAGCAAGCGCGCTTCTTTTTTAGAGTCGTTTCCCTTGGGAATTGGTGATGAAAGGTGTCGTGGTTCCGGGAAATCTCCCTGTTTAGGTTTCAGCTCTCGAGCCATTATATATCCTTCTAGAAAAGTCAGTTTAGTTGACATGGCCGCCTGTAGTGATGTTTGGTCCTTCAGGGTGTCGCCGATGGTCTCGTAAAGTTTAGTAAATGGGGCGAGAGCAATTGTCAGTGCCGACATCAAAGTACACATGTCAAGTTTTTTTGGTGGAGGATCATTTGGGATTGTTGAACTTTGAGCGGGGGGGCTATTGCACCGTGTGGTCGCTGGATTTATTGATGAAATTCCTGAGTTTGACCTTCTGGGGGGGTGGTCTAGTGAGTATCTTCTATGGAGGTTGTAAGTATCGAGGTTGGAGAAAAAAGTGTCCAAGGGCCTTTCAGGTAATGAGTTGGCTTTATGCGCTGGTGGAGGCTTTTTCGTCAGCGAGAGCTCCGGGGATGAGTTGTTCGATCTAGAGCATTCGTCTCTCCTCCGGGAAGTGGGCTTGCTTGCTGAATCTTTCCCTGGTATCAACTCTACTACTTGACCAGTCAGATCTTGTTTTTCTAAGATTTCTTTTGTGGGAATAGGGAAGATCATTGGGGTTTTGGTTATGATGGCTAGGTTTTGGTTATCCATGGGGTCGTTTGGGAGCGTCTCTTGGGTAGCTCCTTTCTGCTGCAAAGTGACTGAATATGTTGAGTTTCTCTCTTTGGGGCACGATGGATCTCTGTTGACCTCGGTTGGCACCAACACGACCACGGTAGTGTCCAAGCAGTTTGGCCTCCACTGTTCTAATGCCGTTGTTGTAGCGGCTTCCTTCGTTGTATTGCAATTTGTGGATTCAGATGTCAATTTTGGAGAGACCAACATAGTTGGAGGTCTACGGAATGGTCGTTTTCTTTGGTTGGTTTGAGGTTGTCTACCGCTTTTGATTGCCTCAGTGATGGTATGATAGCTAAGGAATTCAGTCTACGTTGTTTGTTTGGCGGCGAGCCTTCAGTGGTCGCCTCCAGTATTTCCTCGTCGGTCAAGTCTTGCCTTAATCCTTTGAAGGCCGTTGAATGTTTGCGGAAGAAGTCCGTCAGGAGCTTCAGTGGTTGTTGGTGTTGTTTACTTCCCTTTTTTAGATTTTTTATGGAGTTTACATTGCAGGTCTTGTTTACGTGTTCGAACTGGTCTTTTATATCTTGCTTTGTTGGGGGAGTAGCACTCTTTTTTTTCAATTTCTTTTTTTTTTCCTGTGTATTTTTGTGGTTTATTTTCCGGGGGACACCCGTAAATCGTGATCTTTTTTTCAGATTTACTTGAGTAGGAGTTATTTCCCCCACCGGTTCTTGTACCTCCGTGGCTAGAGTTGATGTGAGGTCCACGTTGGGCCAGATCGGCGTGTCTTCCTCTTCGATGACTGCGTACCCCACCTCCTGGTGGATCTGGGCCTGGATCGTCATCGCTGACGAGGGCGGGGTAAGCAGCGAGGCGGGCGCGTGGAAGGCCGAGAGTCGGGCAGGATCGCGCCCCGTCTGCGGCGCCGGGGCGGACCACCTGGCCCCATCTGGAGTCACCCTCTCCGCCTCTGCCCCTAGGGGGGGCCCCGTCCGCAGCCACGCCACCACCTCGGCGTCCGCGCCATTTTCCGACAGCCCGTTCCGGGATCTCAACGCCTCCTCCCCTCCGGGAGGTGGCGGAGCACCGGTCGTGGCCGGGGCGAGACGCGGATGGAGGGAAGGAACCGGGGCCACCACAAGTTGGTTTGCATTCGCTGGAACCTCCACAGACCCCTCCGACACCTTCCTGAGCGGCGTCGTCCGTGCACTTGTAGGTAAGTCCTGTGCACTCATGGTCCGGTCCAGAAGAGAATTTGGGATCGTTAGTGCAGGGGCTGTGGCGTGAATCTTCTTTGATGAATTTGTTTGTGTTGAATCTTGACTGGAATCGTCCTGCGACCAGCTTGTGTCGAGGGGGGAGTTTAGCGTGGCGTTAGCTGTGTTTTTTTTGGAGATAGAACTCACGCTAGCACTTCTCAAGCGTCTGCCCGTGGCGTCTTCTAAAACTGGTTGTGCCTGCGGTAGAGTGGGCGTCTTAGCCGGCTTGCCTGGCATGACTGCAAGACTGCCACTCTCCGCCACTCCGCGTCCGCTCCGCGGAGGTAGTAGGTTTTTAAAGGCACTGTAGAAAGACTGGATAGGCACTGTAGAAAGACAGGAATGAAGTGTGGAAGACAGACCAAGACTGCCACTCTCCGCCACTCCGCCATTTCTCCGATCATTTATGGGGGGTAATGTGCTCGCACACCAATAGAGCCTCCTTCAACTTCCGATACCGCGCCATGCAATTCAAGCTGCTAAATGGGCTGTACTACACCCCTTCAAGATCTCCAAATTTGCTAATACTGGCTTACACGCTTGCCCCCGCTGTAAGATGGAAAGTGTAGACCATCTAGACATGTTCTGGGCATGCCATAAACTGGGAGAATTTTGGGAAAGAATATTAACTACTTTGTCGGAGATTAGCGAGAGTGTGTAAGAATTTCAATAACTAACCTGATGGTGCAGCAATCAACGAGGCACTTGGGGAGTCCCCCGAGGGCCCCGACACCTCCCCTCTCCTAGAAAGGGAAAAAGGAGTTGTGTGAGGGATCCCAGGGAAACCCTCCTGGGGGAGAAAACCCTGCCGGAATGAAGATTTAGCAGGATGGATCCAGTCGTCCTCGGTATGTCGCTTTTCAACGCAGGAAGGATTCTTATTCTGACTGCTTCTGTACTCTAAATAAACAAACGGGATATGAGCTGAAGGATAGACATTCGGAAAAATCAGACAGGAGTAGAAAAGACCAATACCCAGCATGTTGGGAGGAAGTGACTAACGAAGAGTCTTGAAGAGTCTCGGATGTCGGGTGTGGGAGGCTGGATAAGGACACAAGTCGGTAGGTAGGTAGAGAGAGAAGGTAAGCAAGAGGCGAGGATGTAGGTAACATGCACCCTAGCTGCGAACTTACGGAGCGTCTGGGGAGAGAAGCGCTGAGCTGTGGTTCCGCTGCACCATATCCGGGATCCCTGGAACAGCGTCTTGACGTCAGAGGACGTCTGACTGAACACGGAAGCACTGCACCGCTACCCGTAGTAACAGGAGCCATGCTGGGAGAGGGAAATAAAGACATAGTCCGCAACCTCCAGCGCCGCCAAAGGGAACCGCGGCACCAGCGAGACATGACAGTATGCCCCCCTCTAAGGGCCCCCCCACCCGGTTTGTCGGGGTGAAACCTGTGAAAGCGGCGGACAAGCAAAGGTGCGTGGACAGCAGAGGCTGGTTCCCACGAACGGTCCGCTACAGATTACCCCTACCAGTGTATCAAATATTGAAGTCGACCATGATGATAACGAGAATCACAAACACCGGAGACTTCGAATTCGGGACCATCATCAGTTGACACAGGTGGAGGACAGACCTGAGAACGGCCAAATCGATCTGGAACATGGAGCTTGAGTTGGGATCCATGGACTACTGGGTGGATTTGGGACCAAGATGGTGGAAGCTGTAATTCAAAGGCAAGAGGACCCTTCGATCCCAATACTGTGAAAGGTCCAAAGAATTTAGGAGACAATTTAGACGGAATCAAGTGTCTGGGAAGGAAGCTTGCCGAGAGCCAAACCAAATCCCCCAGAGAAATCTCGGAAGGTGGTGATCGATGCAAATCCGGAAAACGTTTGGAACTTTCCTGAGCTTCCAGCAAAGCAGTCCTGGCCAGAAGATGTCCCTGTTGGATGTCGCCCATAAGGGCGTCGGCATCTGGAAATGCAGAGGCTTTAAGAAGGGAGGAAGGAGAACAGGAGGGATTGTACCCATAGGTACAATGGAATGGACTTGTCCTAATAGATGCATGAGGAGCGTTGTTGTACGCAAACTCTGCCAATGGTAACAGTTCCATCCAGTTATCCTGTGCAGCAGACGCAAAGTAACGTAGTTATGTTTCCAGAGTCTGATTCAAGCGTTCGGTCTGCCCGTTAGTTTGAGGGTGGTAACCCGAACTTAAGGCTCTTTTAATTCCCAATGCGGAACATACCTGCTTCCAATACCGGGAAATGTACTGCAAACCTCGATCGGACACTATACTGTCCGGTAGACCGTGCTGAGAAAAAATAGAATTGATGAAGTGTCTGGCCATTTGTGGGGCTGTCGGTATTGAGGGTAAAGCCAGAAAGTGGGCCAATTTGGTAAAATAGTCTACTGTTACCATAATGGTGGTATAACCTTTTGAAGCGGGTAAGTCGACAATGAAATCCGTGGAAATTAGTTGCCTGGGACGGGTAGGTATCTGTACCAGAGCCAACTTCCCTAATGGTTTGCTGCAAGGGGTTTTGGCTTGGAGGCAGACCACGCACGATGAAACAGTCTTTCACATCCTTTCTCAGAGTTTCCCACCAAAAATGCCTTAATACAAGCTCGTGAGTGCTGGCTATACCGCGATGTCCGGCCATGACGGAATCATGACACATATGCATCACTTCGGTACGGAGTTGGAGAGTAGGGACATAGACTCGATGGTCCTGATAAAAGCATCCGTCTTCAAAGGAGAGACCCCATTTTTCCCTTTGAAGACTGATAGAGTCCTTGACGAGACAAGTTTGGGATGCAATTGAGTGAAGGAAGTCTTGGACTACAGCGATAAATGTACCCCGAGGAAACAGTCTTTCGGTCTGAAAACCAAGTTTGCAAGTTGGATCTCTGCATGATAATGCATCGGCTTGTAGATTGTTTTTTACCAGGGATGATTGTGAATGTTATGTTGTAGGGGGAAAAGAAATGTGCCCATCTAGCTTGCCGACTGTTACGTGTTTCTGCGTATTGGAGGCTTTTAAGATTTTGATGATCCGTGCGTACTTCGATAGGGTGTTGGGAACCCAAAAGGAGAGGTCTCCATTCCTGAAAAGCTTGCTTTATGGCCAACAGTTCCTTTTCTAAAACCGTGTAGTTGATTTCAGAGGGAGAGAAGGTTTTAGAAAGATAAGCCAGAGGATGTTCTGGTCCATGTGCCTGAGCCTGTTTCAACACGGCTCCCAAGACGAAGTGAGAGGCGTCTGTTTCAACAATAAAGGGTAGGCTCTAGTCTGGAGTTCGCAAGAGCGGAGCCGACGTAAGAAGGGCTTTCAAAGTATCGAATGCTGACTGGGCTTCTGTTGTCCATTCGAAAGTCTTCCCCTTCTTGAGCAACCTTGTTAGTGGCAGAACAATGGAAGAAAACCCCGCTATAAACTTCCTGTAAAAGTTTGAGAAACCCAGAAAGCTTTGGAGTTCTTTGATGGTACGGGGAGGAGAACATTCCAGAATCGCTGTTACATTGCGTGGATCCATTGAAATCCCAGAGGAGGACAGGACGAACCCCAGATAAGTTACTGTCGTCTGATGAAATTTGCACTTCTCTGGTTTACAGAATAGGTGGTTGTTCCGTAATCGGTGTAAGACCTGACTCACATGTTGGTGATGTTCTTTAGGGTCCTTGGAATACACCAGGATGTCGTCAAGATAGACTACTGTAGTATGGAGAAGGAGATCAGAAAAAATGTGGTCGATAAATCTCTGAAAAACAGCCAGAGCATTTGATAAACCAAAGGGCATAACCCGGTAACCGAAATGCCCAAAGGGGGTACGAAAGGCTGTTTTCCACTCATTCCCCTCCTTAATCCTGATGAGGTGATAAGCTCCTCTGAGATCCATTTTTGTGTAGATTGTTGCCCCCTTTACTGCCTCCAAGATATCAGAGATGAGTGGCATCGGATAACGTTTGGGAATGGTGATCTTGTTAAGACCCTGGTAATCAATACAGGGCCTTAATTCGTCTGTGTCCTTCTTCGCTTTAAAAAACAAAGATGCCCCTGCCGGAGAGACTGATTCCGTGATCAGTCCGTTCCTAAGATTGGTATCAAGATACTGTCTTAAGACCGATTTTTCCTTCTCCGAAAGGATGTACATTTTGCCGAAGGGTATGGGCTGTGAAGATTCAAGACGAATTGAACAATCGTCTCTTTGATGAGGCGGAAGCTCTGAGAACTGAGGGGAAGAAAAAATGTCCTGGAACTCTTCATATTCGGAAGGAAGAAGGCTGATCTGGTCCACAATCTTCTGGGATCTGTCAGGGGGCGAAGGAGGAGTAACGAATCCTATAGAGCTGTCCGCAAGACAGTGTTGAACGCAATGTTCTGACCCTAAGAAGATGGAACCGGCTGACCAGTTTATGAAGGGGTTGTGTAGCCTTAACCAGGGCAACCCCAAAATGACAGGATAGTGGGCGGCCTTAATAATGTCAAATATGATCTCTTCTCTGTGGGAACCGATGGACATTTTTAAAGCGAACGTTTGTTCCCGAATGGGTCCTGAAACCAGAGGCGTACCATCCACCCCTTCTACGGGTATTGCGATGGCTTTGGGAGAGCGAGGATTTAGCCCATAAATCATCTATGAACAATCCTGCTGCACCGCAATCTACCAAGGCGGGTACCGTTACTACGGTTCTGTCTGGTAAGGAAAGAGAGACCCGTAAAACTACCATGTCTAATGATGGAGGAATCAGGGTTGGAGAGTGGGAACTAGCACCTGTTGCCCCGACCGTTGTTCCCTTTGCGGCTGGGGTCTGGCGTTTCCCGAACGGGATTGCCGTCTAAGAGGAGCGATTGGGCATTCTTGTACGGTATGAGAGGATGAGCCGCAGTACATACATAGCCCTTAACTTTTCCTGCGAGCACGTTCCTCTGGAGTAAGAGGCCCCCGTGTGATTCCCACTTGCATGGGTTCATCTGGAGTTGTGGTTTTGGGGACGGATACAATGTCTGGCCCAAAGCGGCGACTTCTCCCTTTTTTCCTTTCAGCTTGCCGTTCCTGTAGCCGATAGACCAACTGCATGGTTAGGGAGATCAATTCCGCAAGTGTATTGGGCCTAGAAACCCGTGCGAGTTCGTCTTTTAAATCATCATGAAGCCCCCTTCTGAATAATGTTATTAGAGCGTCATCAGCCCATGAGGTGCCGGAGGCCATTTGTTTGAACCGAGTGATGAATTCTAGAATACCTAAAGATCCTTGCTTGAAATCTAACAGTTTCTCTTGAGAGGAGACATGGTACTCCTTTCTTGAGAACATAGCCTTCAGGCTGGCTGTGAAAGCAGGCACCAAATCAAGAATGGCATTATTGGAAGTGACGACAGGCGTGGCCCAGGCTAGTGCGGGTCCTGCTAGATGGGAAATCATGTATCCCACTCTGTCTCTATCTAAGCGGAAAAAAGAGGTTTTAAATGCAAATTGCACTGTGCAGGCGTTGAGAAATTCCCTTAGAGATTGAGGATTCCCATCGTATTTTCCACCTGGTGATGGGCCCGGAGGGATCTCAGAACTTGTGGGAGGCTTCACTGATATTTGCTGTTTCAGGTAAGCGTTTTCGTGTTTCAAGACTTGTACCTCATGGGACAAAACTTGTACAGCGGTCGTTAACTGCTGCACCTGGTCTAATGCTGCTTGCAGCGTTGTCATAATGTGATTTATTTTTTTGGGGCGTCGCTTGCTGTAAGAATTTCAATAACTAACCTGATGGTGCAGCAATCAACGAGGCACTTGGGGAGACCACTGAGGGCCCTGACACCTCCCCTCTCCTAGAAAGGGAAAAAGGGGTTGTGTGAGGGATCCCAGGGAAACCCTCCTGGGGGAGAAAACCCTGCCGGAACGAAGATGTAGCAGGATGGATCCAGTCGTCCTCGGTATGTCGCTTTTCAACCCAGGAAGGATTCTTATTCGCGGGACCCTGACTGCTTCTGTACTCTAAATAACAAACGGGATATGAGCTGAAGGATAGACATTCGGAAAAATCAGACAGAAGTAGAAAAGAGCAATACCCAGCGTGTTGGGAGGAAGTGACTAACGAAGAGTCTTGAAGAGTCTCGGATGTCGGGAGTGGGAGGCTGGATAAGGAAAAAGTCTGTAGGTAGGTAGAGAGAGAAGGTAAGCAAGAGGCGAGGATGTAGGTAACATGCACCCTAGCTGCGAACTTACGGAGCGTCTGGGGAGAGAAGCGCTGAGCTGTGGTTCCGGAGCCATGCTGGGAGAGGGAAATAAAGACATAGTCCGCAATCTCCAGCGCCGCCAAAGGGAACCGCAGCGACAGCGAGACATGACAGAGTGTTATTGACCCGGACCCTTTGGGAGTGCTGTTTGGGGTGTGGAACGCTAAGAACGCTAAGGGCATGGCTACATTTCTAAATAAAAGCTGCATGGTGGCCAAGAAGTGTATACTTCAAAACTGGAAAAAACCCTCTCCCCCACATTCCAGAAATGGCTGAACTTGCTTACCTTGTCCCAGAACTGCGAGGAGGAATATCTTGATATGGGCCCCATTCGCTCTCGCCCCAAGAACATTTGGACTGCATTCAACAGTTACCTTAACATCCAGGATGCTAGTGCGGCTCGTCTGTGGGCCACTGAGATGGCACTCCGGGGTAGCCGAGTATTGTGTTTATACCTGTTTTTTCGCGCTGGCCTGCCTGCCGGCAGCATGACCACCTTGATCACTGTGTCATTGTATGTACTTATTGCATGTAAATATTCACCCTGATGTGTGTGTGTTTTTTGTATGCCTCTGCCAACAAAAACAAAATATTAAAAAAAAAAAAAATGTAAGAATTGAGCTCATCGAGAGCCCCGGGTCCAGATAGCCTATCAAATACCACCTTGAAAGCCCGCTCAACTGCTTGGGCTCACATTCTTAACAGAATATTCCCAAAAATACTACAAACAGCCCTAATTCCACCAACCTGGAAAAAATCACTAATTATCCCCATTTTTAAGAAGGGAGCTAGAGCTAAGCCACTGAACTACAGACTGATAGCTCTCCTCGATATTCCAGGAAAATGGTTTGCTCGCCTGGTCCTTAGAGATATCCAGGCCTGGTTAAGAAAGACTAAACAGTTGGATAAAAACCAATCGGGTTTTGTAGCAGGCCTAGGTATCACGATTAATTGTTGATGTTGACGGCTATATACAAAAACTGGTTTTAGCATCTAACCAACCAGCATATCTCACATTTATTGATTTTAAACAAGCTTTTGATGCTATCTCTAGAGAATTACTATGGCATAAACTGACAGAAGCAGGCTGTCCGTCGTATTTACTTATGTTAATCCGACAATTACAGATACATTAATACAAGTAAAATTGAACCAACAAGGCCTATTAACTAAACCAATACCCACATTTAGAGGCCTGAAACAAGGTTGCATACTTGCATCTACCTTGTTTCATTTTTATATAAAAGACATAAATAAGGCATTCGAAAACACTAGAGCCTTTCCGCCTAATGTGGGAGGGCAAGCAATTTCATGGTAACTGTACGCTGATGATCTTGTCAGTCGATTTAACAATGATAGGACTACAGTGGAAGTTAAGTGCGTTACAAGTGTATGCAGAAAAGAACTTACCAACGATGAACACTGAAAAATCGAATATTCTTGTGCTATCCAAAAAAAAAAAAAGAAAACCTGTCTCCACATCTGGAGCATAGGTAACATTTGTTTTGAAAGACTACAAAGGGTCATATATTTTGGGCAAAAAATGCATAATAATATGAAAGATCTGGCATATAAGAATGAAATTAGATATAAGATAGAATCATTAACTTTGCAAGCAAAATTAATACACAAGAAGTATGGCAAATTCACTTGCAAACCAATCAATATTTTATAAACAGAAAGTTATTCCAATCATAAAATATGGTGCACAGATAAAATCGCAAGAATACCAGCTTAATTGGAACTTAATTGAGGGAATATATTGGACAACATGATTAGCCTTACCTAAGAGTTTTCTGTAGTGATGTTGTCATGTTTGTCATATTTAGAATGTTATGTGGCTGGTAGGGTCTTCTGCCTCGCGTCCGTGTTTACATTTATGACGACTGCGGACACGAGGCAGAGGAGAGGCGGTTGGCCGGTGGCGTTGGTTCAGCTCTCCGAGCGGGCCTGTTTAATAAACGTAAACTTGCACTTACCTCGCTCCCATGCCTCATTTTTACAGCGGCAACGAGGATGGGATGTAGTGCATGACTACAGGCCTGCCGGAGAAGAAGACGCTGTGCAAGCCCCTGCCCGGCTCGCTGGAAACGTGTACGCGGGGACGGGCACTCGTCAGCTGTGGTTCTCGGATCCTAAACTTGCTGGCGCCGGCTGAAACACACGGCCAGGGCGGGACAGCGGCCTCCCCCTGCGAACGATCGCGGGGAGGAATCGCCCGGTGTGTGAAAGGCACCAGCATACTGCCCCACCCCACCTTTTCAGCGCGCCAACCAGAGGTGAGGAAGCGGGGGGAGGGAGAGGGAAGCGTGAAACAGACTCAACATGCCACAGGCTGCCCAGAGCTCCGGCTCTGTGATTATTAAGCCCTTGAAGACCTCACTAACCAGTGGGAGGGGTTTCACACAAACTACATGAGGGAAGAGGAAAGCAACCAGTAGCAAACTGGTGAAGTCACTAAATAAACAAAGCTGTCTACAGATAAACAAACTGCAAGGCTTGCAGCACAAGTAAATAAAGTGCATATATACAGACGGGACCCAGGCTCACTATACCCTGCCCAAACCTTTTCTATTAACTCTATATCCCCATGAGAGACTAAGAGCCCCTGGAGCCTGCGCAGATTATAAGGCTCTTGGCAAAACAATAAGAGCATTATAGTTCTAAAGACATTTCATACTAGTGGCATATAATAGTGAGTCTACACTTAAAAGCCAGTAGCGACAGCTAACAAGACTTCACAGCGGAGGAAGGAGGAACCAAAAGCGAAGAGACTATAACAAACTGCCACTAGGTCGGATCATATACAGCCAGGTATATTTTAAGTGAAGTCCTTAAACAGAATTCTCAACATGGCTGCAGCAAGCATGGCAGCACCCCCACCATTTTTACCGGAAGCTGGCACACCTATCATTAGGTGGGACAGGTGGAAAAAACTGTTTGACACTTATCTTATTGCAATAGCAGGGGAAAAATTTGCTCCTGCTAGGAAGGAAGCCATTCTTTTGCACAATATGGGCGCTGAGGACCGCAGTGTATACGATGGTTTGCCTGAGCCACCGCAAGAAGGTCAAGGTGAAACTGATTCATATAGTATAGCTGAAAGGAAATTGGCAATTCACTTTGAGCCTAAAACGAATACTACGTTTGAGAGGCACAAATTCTTCAAGAGTGCAGGAACCCCAAGAACCAGTTGAAAACTTCATTGCTGCTTTGAGGACCTTGAGTCATTCCTGTGATTTTGGTCTGCTCACTGACTCACTCATACAAGACCAATTAGTTTGTTGGACAAATAGTCTCAAGATTCAAGAAAGGTTGTTGGCCAATGATCTTCTCCTGGAGGCGGCAGTGAAAATGGCACGAAGCATGGAGCAAACAAGCAAATACATTTTGAACATGAGGGCAGACAAATCAGGATGTGAATTTGCAGCAGTCAAAAACTCAAGGAAGCCCAATGCCTTCAAGGAAATTAAGTGCTTCAAGTGCGGCAGCAATCACCATATTGCCTTGAGTATGTTTTGCCCAGCAAGGAATATCAATTGCTTAAAGTGTCAGAAAAGGGGACATTTTGCAAGAGTCTGCAAGGAAGCTGGGCAGGTGAACAATGTGGAAGTCGGAGTTCCCGAACAAGAAGAGAGTCATGCATTTCCTTTCCAAGGTAAACATGTATTGAAAGTTGCTGAGTTATACCCCAAAGGGAAAGGACAGACAGACGTTTTCTTGATCGAAGGCAGAGTCGTGACCATGAAGGGTGACAGTTGTACACCGTGGACTCTCATATCAATAAAGACATTTGAAGGATGTGTACAAGGAAAGGTGGAACAGCTAGATGAACACATGATTGAACCATATGCTTATGGGAACGTAAAAATCAAGGTGTTGGGGAAAATTCCTAGCATCCATAAAGTACAAAGGTCATAGTTGTGATGCAGATGTGTATGTATCACAAGAAGGGTCCTCCCTATTAGGGTGGGCAGAACAAAGGAAACTAGGAATAAGAATACAGGCCAACGCTGATTATCCCATCTCTGTTGCTGAGGTGAAGGATAGATGGGAACAAGAATTTCCCAAAGTATTTTCAGAAGACTTGGGGATGCTGTAAGAATTTGAACATGAAATCGTTCTCAAGAATGGGGCTGTGCCAAAGGTGCATAAGGTCAGACCTGTATCGCACCACTTGTATGAGAAGGTGAAACAGGAAACACAAAAACTGTTGCAAGGACGAATTATTGAGAGAGTAGAAAGCTCTGAATGGCTATCACCAGTAGTAGTGGCGGCAAAGTCCAACGGTGAAATAAGGCTATGTGTAGATCTAAGGGACCTGAACAGAAACATCCTGGTTGAAAGGCATCCCCTCCCCAACATCGGAGAAAAGCTGACAACACTTAAAGGGGCTAGTACATTTTCTTTAATAGACTTATCTCAAGCCTACCACCAGGTGCCATTACTTGTAGGGAGGCAACATTTGATGACATTTGTGACCCCGTTGGGAACATTTAAGTACTGCAGAATGCCATTTGGGCTGGCATCAGCGGGCGCTGTATTTCAAAGAGTAATGGAGACTATATTGGAGGGGGTACAAAATGTAGTAATCTTCCAGGATGATATTTTGGTCCTTGCTAACTCAAAAAAGGAACATGATGTGATTATTTTGCAAGTGTTTAACAGGTTGGATGAAGCTGGGTTGACTGTGAGAAGGAGCAAATGCAAAATCAAAGTAGAGAGCGTGGAATTCTTAGGGCATGTAGTAGACATAGATGGTGTGAAACCGAAAGAAAGTTTGGTAGAGGCGATTAGGAATGCACCCTGACCAGAAATTAAGGAACAAGTAAGATCATTCCTAGGGCTAGCGGAGTACTATCACAAGTTTGTCAGAGATTTTGCAAGTCTGTCAACACCTTTGAGAGTGTTACTGGGAAAGGGGGTAAAGTCTGTATGGAGCGCTGACTTTCCATGAGGCACCTGCTGCGTATGTGTAAACATTAAACTGTATACCTGTAATAGCCACTTTGCCAGAAATTAATGCACTACTATCTACGGTACAGTAACAGTGCCTTCCCAAGTGGTAGAAGGGGCACCCTTGATCTGTCTGCTAGAGTGTCCTTTCTTTGCAACATAGGCAGGTTGCGATCCAAACCAAATGGTGTGGTCTGGTTGGAGACCCCTCCCATAATGGCGCATGGGATCATGACGGTCTTCCACTTTGAGCCATGTTCCGCTATGCCTGACCGAAGGATGCAGGCTTAAAACGCCATTGTGTTCTTGGTACAGTATTCCCAGGAATGTTTAAAGAGAGCAACACCGGTGAGTGGTCAGATATTGTTCTAGGGAGAATCCGACACTCGACTACCCAATTCAGCAATCTCTGAGACACCAGCCATAAGTCAATACGCAAGTGCATATCATGCACTGACGAACAGAAAGTATATGCACGCTGAGTATTGTTGAGTGCTCGCCACACGTCCTTGAGCTCTAAATCTTCAGTGTGGATTAGTATAGTGCATACTGCATTAATCAATAACCTGGATATTGAGGAAGTGCGATCTAAATGTACATCTAATATAGTGTTAACATCTCCTCTGCTGATATCTGATGCAGAAGGGTATTTAGCACATTCTTGGAACAGGTCCCTATAAAAATCTGAGTCATCAACGTTAGGACCATATACATTGATCAAGAGAACCTTGAGATTTCCTAATTTCCCATGATGTTCTAACATGTGGGTTTCCTGAAGATACAAAAGCTTAACACCAAGCCTATTAGCATATGAGATAACCTTATGTACCTTTATTGGTGACCCCAAACATCATACATTCCAGCTTAAAAGTTTCACATTACATGTATCGTTCCCAGCCATAACCTCTGAAACACATTACGGTAATCATTTTCCCCAGACAACCCATTACGGCAAACACGTATCGCACTGTTTCCACCATGTGTATTTTATAACTCTTGTAACAACAACCCCGTACCCTCCACCCCGTCCCTAATAGTACCAAAACCTTGACTATGTATGTCCCAACCCTACTGCCCCCCACCCTTCCCACCCCAACAATTATATGCACTCTCATTGGGGGGAAACAGTCACCGCTATGAGTGGGGAGCACACGCAAGCTTCAGTATTTTCTCTTCAACATATGAAGAAAACAAATATTACCATCAACACATCATTATTGCATCGTAATGGGCGAGTGATTCAACTGAGGCACAATATCAAGGCGCCACCGGCCCATGTTCTGATGAAAGTGGGATAGGAGTTTTCACAAATGTTGTGGCCTCCTCTGGGAATGTAAAAAAAAATAGGTCTTGTTATTAAATTCTATACACAACTGGGCAGGGTAAAACATGGCATAAGGTATCTCACGCACCGACAAATGTGCGCCTTTCCTGCTGCACCGCTAAGGTATATTCTGGGAAGATGCGCACTACGCTGGACCCCACCTTCAACTCTTGCTTTTCATGTGCGGCTCTCAGCACAAAGTCTCTGTCTCTGCAATTCATCAGGCAGGCAATTATAGGTCTGGGGTATCCACCTGGCCTTGGTCTCGCCATTAGCGCTCAATGCGCATGCTCTACTACAAAAAGTGGGGACCACCCAGGGTTGCCCTTTCAGGGTTGTTCTCTCAAAAGATCCTCCACTGCCGTTTCCATTGTGCCATTAAGAGCGTCCTCCGGCACCCCTATAATGCGGACATTATTCCGCCTTGATCTTGCTTCCAAGTCCTCGCATCTGGCATTTACACTGTCCATATCTTTGGTTAGGGTTGTCAGGTTTAGGGGTAGGCTTCGTGAACTTATCAATGGATCCACATTTCTTATGTCCAGCTCCCTTAGTCATGGTGTACAATAGTGTTATTATATCGCCTTAAACATGGACATATGTGGATAATCGCCCCCAGACCAGGCAAAGGACAAAGGACAAAGAAGAATTCCCTCCACCACTTCACTGCAACTCCGTGCGTCCCTTGGAAGATGTCGTTCAAGAAAATGGGGCAATAGCATAGTGTACCAGCGACAACACCATAACGTTCCCACACCATGCTGTGTACCTTGCGGGCCTGAAGTGTGCTGTGTAATAACTGTATAGACAGATTACCAGCACAAACCTAAAGATGCAGCAGCCCCCGAGTTCTGTGCGAGGCAATGGTGAAGCACCCTCAGCCGCCACCCCTCAGCACTATGCACTTGTATGAAATGTCATAAAAAAGGGCTAAGGCAGCGACCCTGCCAGCTAGCAGCCACACCAGAGCTTTCTCGCATCACACCACATAACCTGCTGCCCAAGGAAACGTTGTGCAGTAGTCAGATCAGGAGTTCCCAATGTGGCCAGTCATCCCTCCCACAGAATCTGGCGGGATTGTAGAACAAACAATATTTACATCCTCCGATGTTGATGCAGCACAGCTATAAGCGGGAGGGCTAGCTGTAAACCCTGATCCGCTGCAAGTTCAGTTTGAGGCCCCTCATGAAGGTTTCCGTCCATCCCGCACCCCATCACCTCCGTCCCTCACAGCCCAAGTGGGGAGATGGCAGTGGGAAAAAAGAAACGGAGAGCGCTCTTTCCGACCTGACCGCATGTGTCCCGTTTGATTCCTGCAGGTCCTCCAGCATCTAACACCCGCCACAAGTCAGCAGCTCACAACGATATTAGGCGTGGTATATTCACTCAGCGTGGAGCTCAGGCACGATCTGCCATCATGGCAAACCGCAAAGCAGCGCCCCCCCTACTGATTCTGTGGTTACTTAGATGTTTAGTACACAATCACTGAAATACAAACACATTTGTTTTTAAAACTATTAGTTTTGTGCAAATAAGTGCTTGGTTTTTTAATGTTGTCTATTTCATTCAGGTTCCACACACTAACCTTGATTATTATCACTGGGGAAATGGGCAGCGTGTTCAAATGTATTTCTTCTGTCTGAGAACAGAACTGGACAGAGTTTCTTTCAGTCTTTGTTTCTGTATTTAACAAAATTAAGTGTAGTTGATGGTTGATCCTCACTTTGTACATGGTTGTTGTGTTTTTATTTAATTTGTGGTCGCATACATTGCTACTATGTGTTACTGACCTGGTTTCTTTTTGTTGACTCTATTCTGGAAAATGTCTTCTCTCAGTATTGCATGTATTTAGGCCGTGCTGGACAGTGTCGATCTGGCGCTGCAATGGTTTGTATAATAAACCGTAATATATCAGATGGTTTGTGTTTTTCTTTCCCGAAATGTGCGACCAAAGGTTTGTTGTCTACTTTGTTTTTTACACAAGACCGATGCTCGCATATTCATTGTCTTACTTGTCTTTTTGTTTTGCCAATATATAGTAAGTTACAAGGGCATTTGATGCCATATATGGCCCATTGTGTAAGGCAGTTAGTAAAGGTTTTGAGAACTCCGTTTTGTCCCCTTAGCTCCACGGTTTTCATATCCTTGGTAAGGGGGCAGACTGAGCATCTACCACATGTAAACAGTACAGATGTGATTTGAGAGCTATTAGAACTGTTGTGTTAAATGGGTGTGGGTATGTATTTGTGGTGTGTTTTCTTGGTTTATGTGTTTGGTTATAAACACGTTTGGGGAGGGTACGTTTAGAAATGGCTTACTTTGTGTTTTTTGCTGTTAAACTGCATTTTCGATACTTTAGGGGATGTTATATAGGTTGGTAGGATATTCTGCTACTGCCGGTGGGGTTTTATCCCTGAGGTTACGTTGTATTTCATATGTTTTATTTGGTTTTCTTTGTGACAAATATGTAAAATTTGAAAATAAAGAGGTAAAAGAAAGAAATAAGGGGAAAAAAAAGAAAAGAGCGGACCTTTCTCCGAGATCCAGATGGTTTGAGTTGCTTTTCTGATACAGCCTTTTCCATATGCTTTAATATCTTGCAAATGTGAAACCCATGCTATAAGAATCATGCTGCATTAGCTAAATTATGCAGACCGGTTCCTGAACGTGTTCACCTTTGGTTGACTGGGAAGGGCACACCATAATTTCAAAGGTTGTCCTAACTGTCCTAGAACAACCATTCGATCTTCCCAGTCTTTCAGTGGCTGCATCTGTCAGTTGTGTATGCACCCTGGTAATCAACATCATTGTTGTCAGCAGTAATGAAGTGTGGAATAGCATTCTCGCTTGCAAGGATACTCGTATTGCTTTATTTCTGTTGACCATGGCCCTAGAAACTTGATCTTATAGGTCTGCTTTAGATGTAATTTGTCAACATAGATTGCAAAACCCAGATGGTGTAACAGGAGCACTATGTTGTGAGGGGCTCAGTTATACTCTTTCTGGGAAGATTTTCATCAGCTAGTCATACGTATACGGGGGAATGTGCATCAGCATACATGTGCTTCAACATGTATGTGTATGTATGTGCATCAGCATACATGTGCTTGAAAAAGATTTTGTAAACAACCTTGGTGCACATTGATGAGATGTGGAAATGCATATTATTCAGGTCTTTTGTGGTCATGTAATGGCCATTCATTTAGTGGCAACATTCTGATACTTTCATTTCCTATTACAGGTGTCTTTGTCTTCCTGTGGCTTCAGAAGGGATCGAGGATAAAGCCCGTTCACCAGTTCATCTTGGGAGAGTGGCTCTATAGTTGTGTGGGAAAGTACTGATACTCCTACGTCTGCAGCATTGTGATGTGATCTATCTATATTTAATTTTAGTACCCGGCTTTGGCCAGGATGTCCATTCTTATTTTCATATTCCACTGAAGAAAATGAACAAATATTGTTTTTTGCCACAAAAGGAAAAACCTGATAGATGTTAATTTCACTAATTAATTGAACACCAAAGTTTCATTTATTTCCTATTTAAATTCTCACATGAATATCATATTTGTATGCTTACTCGGATTACTTGCACTGCTGTTCGACATTTTCGCTGCTAAACATGATATTCACGTGAGAATTTAAATCGAAGGTAAACAAAAATTTGGTGTTCAATTAATTAGTGAAATTAACATCGTGTTGAGTTTATTGCAAAACAAATCCATGCAAAGACAGACACTAAATCTCTCCTAAAAAAATGTGGAAAAATAAAAACACCACAAGACCAGTTTAGCACAGACAGCGCGATGATGAGCACTTTCTACAAATGACCTGTAGAAGGCGCGCGGAACACCATAAAATGTAATGCCGAAAAAACCCAAAAATTAATGATCTCGGGATGACCCATTGAGCTAGAAACAGTTGCATTAAATCGGCAAAGAAATAAAGAATATTCCATGCAAAATTCATGATGCCAGCCCTCACTGTTCATGAAGAGTTACGTCCCCAAGATCAACACCACATACAAACCCCACAAACACTACTTTGTTTGATATATATATATATATATATATATATATATATATTTGTGTATAAACCCGTGTATGGGCCAAAGTTAATATTTTATGTGGTATATGTTAATGTAATTTATTTTCATAGAAAAAAATATTAATGCATCAGGACCACTATATATCCTGAGGCAACAGCTCCCCTTAGCGTTCGACAACTGGCAAAGCTGTGTGCGTTAGGGCAGTATCTACTGCGCATGACTGCATCAGACAAACATACATCTGGCCTTTTAGGTAGATATGTATATATGATACATTACTCACCGTAATTGTATTGCTGGTGTTTGTATCTGCTTAGATTCACATGCTCTGCATAGTCCGACATCTAGTGGAAGTCGCAGAGTATTACAAGATTTGTTTGCAAAACTCGAAAATGGACATTGACAGGGCGTATTAGTAATACTATTGCTAGTGTGAAGTGTACTGTACCCATGGTCCTACACGCATCAAGGTCCCTCGGATTGTTTGTTTCTGATATGAGGTTGCATGAAGTGTAGCGCGAGTACAGATGTGATAAAGCAGAAACAGTGAAAAACCCAGAAAACATCTATGCATCCCCTCCTCCGGAAGGGGAGGAGAGGTGGGCGCTTGTGAATCTAAGCAGATACAAGCACCAAAAATACGATTACAGTGAGTAATGTCTACCTTCTGGAGCTTGTGGATCTGCTGAGATCACATGCTCTGCATAGATTAGCGAGCAGTATCTGGAGAAGGAGGTGGGAAATGAGAAGGTACAGTGGCAAAGAGATGTTTTAGGACCGCTTGTCCCACCTGTGAATCTGCTTTAGTGTGTGTCTCAATGCAATAATGCTGTGTAAACGTATCGATGGAACTCCATGTAGCAGCTTTGCAAATGGCATCTAGAGGGACGTTTGCAATGAAAGCAAAGGCAGCTCCTGTACCTCTGGTAGAGTGAGCCCTGGGGGTGAAAGGTCAGACTTTCTTGGATAGGGAATAGCAGAGCTGTATGCACTTGACTATCCATCTGAAGATGGCGTTCTTTAATACGGGATCGCCTTCTCTTCCAGGTGCTATGGAAACAAAGATTTGGTCTGTTTTCCTTAGAGGTTTAGTTTTGTTCACATAGTGCAAGACCGTCCTCCATATATCAAGTGTATGGTGGCTTCTTTCTGCCGAGTTTGATGGATTTTGAAAGAAGGTAGGGAGTTCTATGGATTGGTTAACATGGAGCTTTGAAATGAACTTAGGTGAGAATTTACCATGCGTTCTGAGGACAACTTTGTCTTTGTATATAATGAAAAAAGGGTCGGACAAAGCCTGTAGCTCACAGACTCGTCTTATAGAGGTGATAGCTACTAGGAATGCAGTTTTGTAAGTCAGAGGTTTTAGGCTGGCAATGTGCATAGGCTCAAAGGCTGGACCCATGAGCTTGGAGAACACAACATTGAGATCCCAACCCGGGGAGAGTTTGAAATTGGGGGAGGGGGGACAGCCTCTTTACCATTTCCATGAATGCCTTATTGACAGGAACTTTTCACCAGGACACCTTGTTTGTTTGTTTGTTTTATTATTTGTAATGAGCAAGCAAACCCGAGGGTATCAGGGCGCAGCCTTTACAAGAATATGCGAAGCTTGGTTACAGTAGTCATAGAATATACACAGAGACATGAAGGTACACCAATATTATATACATATCAACAAAGAATTACATAGATATTATATACATATAGACAAGTGAGTGCACGAGGTTACAGTGTGTGCGGATAGCACGAGAAGGGGATAGCCTGGTGCTTGAGTATCTTTGGCGGCCTACGTTTTCAGCCATGAAACTACTTTGGATCGTAAATTCTGGTAGGGCAGGTCCACTCTGAGATTTGGCGGTAAGGAGTTCCACAGTTTGGCTGCTTTCACTGGGAAGCTGTTACCCCCTATGGTGGCACGTTTAAAGTTAGGGACAGAAAGGCAGTCTTTGTACGCAGTTCTGGTGGGTCTCAGGGAGGGTTGTCTGTGGAATCTATTTATCAGGTAGGTAGGGGCAGCATTATTAAGGGATTTGTGGGTGAGCGATGCAGTTTTTAAGAGAATTTTGTCGTTGATAGATAGCCAGTTGTTCTGTTCCCTAAGTCCTGAGATATGCTCTCTTCTGGAAATGCCCAAAGCCGCTCTGAGGGCATTATTCTGGAGAGTTTGTAATTTACTAGTGGTAGCCTTGGATGATCCCAGATAGAGGGCGTTACAATAGTCTAGGCGGGACAGTACAAGGGCTCTAGCGAGGGTAAGGCAGCTAGTGTCAGATAGAAATGGTTTAGTTGTGCGGATTAATTTACACGTATATGCCGTGGAGGAGACCAGGGAGCTCACCTGTCTTCTGAAGGAGAAATTAGAGTCCAGGTAAAAGCCCAGAGTTTTGACCTCTTGTCCCACCTTGATGTTGTTACCATCGATCATGAAGGAGTTGTAGGCAGGGCCAAGATTCTTTAAGGTGGATGTAGTGCCTAGGATGACGAGTTCAGTTTTATCATCATTCAGGCATAGTCCATGTATGGCCATCCATGTCTGGATGATGAAGTACACCCTATTTAGCAAGGCCAAATCCTTTACATAATCTCCAGAAAGCGGAAGGAGGATCTGGGTATCATTTGCATAGTTGGTGTAGGTGATACCGAGATGATCCAAATCATCGAAAAGGGGCTTGGTAAATATGTTGTATAGTGTGGGGGAGACACAGGAGCCTTGCAGGACACCACAGGTGATGGGTATGGGGTCTGCCGCCGCAGTAGGTGAGAAGACCCTCATGGTTCTACCGTTGAGAAAAGAGGTAATCCAGGTGATGGCCTCGGCCGAGAAGTGAGCTGATGTGTGGAGGTGTGTGCATAGGACAGAGTGATCGACCAGGTCGAAAGCTGCAAACAGATCGAGGAGGAGGAGGAGTAGGGCAACTTGGCCATTGTCTTTGAGCGTATCGATCTGGGCTTTCAAGTCGATGAGGGCTGTTTCAGTTCCATGTTGAGGGCAGAACCCTGATTGTCTTGAGCCTAATAGATGGTGTTCTTCTAAATATTTCTGTATTTGTACATAGGCGACCTTGTCCAGGATTTTTAGTAGGAAAGGAACGGTCGTTATAGGTCTGTAGTTAGTGGGTGTGGCTGGGTCAAGTGTGTTTTTTTTTTAATAGTGGAAGTACCCAGGATTGTTTCAGATTGGTGGGGATGGAGACAGCGTTAATCAGTTTCGTGATGAAGGGGGAAGAGGTCGCGGGCGGCATCTTTAATGAGCTGTGCCGGGCACAGGTCTCCCTGCAGTTGGAAGGTTTCAGAGACAGGATGATTTTTTCTACTTCGAGAATCGTAACTTTAGAAAAGTTAAAGCGAGGGAGATCTGTGAGAGTGGGCGTATCTGGAGTTTTTGAGGGAAAAGTTTCGTTGAGGGACACCTTTTATGGGAGATTTTACTTTGGAGGGTCGTGATTTTGTTGGCTAGGGTGCTTTGGCTTTTCTGAAAACCAGTTTTTGTCTTTAGTACAGGTGTCCGGAGGTACTATGGGGGTTTCAACCTCTTTAAGGATGGAAAATAGTTCCTTCATGTTTGATTTCGCTTGGGATATGTGAGAGTCAAAGGAAGTTCATTTAGCCAGGTAGATTTCTTTTTTGTAGAGTGTGGCTAGTTTGGAGAGTGAGTTTATTCGCGGCTGAAGGGGATTTATTCCAAGTGGCCTCACAGTTCCTTTTTTGCTGCCTTAAATTTTTAAGGAATGGAGTGTACCATTTGTTTAGGTGCGTATTCGGTTTACTTGGTCTCAGTTTGAGGGGGGCAATTAGGTCCAGCGAAGTGGCCATGATCTTGTTATATACTTCAACCAGGGTCTCTGGGTCCAGGTTGTCTGGGAGTGTGTTGAGTGTAGGGAGTAGGTTCGGGATGAGTCTTTCAGCTGTCATATTCTTCTTATTTCTTGTGAGGGTGGGCAGGGCCAAGATAATTGGTGGGGGTCTGTCAGTAGAGAGCAGGAACGAGACCAGGTGGTGGTCGGTCCAGGCTAGTGGTGAGATATTTGTAATGTTCGCTAGACAGTTGTAATCGGCAACCCAGTCGAGTGTTCTGCCTTTGGAATGTGTAGGTGCCATACTTCTTTGCGCAAAACCTAGTTCCGAGAGAGTGTTGACTATGGTGCTGGCGGAATGGTCTTCAGGATCATTGTAGCCCATGTTGAAGTCACCCAGGGTGAGGACTTGGGCAGAACTGGTAAGGTTACTGGAGAGGATAGTATTAATATCTTCATCAAATGTGCCAATGGGGCCTTGTGGGCGGTAGATCAAGTGGATGTTGAGAGTTTGGGTGTTGGTAAGTGGGATTTTGGCTGATAGTGTTACGCATGATGGAACGTTGGTGGGTTTTGCTAGTCTCATGGTAAGACTGCATTTGTGGATAATGGAAACACCTCCTCCTCTGGAATTAGGACGATCTTGTCCAACATAAGCATGGGGCCTGCTGCTGGGTGCAACCAGGTCTCAGTAATGGCAAGGATGTCAAGGTCTTCTTTGAGGATCAAGTCGGCAATTTCTGTAGCGTGAGCTACTAGCGATCTGGCGTTGATCAGGGCTCCCTTTATTTTGGGGCTGGTTATGTTTTTAGTGGTAGTAATGTGGCGCTTGTCCTGTGTTGACTCAGGGGTGGCCTGAATGAGGGAGCTGGGTGAGGGTTTATGATTAGAATTTTGGGACAAGTTGGATTATTTAGTGGAAGACCTAGGTAGAATTTTGGAGTTCTGTAGGGTAGGCAGTGAGCGTGCTAGGGGCTCATACATTTTGGCTGATCTGGCTCTGAGTCCAAGGTTTCTATTGATGATAGAGCGAGGGGGACTAGTAAATTGCAGTGGTTGGGGGTCATTTATATCTGGGTATGAGGACCTGGTGTTAGGCATGGTAGAGTATTGCAGGTTAGGTAGCTGAGGAGCCATACTGGGCCGTACTGCAGTGTTAATGAGGATCAAGATGCAGGCAAGCAAGTTGGTAATTAATGTACACATGCTCACTGGTAATGGCAAGAGTGTTGGGTGATCGGGGAGTTGGCTTGGTTAACACTGGTTACACTGACGTACGTTAATGTGACACCTGGGTAGGGCTAAGCGAATTAGCTACGAAGCATTGAGAAGCACTTCAATTTGGGATAAGACAATGTTACTGAGATGCACTAGAAACACCTAAATTGAGATGAGGTAGTATGGCTAGAGGCAGTGAGTAGCAGCTAGATTTAACATCAGGCAGTGTGGCAGAAATGCACTTGTGACACCTAGATTTGAGATAAAACAGTATGGCTAGAGGCAATAAGTAACATCTAGATTTGACATCAGGCAGTGTGGCAGAAATGCACTGGTAACATATAGATTAGAGATAAAACAGTATGACTAGAGGCAATGAGTAACACCTAGATTTGACATCAGACAAAATGACTAGAATGCATTGGTAGCATCTAGATTTGAGATGGGACAAATTGTCAAAGCATTGAACCTGTGTACACCCCTAGAGTATTCTGTTCTGTGAAGTGTTGTAAACTGATAGGGCCGCCAGATGCACTAGGCCGGAGCCTAGTAGGTAAATCATGTAGTGTAGAATGTTAGCTGGGGAACATTCTGTTGGGTTTAGTGTTTGTGGCATGCACCATATCACAAATCTCTTCCATTTATTGAAATAGCAGTGCCTGGTGTTGGGTTTCCGTGCCTCTTTTAGGATCCCCATACACCTTTGTGGACGATTCAAGTGGCCAAATTCTATGACTTCAGGAGCAAAGCTGCCAAGTTCATAGATTGAGGGCGCTGGTGGAGAGATGCTCCCTTGTGTTGTGTTAGCATGTTGTACAGACACGGCAGCTTGATTGGGTCGCACATCGCTAGTTTGAGCAGATGTGGAAACCAAGGTTTGTTTGTTTGTTTGTTTGTTTATTTATTTATTGTGCGCACCAGACCCTAGGGTAGCAGGGCGCAAGAGAACAAGGAGGTTTACAGCTTAGTTAACGTTTACAGGTTACAGATTAGTTAACGTTACAGGTTACAGGCATAGTGGACATTTCGAATCTGCAGGGTAGGGCAAGTGCAAGTGCAGATAAGGCGTAGCTAAACAGTCAAATCTATGGCGATCAAACAGTAAAAGCAGGTTAGTACAAACATTATAAGAAGACGTTACGTATAAAGTGACATACGCTATGTCGCATTCTCAATAAGCCATTTTATGGTGTTCTTTCTGAAGTTATTGAAGGTTTGGTCAGATCTGAGTGCAAGGGGTAGGGAGTTCCATAACTGTGCTGCCTTAACTGGGAAGCTGGAACCTCCAATGGTGGCTAGTTTGAATCTGGGCACTAGGAGGCAGTTGGGGCTGGCTGTCCTTGTGAGTCTCGTTGGATTTTTCCTGTTGAAGCGTTCTGAGAGGTATCGGGGAGCTTTGTTGTTTAGGCATTTGTGGATAAGGGACGCAGATTTAAGGTTGATTTTTTCTTGGGTGGAAAGCCATTTGTGTTTTCGTCTTATTTCTGAAATGTGTGCACTTCTGGGGATACTTAGGGCCGCTCTAAGTGCATTGTTTTGGAGCACTTGGATTCTGTGGATGATTTGTTTGGTAGTCCCTATGTAGAGGGCGTTGCAATAATCTAGTTTCGATAAAATGAGGGCTCTAGCTAGAATAAGACAGCTGTCCTCTGAAAGGAATGGTTTCCCAGCTCGTATTAACTTGCATGTATAGGCAGTGGATGATGACAGTGAGTTCACCTGTTTGGTGAAAGATAGTGTCGCATCAAGGTAAAAACCTAGGGTTTTTACTTCTCTGGCGACCTTGATAGTGTTGCCATCGATGATGAAGGCGGAGTAGTTTTGGTTAAGTTTGGAGATACGGGCTGCCGTGCCCAGGATGATGAGCTCTGTTTTGTCATCGTTCAAGCATAGGCCATGGTTGGCCATCCATGCCTGAACGATGCTGTAGACTCTATTCACCAGAGCCAGATCTTCGACGTAATCCCCAGTAAGTGGTAAGAGAATCTGAGTATCATCTGCATAGTTAGTGTAGGTGATACCCAGATTATCAAGATCGTCAAAGAGTGGCTTGGTGAAGATGTTATAGAGTGTCGGCGAGACGCAGGATCCCTGGGGCACTCCGCAGGTGATTGGGATAGGGTCTGCTGCCGCTGCGGGGGAGAACACCCAGGTTGTCTTGCCCACATAGGAGCAACCAGGATTAGAGTTACTTGTTCCTGGTGCATCTTGTGCACTATTCCTCTCAGGAGTGGTGCCGGGGGGAAACGCGTCCCTGACCAGTTCATCCAGAGGGTGATCCCCTTGGACCCTGGTTGGGGAAACCTGGACGCAAAGTCTGGGCATTGTGTGTTTAGGCTTGTGGCGAACAAGTCTAAAGGGGGCTGACCCCATTGAGAGAATATTCTGTCTAGGATATCTCAGTTGAGTTGCCACTCGTGTTCTTCTGGTAGATAGCTTGGACAGACTGAGTGTGTGCCTCTTTGCTTGTTTAGGTAGAACATGGAAGTGGAGCCGTCTGTGAGGACCTGCACCGCTTGACCTGTAAGATGTTGCTGAACTTCAGCAAGCGCATTGCTTTGCGTACAGTTATATGGTGACCGACCGTTTAGTGAGGTACTTGCAACATCATGTGTTGTACTCTCTCGTTTGAGGGGAAAGCCTGCTCCTCCTTTACCTTTAGAATAGCCCCAAGAAATATTTTTTTTTTGGCTGTGGACTAGACTTGATTTCTTCTCATTGATGGAGAAGCCCAGATTGAAAAGAAGGTCTATTGTCTTTTGCATATTTTATTTGCAAATCTGAGGAGATTTCCCGGTGATTAGACAGTCGTCCAGATAGGGGTATTCTGGGATGGACCTTCTGTGTGGGTGTGCTGCCACTACCACAAGTACCTTTGTGAATACTCATGGTACTGAAGCGATGCTGAAGAGGAGTACTTTGAACTGGTAGTGAACTCCCGCTATCTTGAGACGCAGATATTTTCTGTGCGCAGGGAGCATTGAAATATGAAAGTATGCATCTTTCATATCCAATGTTGCCATATGGCGTCCTTCTCCAGCAGTGCCTTTACTTCGTCCAACAGTATGCCTTTCTCTTCAATTGACATTTTCCTGTTTCTTGGCAGGCGGTAGGGTGGTTTTTGCAACAACTCGATACAATACCCACCTGCCACGGTGGACAACATCCACTTGTCTGACATTATCACCTCCCATGCATGAGTGAAGTGGCATGGGAGGGGACCTGACATGGTGAGTCATTGTTTGAGAGGGGTGGAGCCTCTCCCAGGTGAGGTTTTGCCCCTTCCTCTGACCATTTTAGTTCCTCTTTGAAAATTGGAAGAGGAATCTTGACCTTGCGATTGACCCCAAGACAAGTACTGTCCTCCCAGAGTGTAGCCTGAGGAACGTTAAGCACCCCGACCCCGAAACCTTCTAGAGTTTGAGGAGCCCCGTTGAACATAGGGCTTGTTTGTCAACTGGCCAAAAGATTTGAGAGTGTCGTATTCCTCCTTTGTAATCCTAAGGGCGTCTTCAACAACCATCCATCAATAATAGATTAGGCACCACTGACATGTTTGAAAGGGGTGCCTGAGTTTCTAACTTAAACCCTAATTGTCTGAGCCAGGCGTATCGTTTGATGACCGTACCCTCTGCTATGGTGCGTCCTGCATTATCTGTCGCATCAAGGTTATTATTCAGGATGCAGTTTGATATCTGCTTGCCTTTTGTAATAGTCTTCAACAATTGAGCCTTTAGGGGTTCCGGGATGGCTTTGAATTGTCGTTCCAGTTCATCCCATTTGTGGCAGCCGTAACTAGCCAGAAGCATTGTTTTGTTGGCGATTCTGGTCTGGTATGCCGAGGAGGAGGCGACCTTTCTCCCGAAAGTATATATCTTTTTGCTTTCCTTGTCTGTGCCTGCCCTCTTTCTGGTAGTGGTGACCACTAACAAATCTGGTTTAAGCTGACCCCTAAAATACAGTGAGTCAGTCGGCGCCGGTCTGAATAGTTTTTCTATTCTGGGGTTGACCGCCCTTTTGAGACTAGGCACCAATAGGGATGGCTGGATGCGTCTTTGTACAAACTGCATGAGTGAAATAAACTGGGTGGCAGACCTTTTGTCCCCCAGAATGTTTTCCACAAAGTCTTTGTCGACCTGTGCTTCCTGAGTGTCGATGTTAAAGTGTTGTGCAGCCTTTAGTAGCAGTTCATTGTACAGTAGTTGGTTATCAACGGGAGAATCTGCTACCGCCTGGTCCTGATGGCCTGGCGACTGGATTACGCAAATGTCGTCATCGTCGTCATAAAATAGGTCTTGGTCTTGACTATGAAGGTCACCTTGAGACCCTGGGTCTTGTGACCCCCAAGGCGTCGTCATAGTACAACTACTGAGAGGGGTCTTGGTAGGTCGAGGGCCCTAGAGCAGAGGTGCTAGGCTGTGGCTCAAGACGAGACCTTTTGGCAGGGGGCTGCTATGCTGAGGCCCCTGGCTGTGAGGCATATTTAAAGGGATGACAGTGGCCTGGGTGTCTGTCCATAAAGTCCACAAAACTTGACATCCTCCTTAAGATTTTATTAAACTGTTCAGGTGTATAGTCATATGAAGGTGGGAAGCCTGACATGATAGAAGTGGCCTGGGAGGGAGTTTGATCCTTGTGGTGGATAGCCCCTGAGAGAAAGTCTACAGGGGGGAAATTGCAGCATTTATGTTTATCGAGGCCAAAGGCATCGAAATTTGTAATTTTGTTCCGACGACCTCGCTTTAAGCAGGGAAGCACTGATGTATTTCTTGATTAACTCTTGTAATTTTTGCGTTTTCTTGGGGGACGGCGAAATGCCTTTTGCCTCCTGTTCTTCGGTGCGCGAAAGGAGGGCCTTTTTGTGTGCGGTATCCGGACCGACATTCGGTTTCGGAGGCCTGTCATGAGGCAAAAGCGTACGCGATGGCCCAGAGAACAGTGAAGAACCTGAGACTTTCCCTGTGGACACCGCGCACAATCGTCGAAAGTCGGCCGTGGGGTATGTTTTTAGTGTCTTTGTGCTTGTGTGTGCTCTGGCCGCGGGGTGTCTTATCTACCACAGAGTCACTGGCCTGCTTCTTGGAGTCGGGGGCCCGCATATGGGGTTCCAACGAACCCTGCTCACCTTCAGCGTCACTCATGACCGAGATACTGCCCTCACTGGAGCCTTCCGTCACGTCGATGAAGGCCTTGGCATGCATGGCGTGAGCGGGCCAGCGTTTGGTCGGACAATCCCTTAAGGTTTTAGGTCAAAAAAGTTGACAGGATTTGAAAACTTTTTCAGGGTGATCCCTCGGGAGACAGTAATTGCACACACTGTGTGTGTCCTTCCACAAGAATCTTCGGTGGCAGGTAGGGCAACAATTAAAGGGTGTTTTGTCCATTATTTTTTAAAGGTCAGATTGGCGAGGGGAAGACAGAATATGCATTCTCTAAAGAGGTCAGTATGAAGAACCCTCCCCCCTCTCTCCCTACTGTAATGGGCCAAGGCCGAAGAGGCTCGTGTAGGCCGTGTCTGGTCGTCGATCAGTCAGTCGTCGATGATGAGGTGTTCATCGAAAGCCGTTGAGCAGTCTGTTGGCCGTGCGGCAAAGCGAACAATAAAGGAAAGAAAGAGTCTACAAGTAAACTTTCAACTAATTAAAGGCATCAGCCTGGAAGAGAACTCTGCATTTTCGACCAACTTCGATGGCGGAAAAAAACAATCTGGGGTGCCTGGACGCGTGAAGGACCATGGGTACAGTACACATCACACTAGGGATAGTATTACTAAAACGCCCTGTCGACGTCCGTTTTTGAGTTTCGAAAACAAATCTTGTAATACTCAGACTTCCACTAGATGTTGGACTATGCATGTTATCTAATCAGATGCACAAGGCTCCAGAAATGTATTTATATTTATGTATTACATTCAGATTATTTTATGTCTTTTTTTATTTGTCTCATACCTATTTCAAGATTTCATTGCACTCTACTGAATTCAGTAATACAAAGGGTATTTGTTACAGGAATTTAGAATGTGATATTTTGACATTTGGTAATCTAGGTACTCAAATTAAGGCAGGTCACCATGCAATCGTATTTTGCTTTGTTTTCGGTAGTGAGGACCAATTCTCTCAAGTGTGCGCGCACCAGGAAAAGGCACCAATGTTCTCACGCTGACATTCTATCCCTATGTTAATATCCATCTCTGTAGGCATGGAACCAACTCCCCATAACGGCATGTGGTGGTGCTTGCTTCCTAAAGAGGGGTGCATATCGGTCACTAAGTTTCTGAGAGCGGCTACACATACCACAGAATACATGAGTTGGTGTTAGAATGATAAAAGGCGTGATCCGATTCTCAGCAGTAATAACTCGGTCATTCTCAAATTCCATTCAAGACACTAACCTTTAGACTCATAGTCACAGAAGCGCTCCAGCTCAGAGTCAAAAGCAGTTGCTGTAGTCGGTGAAACAGGGGGGGACAGGGAAATAAAGAAGTAGGAAAGGGAGAGAAGGGAACAAGAGAAGACGCAGTAAAAACACAAGACAATAGTCAGAGACAAAGGAAACTGAAGCACCCAGGACAAGGGCGTGGACGATGAGTACACACAGGATGAGCGAGGCAGAGTAAGTGCAGGGCGCAAGACATACATGGTATATACAGGGAAAGCAATGTTCGAGCAGACAAAAGAGTCAGGATGAGTGCAGGTAGGATAGGTTGAATGAAAGCTGATGGCATAACGGCATTCCATCCCCTGAGCAGCTGAATATGGAAATCTGGACAATTAAAGCAAGTGTGACAATAAAAATAATAAAAACACAACATTACTACTGACCATCAAGAGGACCAATGAGGTTTATAAGTCACTTAACATTATCATTCATTTCCTGTATGACTGGTAGGGAACATAGCACGATCACTGGGCAACGTCATCACTCCCTTAAATCCATGACTTGCGCAGTCCCCAAAGACTCACTGCCCTTGCCAGTTTTATTTTACGCACATCTTTTTTTTCCCAAAACGTTTTATTTTTTTTATTAATCACATGACCGCATGAAAAATAAGTCCCCAAAAAATTGTCCTTAAAATTCTGCCCCTTCTCACACACTCCTACTCCCATGACAGTATCGCAACACAAATAATTGTAAGATTTGCATGTGACATTCTAGGGATAAATGTGGGCATAACGTCCATATTGAGGGCTCTTAATTTCACTGTGCATGACACTTGGGAATTCTCTTTTCATATATTCTAAAAAGGGAGCCCATATTAGCATAAATGTTTTCGCCATTCCTCTAACGTGAGCAGTGGGTTTTGCCATCGCCAAAACATGCCCAACTTTGTTTATCCATAAATCGATGGGGAAAATGCTATTCTGGTTCCGACACAACAAAATACCAATTTTGCTGCCAGAATTAACTGAACAATTAAGTGATCTGTCCCCGATGTTCCAGGATAAGCAGGTCTACATTGTGCCTCAAGATAAAAGTTGAGCGGGTGTTAGGCAGGATCCCGGGCAGTTCCCTTGGGGAACAATGCAAAAAGATTAAGACCACAGTATTATTTTTTTTTACATTTGTTACTCGCCCAGACCCGCAGGTATCACAGCGAAAATTCAATAGTAGCATTTTTATACACTGTTACAGTTACCATCACACAGAACATATTTAAACTAAAATGCACATAAATCATGTGATCACATTTCTTATACTGAATTCCAATCGGTTAAAAGCAGGTCATATTTTGTTTGAACACTAGTTGCAGATCTAGAGGCGACCCCTGGAGTAACAAGAGGGCCATGGGGTTACGTTAGTTGTTTAGATTCAAAGGGGGTGGTAAGCCAATAGCATTCTGTTAGGTTAATATTTGTTAAATAACCAGGTTTTCAGTGCTTTTTTTAATCTTAGTAGGGAGTCCTCATTTTTGATACTAAGGGGTAGTGTGTTCCAGTGCGAAGGGGCTAGGACTTTGAAACTACTTGCTCCTGCTCTACTGTATTTGTATTGAGGAACTTCCAAGAGGGCCAGTTTATTAGATCTCAGTGTCCTACAGGGGATTTTCTTTTTGATGATGTTGTTGAGGTAGCTAGGCGCTTTGTTCGTGATGCATTTATGGACGATGCTGAGTATTTTGAAGATGATTCTCGCTTCAATAGGCAGCCAGTGGTTTTCTCTCCTGATGCTAGATATATGTTCTGACTTCTTTATACCTAGAACCGCTCTAAGGGCTTTGTTTTTTAATAGTTGGATTTTATTTAAGTTGGTTTTGGATGTTCCTAGGAAGAGGATGTTACAGTAACCCAGTTTCGTTAAGATCAGCGCTCTGGCCAGAGTGAGCAGTAAACCTAATTGGTAGCACTCTGCACCACCCAGATTTACCTGGTAGCTGTGGCTGAGCAGTCAGACCTCTCTCAAGAAGAGTAGGGCAGTATGCAGAGTATACACAATAGGCCAAAACACAGAGCAAACAAACATTGACCAGAGCTTTGTATAAAAAGTATATAATTATTTATTTAAAACACACTTTATGACATATACTAGCACTCTCAATCAAAAGCAAGTTAAAACACAGTCAGGTAAAGTATACACACCTCCCTTAATAGTTATCAGACAAGTCCGGGTTAAAACACTACTATTTGTTAGAACAGATGTGAGCGCTTAACCAAGACGGCACTCTGATAATGTAGTTAAAGGGAGAGAAAAAGGCAGAGCATAAGAATAAAACAGTGCCCAACACTTAAGAGTTCAGAGCAAGGGGAGAAAGGCAGGTTATACTGTAGAACCAAAGTTCATAGGCCAGGCCCACTTTAAATGGAGCAAAGCGAAATGTGCCCGGGATCACACGGTTTAAAGTGCACTGAACGTCTTTGCAGAGTGTTCAAAAGAGGTTGGGGTGATTCAAAAGATATAGTTAGAAGGCCTGGAGCCAACTCAGTTTAGAAGCCAAGGATTTAAGGGTCACCCTTAGAAATCTATAGAAAGGGAGGCCTGGCAGGACACAGTACCTTAAAGAGAAAGGAAGCTCCAGCGGGGGCAGTTGTTCCTGGCAGTGTTTGCAGTTCGTCGTTCCGACCAGGGGAAGAGAGCATCTCGGTGAAGAGGAAGCTTGGAGTCATTGCACTGCACAGGGATGAAACCAGCCGCGGAGTTCCCGATTAAAAGGTGCAGTTCTTTTATTCGCTGTCAAAAGTGGTGAGCTTGGCTATCCGGCCGGGGTGCTTGGCATGGGCGATTCGACCAAGAGACGTCTTTGGAAGGCGAAAAGGGCGAACTGGTTGATCCCACCAGCTCAGGGGAAGAAGACTCGTCCAGTAGATCTTCACTTGTCGTTGGGAAAGTGGTGAGGTAGTTGCAGCAGGGCTTCACCGGTGGTGTCGTCGTTGCAGATGGCTCAGCTTCTTCCCTCTTCGGATTCCTAGGTCCTGTGGCGACTTCTGAAGTTCCAGTCCCAAAGGCCCTGCTTTTATGCAGAAAAACCCCCATTCATCAGCCTAGCTGTCAATCACACATGCTAAGTGGTGAGCCGGGTGGCTCACCACTGGGCCAATCAGAGTAGAGTGCGACTCGGGTTGCTAAGGCAACGCAGTCCAGGGTGCCAATTCCCCCCCCCTCCACCCTTCCTGTGGAACCCAGAAAAAGTGGCACCATTTGGAGGGCTTCTGTGGAGAAGCCCGCCAAAATAGTGGAACAAAGGGCTCAACCTTGGTCAGAGTTACAGAGACGGACACAACCGCCATTCTAGAATCAAGTTCTGGCAAAAAGACGCAACCGGCGATTTAATATTAAATAAACCGGCGGTATCTTTAACATTACACCATAAAGTGGTGCGTTTAAAATCAATGGGAAAATCCCATAGGGAATATTCCGGTGGAATATTCCGAGTGATAACCACTGCCACCAGCCAGAAACTCGACAAGTGGGGACTGCACAGTGCCCCCTTGAAAACAGACCCAGGGGCAATCTACTTAACCCCTTCCAGTACTTTCACAATATGATGGTTTGTACTAGTTCTGTTCACAAATTTGGACTAATAAAGCCAATGGTGACTTTACATGCCCTGGGAGACAGTAGTCAGTCCCAGGGTATGGAGTCTATGTTTGGGGGTCACTGTGACACCCCTATATTACTGCACTGAGGGTACTGTGTCACACATATACAAAAAGAGATAATACCCTATTGGAGTAAAAGACCCATAGCCCATAGCCCATAGCCCATAAACACATACAAAGTCAAAGAACATCTCAAATCATGCCCAAGAGTGGGAGGAAAAGAGTCTCACTCTTAGCAGGAGAAAATAACAAACCCCAGAAATCCAGCAAAGCTGCTGGGGGACTCGCTAGGTTTGGGAAATTAGCATTATAAGAGAATTCTCCCTAACACTGGGTTTCCTGGAATGTCTACACCCAACATCAATTTGATTCTGGACTGTATCTCACACCAGAAGGTTTGCTAAACTGGGCATCCGCATACAATATAAAGCAGGGTGTGGCTTTTTTGCCAACATTTCTCCAACACCAGTCAGATGCATCAACATTGGCTGCATAGAGCTTGCCCACGGTGCGATACGACCTCAACAGAACCTGTATCTGTGTCTCAGTTACCCGTGTGCAAAAGAACACTTTTTTATACCACAATAAATCCCCTTTCCTTCCTCCTCGGTAATGGCCATGCCCAAGTGTTTACATATGTTCTCTCGTCGGGAATATCTGTATTCGCTAGTGCCGCATTTAAGCTAGAAATGAATCCTTTTGAAGCAGCAGTCGACTGGAAGATAATCTCTCAAACCGTAGGTCACCTAAATACAAACTTTTAAGACGGACTGATGACCCTGATGACCCAATGTGGAACCTAATTGTATCTAAATCTTTCAGTCTCTTTCAGGTCATAGACCCTCCTGCAACTTTTAAAGGTTTTAAAAGCTTGCCATTGAAGAGGAGCAGCCTTTATTGTCCCAATGCAAGAATTCCAGGCCCTGAAGACTTGGGGTGAAGTCCCCATTTACAGTGATGGGCGTGTAAGGGGATGGGCATTTTTAACAAACCCTTAATATGCCCCATGCCTATATGGTGCCTCTCTCAGGCATACAGGCACCAGGATTCAACAAAACCTTTATATTCAAGAGCGAATACTTATATAATAATTTACTTTCAAGCATGAATGTGTGACAAACTTTGTACGCTCCTGCTGAAGATGGGCCAGTGAAAAGCAGGGATGGGCGAGTGATACAATTATATCATCAGCAAATAGTTTAATGGTATGGGAGGTTTTCCCAAAAAATTATAACTGTGATATTCATCGGATCCTTGCCACTCAAGATTCCACTGTTAAGGAAAATAAAATGGAGGCTAAGGAACACCCTTGATGTGTACCCTTAACCAAGGGTCTTTAATCGATGGGGACTCCACTGACAGTTGCAACATTTCTTATCACTATCTAGATAACACATTCTGAGGGAATTTGTAGCAAATATGAAGTGGTGGTGGGACACGTTATAAACAAGTTAGAATTAGGCAATTGCACTGCTTCTGACACGGTAATCAGCTGTGATGTCAAATGTAGAAACTGGCAAAGGACACACAAAAGAACACTAGAAAACGGTATTTGTCGTTTATGGAAAAACAACTCAATTTAAAAGCCCTGATGAAAGCTTTTTCTTGTGAGATGATTTTCACGTGCATAGACTATCACGTGCATAGCCTATCAAGCCCAATGTTACATTCTCTGCAAATGAAAATCCTACTGTATCATGAAGCCTGGCTCTATCCTGCCCAACATCTGCAATTTGTCAAGGACTTTCGATTGTACAAGGAATTTGGCTTGACCCTTGTATGATCACCTTATACAGGCCTTTCCTATGGCCTCTTGGTACTTGTAGTTTCTTTACTCACAATGTTCAACACAGTCTCTTTGTTCAGGAGAGGGGTACCAGCCAGAGACCTTCGACTGAGCGCACACGTGGCACCGGACCACTCCATCTCTGGTACCAAGTTTGTTCACAAAAGAACTCTCGTCTATTTATCTTCTTAATGTTGCCACTGCAACCTTGAGCCTAACACAGTACGGTTGACTATCAGGTTCTTCCGACTCACTGGCTGTGCTGAACTCGTTGGTGGTTCCTTTGCCGCTGGAGTCAAGGACGGTACCACAATGGCCACCACGTCTCCCCGCCATGGCTATCAGTGCGGGAGGGTGCCATGTACCGCTGACATCCATCACAATATTTGCCAGCTGCGATTCCCGGTCTTATGTTTCTTTCATTGGAGGGTTTGCTAGTCTGGGTTGAAAAGGGTGAGGGCAACTCCTACCTTGATGTCCTTTCAGGTCTCGCTGCCTTTCTCCTCTGTTTGAACTGCCGTCCTGGAATGGCTGATTCCTCATGCATTCGGCTTTGCTCATAGTATGCTCTTGTGGTCTGCCTTTTATCCCTATGGGGAAGGGAAAGGGTAGTCAGGTGTGTAGTTGTCAGTAATTGCCTGACCGTTGTGTTGGGACATGTCAGGTAAACGGCTTGGGTATTAGTCCGTTGTCGTTCACGCTGTGAGAAAGTGTTTGTGTTGGAAAAGAGGGTGGGGGTAGTGTTTCTAAGTATCCTACTGGGCAGGATGGGGAAAAGGTGTCATAAGGAAGGGGATACTGCATACCAACATTCGGTGTCCCACTTCCACTCCCCGAAGAACCCTCATCCAAGTTAAACCTCCCACACTGGTCCACCCCCAGGAACTGTATCCAATAGTGATGGCTGTGTCCTGGCCACCTGGATGACAGATCCCCGGGGAGTAGTGAGTGAGACACTTTCAGTTTTCTCACACAATGTACATACATTTCGCATATGTACACGAAAATCCATGTACATCTATCCAGCCCCGCAGTCTCACTTGTGTAGCCCCCAGCCTTTGATGCACTGTCTTCTGACCTTTTCTCCTCCATGGTCTGCACTGCTGAGCCACTCTGCTCCACCTGTTCATCCCACGCACCATTCTGGTACGATATCAGGCCCCGGAAACCGTCCCTTCCGCTAATGTTCCATAATTCTGGAATTTCTGCACTGCAATGCTCAGTCAGACACCACAAATAGTGAGGTTCAGGAGTGGCAAGTAAAACAAGTCCTCTCACACTTCAATCTTGGCCACGCCCCCATTTCATCTTTTTTAACTTAAAAGAAATGATAGAATGAACAACTCACTGATTCATATGAACCCACCACCTCCATCTACCTATTCAGCATCCCCTCCTCCACAAATAGTGCCTCAATATTTTGTTTCATCGTAATTCCAAAAACTTTAGAGCGTGCCATGACATTTTTTAAATTCAGGTTACACACCCATGCAATCAGATCGATTCAGAATGCAGGAACCAGAAAATAAGTATAATGGGAGAGTAGGGCAGGGGATGAGAGAGGAGAGGAACCATAGGTGGATAGTAGAATGCAGAGGGTACAGTAAAGTATTAATTGAATGTAGGAAATTACAGTAGTTATGTCTTTATGTCAAAGACGGAAGGGTCAGATGCTGGAAAAATAAACTATTAGACTCCCAGGCATTTCTTACAGAATCTTGCTATAAAGAGAAAAGCACTGTCTGATGTTCTGAGAGAGCTTCCTTGCTATTAGACCTTGATTGGCTTCATGAGGTAAGCAGGACATTGGTCATGTATTGCTTTGTGAGCCATGCAGAGATGTTTGAATTTGTATCGACAGTGGATTGAGAGGCAATGGAATAGCTTAAGGGAAGGGGGATCATGTAGCTTTATGGTTGTAGATACGTCTCACAACTTTGTCCTGGATGTTTTGCAAGGCCAAATTGTAGCCTATAATGGCCATAGACGAGGGCCAACATCAAGGTAAAAATAAGCACAGGTTACTGTGCATAGCCATTACTGTTCTCTTAGCACATAGTCCCCTTTCCTCCATACTCTTGGGACATCATCCGGGAAGGGACAGGACTGAAGCATGATGCACCGCAGAATTAAAATTCAAAAAGAAAAGCAGCGGTGTGCATGCACATATCCTAGGTCAGGGTCTTCCCCCATACGCAAGCTCGACAATCCACCTTTCAGTCCTTTGAACTGGGTGGAGAGCCTGTCACCTTATTAGCTGGGATGGATTGAGGGAGGGTTGTACAGAGAAAAGTAGAACATGGATTAGCAGTACAGTACTCACTATGGTCGCTGCGCTGACAAAGTTGGACTTACTCCTAGGTTCCATCCCCGTACTCACTATGGTCGTTGCGCTGACAAAGTTGGACTTACTCCTAGGTTCCATCCCCTTTCCTCCAAATTCATGAGTGGTAGGAATGATTTTCTTTTAGCTGCTTTTCCTCCATAAACGTCTAGGGGACACCCAACTTTTTGCTACTGTTGTAACCTTTTGGAAGCCAGTGAAGCCTTTTTAAGTCACTGGTCATGCTAAACTCATCTGTTTTGAGGGCACTGATCAGTCCTTATGGCTATCGGTGCAGGAGAACTCTGTTCTCCATGGTAAACATTTTCCAGCACACATCAGCATACAGTGAAGTGCGGTTGAGACACCATGCCCCTGTAGCTTTGTTATTTGTAACTTTGTGGTCATTAACTTGATGTGTGCTAGACAGGTCGGTGGCAGTGGATACTTTTTACCATTTTTGTTTTTATTGCCACGTGCACTTTTTCATTTTACTGCTTAATACAAAATATAGTACCATACACTATAAAAGAGCTATGTCACAAGACTTTTGCCTGCCATTTGACCATCTTGTTGTTTGGCCTTCCTGCTCTCGAAGAGACAGAATTGCTATTTTTATGGAAAGCCCTTTCCAGGGGAGCGCTTTTGCTTTCCTCGGCAAAGTGGAGATCTTTGTGTGTGTGGATAGATGTGGGGGCTGTTACTGTTGGGTCCCAGTCCAAATTCATGCCAAAGTGTGTGTGTGTTGCTGGGCAGACGTGTTAGCCAAAAGCGGTCCAGCATTAAACCTGCTTTGCCAGTTTGAATGGTGCAGATCCTTACCATTGGCGGGATTGGGGGTGACTCCAGCTCAAATCCTGGATAAAGGGGGGGCATGGCAGAGGGTTGGACGGATTCCTCCTGCATCCTGCAGCCATTCTTCAGATCATCATTGCTGCCAAGACCCCTATGAAGAGGAACATCCTGCTGAAGACCCGAAACTCGTTGTGGAAGCCAGCCAGCATCACTTTCTTCAAACACACCGGCAAAGCACTGCTCCCTTGCTGATCTCCTGAAGGCCTTCATCTAGGCTTCGACCCGTGGACTGGTGGGGACAACCAGACACGACCCCTGTGTAAGGATCCTTCCCTGGGAAACCTTCAAGAGAGTCCTGGAACCATGCTGCGAGCTGACAAGCTAAAAATTAGGCTACCTCGCTGCATCAGACATTCAGAGTGATTGGGGCTCTGTAGATCCTTGACTTACACAAAAATAGGCATCCTCATGCAATTGCAGCTGTCCACTTCGATGAGGGGTCTAGTCGGAGCAGTTTATTTGTTTCTGCCAAAAGGGTTGACTTCCTACATTTCCTCGGAGTGGCCATCGCTGATCACCACCTGCATCATGCACTGGGGTCCTCTGAGCATGTCTCCCGAGTGGTTGTCATTTCTTCAGCCGAATAGATGTGTGCATCCAGTGGCCAGAACCAATCCATCATAGCACAGAACCGCAAACTAGCAGGACACCAAAACCCATTGCCAAAAGTGGCCTCTGCACCCGAGACCCCTGGACTTCCTTCAACTGAACCAAGGTAAGAGAAAAGGGGGCCCAGAGATTTCAGGAACTTCTATGGTGGTGCCTGAATGAATCTGAGTATATGGGGCAAGTAAGCATACCTATTCCTACTCCCCTACACCCATGGGGTTTAACAGACGTACATTCTTTTACTCTACCTCTCCATTGCATGATAGTTAACGGTGGTGGTCTGGTCAGGTATCCTCTCCTGGGTTTCCCCCAAGGTGGTTGGATTGGGAGAAGGTCTGATATTAACTTTTCTTCAATTGTTATCTAACTTTGAGACACTTACAAACTGTCTGTTGGCATTGCCAACTCTTGTTTAGGAACTTAAAAAGACTCCTAGGATTCTGAAGACAACTAATTTGGGACCTGTGACTGTAAGGCACTAGGGCCGATCTCTTCTAGATAGAAAAAAACTTTTAAAAGGTGTAGTGCCTTCATTTGTAAGGCTCTGTATGATGTTTCCAACTTCTATTTTCAGCCTAATGGTTGTTTAACTCATGGTTAATTACCTGGTTCTTTTTTATTAACTTTGCTAGCCTACTACAGTATTCTGAAACTGATCTTACTGTATTCTAAAAGTAAAGTGGTAGTGCTCTTAGCAGTGAATGTGTATATAGTAGTAATTGCATTAGTGTATTACTTACCTGCAGTTTTTAATTGATAGGAGTCTGCGCAAGGCCTAAATAAATAACTGCATTTGTATACATTCTGCCTAACTTGCATTAAGAGGCTCTGTGCATGTTCAAATGAATCCTTCACCATTCTCACACCTGCTCAATCACATTACCCACTGTGAGAAACCTGATGGTGTTTTCCTACCTACTCCCCCGGGATGCTCAGTTTAGGTGGCCAGGGAAGGGCCATCGCATTTGTATCCCGACCCTGGGGGTAGACAAGCGAGGGAGGATCTGAGTGAAAGGTGACGAGGGACTGGGAGGAGAATACCCAAGGACAAGACATGGTATTCCCCCCCCATTTTCCATCAGAAACCCCTTCCTCAGGCTTCATGGGATATTTCCAATCCCATTCCATCTCCTCCTCCCCATTTCCAACTAATACTGGGAAAGAAAAAGAGGCAGCCAAGAGTAGTGAGGATTACCCATAGAAACAGCATGGGGAAAATAAGGGAAACCTACTGTATAAACTCCTCAAGTTGTCCCACTGATAAGAGTCAGGCAGGGTCAGGCATTTAAAAATGACCAGTTACATCTGACTCCACTTGACTCTTTTGAGGACTAAAGGACAGGCATGTCCTGCTAATTGGCGTATTGAAGGTCAGAAAAACCCAGGCCTGACCACACACCTGCAGCCCATTCATACAACACAGGTGAATAAAAGGAGACTGCTGACAGAGGAGGCAGAGCAGAAGGGAGGCTGTGTGGCCGAGTCGAGCCGTGGTCCCTTCTCAGTCCCAGTCCAATTTTTGTCAGAAACAGAGAGCAAGCAGGAGATGCCACCTGGACCAGAGAAGCCAAGGAGCAGAAAGCTGACGGCTGGAGGGGAACGGCATACAGATACGCTGACCCGGTGTCTGTGAGGAGGGGCTGCAGCGTGGGGAGGGAGCTGTGTCTCCAAGGAGCTGGAGTGAGGCTGCCTGCATCCTACTTGCGGCGTTCAGTGGAGTGCTCATTCTCTTGAGACCTGTGCCGGCCCCCAAGGGTGCCTGAGGGGCAGGTTGTGAGACCCTGACCTCAACCTTGCATATCCTGGAGGGACCGCCTGTCAAGACGATGCTGCCTGGTGAGTTTCTTGAAAGTTAATGAGAGAGAAACTCAGGATCTTGCGTGCGACTGCGACAGAGCGAAAAAAGCAAGTTACAGATTGTTAAAATAGATTTAACAATCTGTAACTTGCTTTTCGCTCTGTGAAATGACAGAGAGAACCAAATGACAGGCAACAGAAAGAGTGTAAAGTGGCACAAAAGAAAGAAAGCCGAAAGCAAGAGAGAGAAAACTAGCTGAAAGTCAGAAAGAAAGCTTGAAGGAAAATGCGATAGGGGCGCTGAAATAAGAGGAAAGTGAAATATAAGAAATATAAGAGAAAGAAAGAGGTTGCGAGTAACCCAACAGATTTGAAAGGGGAAGTAAAAGCAAGAGGAAGTGAAAGGAGGGTAGGAGCAACCCAAAGGTGAAAACAAGAAAGTGCGAGCAGCACGAGAAAGTGATAAGAAGGTGCAAGAGTGCACAACCAAAGGAACAGTGGGTTCCAGGGGCACGATAAAAGCAAGAGAAGTGTGCGAGAGGTACGGCAAGACAAAAAGAGGGTGCAAGTGTGCACGATTGAAAGAAGGCGTGCATGAGGCACAGTGAAATGGAAAAGAACTGCGTGAAAGAGGCACAGAAGAGAAAAGGTGCCAGAAGAAAGTTACAAAGAGCAAGGAGAGGGGTTGCAGGTCAAAGTGGCCGCGCGTGGGAGGAGCAAAAAGCCCAGCATTCTCGAAAGTCTCTGATACTACCCCTTGTAAGAACTGTACAGTAAAGAACAAGTTACTTCCCAACTGGTAACGTTCTTTCGACTGGATGTTCCAACGTATTCCACATCTTTGACATGTAATGTCCACAGCTGTGCTGCTTCGGAAATCTTTCGGCAGAGGGCGTCCTGCGTCGAGTCAATGTCCCTCGAAGGACTCCATCGACGGTGACGTCACCGATGTTATAAATGGGACGCACAGCACCCGTAGCCTCAGTTCATGTTTTTTCCCTCCAGAACGTGCGACATGCCCGTACACAATGCCTGCTTCACTGCACATAGCCTTGAGGGAACGCAAGCTGCAACCGCACAGGAAATTCTTCAGAGGGGCAGGCTGGGAGGGTGATGTGGAATCTGTTGGTGGAACATCCAGTCGAAAGAACGTTACCAGTTGGTAAGTAACTTGTTCTTCGAATGGATTGTGACCTCCAACGTATTCCACATCTTTGACAGACTCCCAAAGCAGTATCAGTGATTGGAGGAGGGAGGAGAATTTAGAATACCCAATCAGATGGCAGAATAAAGCACTGCTTTACCAAAGGCTATATCTAGACCATGGCAAGTATCCAGGGAGTAATGCTTGACAAAGGTGTGGATGAAAGACCACGTTGCAGCATCACAAATGTTCTTAATAGGAACACCCCGCTCCAGAAGTAGCCACACCCCTGGTGGAGTGAGCTCTCAACCCCTCAGGAGGGTCCTTGCCCGCCAATCTGTAACATTCAGTAATGGTGAGGATAATCCACCTGGACAAGAACTGTTTGGTAACAGCCTGGCCTAATCTGTGTCCAGTGTACCCCACAAAAAGCTGGTCGTCCACTCTGACCCTGAACGGCCTAGAAATATAAAAGCTCAAAGCCCTCTTAGGGTCAAACCAATGGAGTCTCTACTCTTCCTTACCAGGATGAGGGGGAGGATAGAAAGCAGGAAGTACCACCTTCTGGCTCAAATGAAATTCAGACACTACCTGAGGTAGGAAGGACAGACGTACCCACAGTACAACCCTATCCTAGTGGAACACAGTAAAGGGTGGCTTAAACGAAAGTGCCTGCAATTCACTCACTCTGCGAGCAGATGTAACTGCAATCAAGAAAACCGTCTTGAAAGACAACAGTCTCAAAGGACAAGAGTGCAGAGGTTCAAACTGAGCACCCATCAGGAATTTCAAGACTAAATTCAGATCCCAAACCGACACCTGAAAAGGGGATGGCAGGGACACATTTGTGAGCCCTTTTAGAAATTGGGAAATCAAAGGAATATTAAAATAAGAACATTCTTCAGACGAGCGCTTGAAATTCGACAGCGCCGTCAGGTATCCTTTAATGGTACCCACTTGAAGACCCTTGTGGGCCAAAGAAATCAAAAAAGAACCAACCATTGGAATGGGAAACTGAAAAGGATCGACATTGTTTCCTCTGCACCAGTCGCAAAACTTGCGGCAACGGTACAGGGATTTGGTTGCCGGCCGCCTGGCTTAAAGCAACACCTCCATCACGTCATCCAGGAGGTCCCAATCCTTATATCTCAACCTTTCAGAAACCAAGCGTGAAGTTTGAGAGTCTTGACCTATGTATGGAGAACCTGACCCCCCCACCCACGCGCAAGAGAAGATCCTTGCTGTGGGGAAGACGGCGTGGAGGACAGATGGACATTTCCAGAAGGTCCGGGTATCACGCTCTCCTGGCCCAATCGGAGCAAGGAGGATCATGTGGGAGCCGACCTCTGCAACCTCTTTAGCACCCGAGAATTGACAGGGATCGGAGGAAACACGTACAGAAGTGGGAATGACCAATCTCAGAGGGAATTACCTTGAGAAAAATTTCTCGCACTTCCGGTTGGCACCGGTCGCGAACAGATCCACTTGAGGGATTCCACAAAGGGCAAAGATCTCCTGAAGGACTTCCTGAGCCAACTACCACTCGGAAACCGTGCTCTGCCTGCTCAGAGCATCCGCCGCCGCATTCTCCTCTCCGGCTAGATGAACCGCAGAGAGAGAGATTCCTTGCTGTATCGCCCAGAACCGGAGCTGCATCGCCTCTCTGCACAGCGGGAGCGACTCGACCCCCCCTTTTTTGTTGAGGTAATGCATGGTTAGTGTGTTGTCCGACATGATCAAGACACTCTTCCCCCGCACAGACAGCAGAAAAGCCTTCAGGGCTAGCCGGATGGCACTCAGCTCCAAAAGATTTATGTGGAGTTTGGACTCTGACAGAGACCAACGACCACTGGTGGTCAGCTCGTTGGCGTGAGCTCCCCATCCTGTGAGGGAAGTGTCCGTCACCGCCGTCACCTCTGGCCATGGCTGCCAAAAAAGCTCCTCCTTAGATTCCCTTTGCTGGCCCACCACAGAAGATCTTGCGAGACCGAGAGTGAAATCTGAATGGGATCTAACATCTTGCCTGATAATTGCGACCACTGCACCTTGAGAGCCCATTGAAGGAATCTCATCCTCAGTCCGGCCTCTGACACCAGAAAAATGCAGGATGCCATGAGGTTGAGCAACCTTAAGAATTTAAAAGCCGGAAGACTCTGGTCATGTTGAAATTTGCTGACCATCTGAACAATGTGATGAGCTCTCACCTTGGGAGGCAAGCACTTCCCCAAGGATGTGTCCAACATAGCCCCAATGTATTGGTGCTGTTGGAAAGGTGTCATATGCGACTTCTTGAAATTGAGGGAGAAGCCCAGCTTGTGAAGGGAGTGGCAGGTGATGCTGAGATGATCCAAAGCTTGTTCGGGACAACGCGACCGGATCATCCAGTCGTCGAGGTAGGCGTAGACATTAACTCCCCCTCTCCTAATATACGTTGTCACCACCACCATTAGCTTGATGAAGACCTTTGGGCTGAGGTCAATCCGAATGGCAGGACCCGAAACTGAAAATGTGAATTGCCAGACGCAAACCTCAGGTATTTCCTGTGCTTTGAATGAATCAGCACATGAAAATAAGCATCCTATAGGTCCAGAGACACCAACCAATCCTGAAGTCGAAGGGTGTGAATGACCTGAGAAAGAGTGACCATCTTGAACTTGTCCTTCCTGAGGAACTTGTTCAAGCAATGCAAATCCAAGATGGGTCTCAGTCCTCCGTCTTTCTTGGGACTCAAAAAATATGGTAATACCAATCTCTTGTTCCTCTCTGCCACAGGCACTAGTTCTATAGCGCCATTCTCCAGCAGGGTCAAGATTTCCTGCACAAGGAGCGGATCTGGAAACTTCAAAGAGAAATTCATCGGTGGATTGTCGTGAGGCCGCTTTAGGAAGGGAAGGCAGTAGCCGTGGGCTATTGTTTCCTGAACCCACGCATCTGAAGTAATAGCTCGCCATTCCTCTAGATGCTGAGACAGTCTGCCTTGTCTTAGAGCGGCTGCCGCAGAGCGTGAAAGCAAAGAGGCAGCTGCCTGCGTGGCTTTTGCACCTCTTCCCCGTCCACCACGGGTACTTTTACGGTAGCCCCTTTGACTAGTGGCTCCTCTCGCCCTACCAAAAGAGGAGTAGTAACGAAGGGAACCCACCCCCCTCCACTGCTGTCCCCTAGGACGAAAAGGCGGAGGTTGATGCCCAGCTGCGCCCAAAGATTTAGCAGCTGCTTTTGAGGTCTGCAACCTCTCAATGCTCTCGTCAGACTTGCTGCCAACCAAATGCAAACCAGCAAAGGGCATGTTGAGAAGACGGGCTTACACATCTGGAGCAAAACCCGACTTCCGCAACCACGCAAACCTGCATATCACAGTGCTTGCAGCCATGGACCGGCTAACACTATCAGCCGTGTCCAACCCAGACTGAAGGGATTCACACATGGCATCCTTGCCATCTTGCACAATAGCAAGAAACCCATCCCTTCTTTCCTCAGCCGCTAGAGACACAATTCCACAGAGTGTGTGAAAACTTTGCCAAGGCACAGGTGGAGTTGGCCGATTTCAGTGCCATACTCCCAGCTGAAAATACCTTGCATGCCCAACCATTGAAGCGCTTGTCGTCCTTATCAGGAGGGATGGTAGGGTACGCTGCCTGCCTCGAGGTGTCCGTGGCCGCCTGAGCCAACAAACTCTCAGGAGTGGGGTGAGTGGATAGGTTGCTAGGGTCTCTACTGGATGGGCGGTATTTCTTAGTCAACGACTTGTTGACGGCCGGAAGAGACTCCGGTGTCTGCCAAGTAGCCACCACCCCTTTCTGTAACACCAAATGAAAAGGCAACACTGGGTCAGTGGACGGAGCCTGATCTAAAATGTCAGTCAGGTCATCCTGATCGAATTCAACTGGAGGGCCGGACCACCCTAGGTACTCCGTAACTCTTGACATCAACCTCCTATAGGAGGATTCAGCATGAGCCCCAGGCTCTGGCCTACCAAACTCCATCTCAGGAGAAGTGTCAAGGCCACTGGCATCATGTAGAGACTGACACAGATCCTCCAACTGACTGTCCTCAGAAAAGACCATGTCAGGATCCTCAGGTGTTACACCAGGATTATCAAAGGGCTCCAACTTTAAACCGCTCCTCCTCCTCATAAATGTCCTGCAGAGAATGAAAGAACTCCTTCCTAGGGACAAGAGCGGCCCTGAAGTCAAGAACAGGCCTCACAGTCTGAGATGGAGCCTTTCTCAGAGGCTCCACAGCCACAGGGGCCTCCAACTGCAAATTTCGGCCATTTTGCCTGATGCATCAACAGCCTCACTTGATGGACATGACACCAACGGTGTCGACGCCCGCTTCAAATCCTTTCTAGATTTCTGCGGTTTCGTTGGGGACAAAGACCGCAATCTAGATCTGGCACGTCTCTGGCAATCCACCTGATCCTTGTCCTAACGGGACCTTGACGGTTCCCGATGTTTATCGCGCCGAGTGCCCGGGTCCGAAGGTGCGCGAGCATCGGAGCGAGACAGCTCCATGCCGGCATCGATCGAAGACGCAGGACGGAAGTGTGCCCTGGGATTGAAAAATCACCAGCATTTGCTCTCTGAATGCCTTCCACTCCTCTGGAGTAGAGGATTTAGTGGGACAAGCCACTTTTCTCACTGAGCCATCATCTGACGAGGACAGGGAAGGTGAACCGTGATGCTGCTTCCGGGAGTGCCTCGATGAGGACGAGTGGCGGGAACCACTCCGGGACCAAGAGCCCCTGGATTCTTCACCTGGAGTCGTCGGAAATACCAGTAGACTTTTTGGTTTTACGAGATTTGGAAACCCGACCTACCTGCAACTTCCCTTTACGCTACCGCAACGCCTTGGCAGTCAACGACTGGCACTTCGAGCAGTCGTTGGTATCATGGTTTTTGGCCAGATACCACAAGCGGATACGGTGTGGGTCTGTGATGGACATCTTGGACTTACAGTCCCGGCATGTCTTAAAACCAGACCGCGTAGTCGGTGGGGTAGAAGACAAAGACGTTTTCTCGAAGAAGATAACACGAGGCGTGCCGAGTTCTGGAAGCAAACACGTTTGCGGAAAAAACGGAACTGAGGCTACAGATGCCGTGCGTCCTATTTATAACATCCAATGACGTCACCCTCGACGGAGGCCTTCTAAGGGGACATCGACCCGACACCATCGACGCAGGACGCCCTCTGCCAGAAAATTTCCAAAGCAGCACAGCTGTGGACATTACATGTCAAAGATGTGGAATACGTTGATGGACAGAATCCATTTGAAAGGTACATTCTGACTAGGAGAACTTTCTTTGTTAAAAGACGGAAGGCGTCTAAGCTTGGGGAAGGGAACCCTGGGAGGCCTATACATTGTTGAACTGTGTAAAGAGGCCTACACTTGGGGAAGGGAACCCTGAGAGGCCTAACAATTTTTATACTGAAGGAATTGAAGCTTGGAAAGGGGAACCTCGAGAAGTTGAAAGAGAATTTGTGTTCTATTTCTTTTGTTGTGTTTGAACGTGGACAAGTTGAAGCTTGGGGAAGGGAATCCCAAGGAACCAAAGACATTGAAAGTATTTGAGAATATTGCAATGGCCCTGTGGAGAAAGTCTTACAAACAGTCCCTTTTGATTGAACGCATTTTTGTGACATTGACCATGCCACACCTGGTAAGAAGACCACCTGAAGCCAATCTTGGTTTCCGATTTTCCGTTGAATCACTATCTTTCCTTTTTAGAGACTTCCTAACACATTTTTGTAAAGAGTGAGGGCAAGCATAGGTTTAGACACAGACGGATTATTGTTTTGGACCTTCAGACATCGAAGGCCCGTAGAAACATCAGTTAAGGGAACCACCATTTTAGAGTTAGGGACAGTTGGGCATTACACCAACCCAGGAACCACAGTAAATAAAGGTTTTGAAACTAACATCTTTGAGTCTATGTCTCTCTTGATACCATGCCTGTCTCACACCACAGAGTATGGCTACACATTACTGCCTTTTCCTTTTCACCAAACAAAGGTGGCCTGTTAGAATTTCTCGACAAAACTGATTCTGGCGTGCAGAGGGTGAGTGGAGCTACTTACTGACCACACAAATTATGCTACAGAGCATGGCCGAAGTGTGTATGAGCCCCTAGAGCTGGCATCCATAGCGTAGTGCTTGCAGAATGCATGGAGATTAGCCTAGGTGGCTGTCTAGCAAATCTCTTCCAGGGGATATGCCACTAGAAGGTTAAAGAGACCGCCCTTGGGAGGTATCACATTTCTCAACTTGTACCATTTCAGAATGCAGACCACCAGCTTACGAGTGATTTTAGTCTTGGAAGCCTAGAGACCAGAAAAGTCACAAACATGTGATTGGATGCATTAAAGGTTGACCGCTTCAAGTAAAACGTAGAGACCTAGCAACATCAACGGTATGAAATTTGCTCTACAACTGAAAGAATCCAGGCAGAAAACTGGTAACATTTCCTGGCTACGGTGAAAAAATTACACCACTCCATATGAAGACTGGGTGAGTAATGAGGGTCTATGAAATGTGAGATATAGCTCAGTGGCGCACAGAGCTTGTAACTTGCCCACTCTTTAAGAGGCCGTGACAGTTTGGTCTGCATACATTCACTTGATCACATGCCAATCAGTTAAAAATGCTTTTTGTCCAGAATCAAAATAACTGTGTATATACCAGGGGAGGTGCGGGGGGAGAAGGGAGGGAATGAAATAGCCTGCAAAACAGAGGATGAAGCCAGAGAAGACCCTTCAAGCTTCGCTTCATAAGCCCCCCATGACCAACAGATAAGTACAGCAAGAATGCACTGAGATGTCTGTGCTCCCAAAGCAAGACTGAAAGGAGTTGACTTGATCCAGAAAAACCGTTAGGAAATTAAATCCAGTGACAAAAAGGACCTTTTCTTGGAATATTGGGTGCAAGTAGAGGACTTCCTACCTACCTTCATAATGTTTATGGTTTTCTGAGTCAATGCAAGCCCTGCAAATGCTAGGCTCTCAGGAACCAGATTACTAAGTAAGGCGACAGGGGAGAGGTGAAGCACCTACCCCTTGTGACAAATTCCAGTAATTGGTCCCTATTCCCCCAAGAGGGAGACACCTCCTTTAGGAGGTTACCCTATTATGCAAAATACTTCCTAGAGGATTGGGCAAGCAGGATCCTACTGGGGGTGAATCCTTCCTTAGGGGAGAAGGACTCCCAATTGAACCAATCTGTTACACCTCTGTATGGGTGCAGAAGGAAGGCATGGGCACAGTGGGGACTTTCTTTGGGCTATACACGTTTATTAAATGTAAAAGGGTGGAAAACAGTCTCTCTGACCCTAGTTCTAAGAGAGGTTTCCCTGCCTCAAATTAATCTAATGAATAAATCAGGATGTCAACTGAAGCGTCCGTCACGGTTGTGTTCAAAACCTATTTCTGACCTTAACACTAACAGAAAACTGCAGTGCAGGGATATACTCTTCTCCCATTGTGATGGTAAAAGTACTTCACCAACAAAGTTCCAGATGATTCTGGTTATCAAACTAGATAAAGCAATAGTTCTCTTTAAATAATAGAATGTTCCAATATCCAGGGAATATCTTTCCCCTACGCTTCCCGTTTCCACTTTAAGATGCTTCTAGTCTGTGTGCTTCTTCTAGGACCTTCTTTAACTGACACAAACACATATAACAAAAGTTCTCTTAGCCAGGGGAAGTCTCCCCGTCTTCCTGCCGTTGCTTCTAGTTTCAACAACTTTAAACAATGTGCCTTTAGCCTAGGAATTGATCCTCCTTTTTGCTGTCTGGTCTAAGGTATCGCAAAAGTTCACCACTAGAGGTCTCCAGGCTCCGCTTAATTCCTTTCTCTGATTCACAACCAAGGATAGGTCTGGTTCACTCTCCTGTCAAACACCATCCAGGCTTTAAGTATGTCTTTCCTTTTATTTTGGTGGGTTGCAGACCTTGCATGCTTTCAAACACAGTTCGCCTTTTCTGTAGCACTCGTATGGGTGCGAGTCCCAGGCTCATGATGCAATGTGCTGGTAGTTTGGTTTACTCTCCTGCCACCCTGCTGGTTCTCTCTCTTCAACTCTTAGGGTCCCAGATCCTCTTTGTTCTCATAGTTTTATATGGGTGCAGGTCCCAGACCCACACAGTGGTTTTGACACAGCTTGGTTTACTCTCCCGCCAAGCTATCAATCCCCTTTTTTTCTGTTTCGCTTGCTCTCAGGGTCCCAGACCCTTTCAGTCTCTTATTCACGTAGTAGTGAATGGCCCAATCTCGCACGACGTTAAGAGGGTTAACCGGACCCTTCTATTTTGTACTTCACACTTACTCAGTGACTTTCCTGGACTTCCAGCCCCCTCTCGGCCTGCCCGCGTACCTTGTTACTTGGTATGCTGCTTCCGAGCAGCTGACTGCCTCCGCGAGGCTCCAGAAGCATTCTGCGACTTGCGGTCGTTGCTCCGCTGACTTGGCCGTCCTTCCTGGAGCTTTGCTTCGTGCGGGTGCCGTGCTGGAGTCCCCGGGACACCTGGAGGTTGTTTCGAGTAGGCGGCAATATCGTCCTTGCCTCCTGGACCGTACGCGGCTTGTCTCTTAACTCTGTGCTCGGCGTCTGGCTTTCCTTCCCTGGGTATGCTGGGGTAGCGTTCCCAGCTGCTTCTTGGTTGCCACTGCTTCCCCCTTGGAGTCTAAAGTGAGGGATAATTAAACTCCTGCACTTCTAATTAGTGTTGTTCAGTGCCAATGGGCTCTTGCGGAAGACTAGACTGCTTAGTATGAATCTCCTTGTCCTCTTCGTCCCAGTACTGGTATTGGTATAGTAGGGAAAGGATGTCCGATATCCTTGTGCTGCACTCTGGACTACCCTATGAGATGGACTAACTTCACAGTAAAGTATTTTACAGCTCTCCTTTCTAGTAGGGAAGAAGAAGAAGTTGGATTTTGAAAAGAGGAGGGGTGTGGAAGGGAAGGATTATACTGCATTCTCTGGGAAAGGCCGTCCCTAATCCCATGAAGTGCTTAATGTCCCATGTGAACCACTCCCTGTGGACAACCCCCAGGTTGACTATTGCACTGTAGACGCACCACCATGGCCCCATGGGAAAGGTCTCCCCCTAAGGGAGCAGTGACAACATCCTCAGATTCATCACACCTCCCTTGTTAGGCAGAAACATGTGCAGTTCTCTTAGGGACCACTGCAAAAGATTTAAGACTACAGGTGTTGGCAGTAAACCCACTTGGTAGCAGTCTGTACCACCCAGATTTATCTGGTAGCTGTGGCTGAGCAGTCAGACTTCCCTCAAGAGAGTTAGGCAGTATGCAAAGTATACTCAATAGGCACTCAGATACAATAATACAAGCAAACACTGACCAGAGCTTTGGTATCAAAGTATATAATAATTTATTTAAAAACACACAGTTGAAACACTCCAGCACTCTTATTGTAAAATATTCTCAACACAGTTACTATTATGATATATACACCCCTTTTTCCCTATTAGAAAATCACAGTAAAACACCACTTATTTTCATACAGAGGTGAGCGCTTAACTAGATTGCACTCTAATAAGTTTGTGAAAAAGGGAGGGAAAAAGACAGAATAGGAAGAGGCACACCACTCTACGGTTCCAGAACACTGTTAGTAAGGCAGAGAGCAAAAAAAGTCACTGGTGAGTCAAAGTCCAAATGCTGGGCCCACTCTTAGAGAGAGCAGAGCACAAATGCGCCCAAGATCACACAGTTACCCTAGGCTGAGAAAGTCTTGCAGAGGGTTCAGAAAAGCGTTGGGAGAGATTTAGAAAAGTTTAGCCAAGGTGTCCCAGGCTAACCCAGGTTCGAAAGCCGGGGGCTAAATCTACCCCGTACAGTCGGTAGCAAGGGAAGCCAGGCGGGACACGGTACCTTAAGTGGGAAGGATCCTTCAGCGGTGGCAGTTGTTCCTGGTAGTGGGTGCAAGTTGCGTCGTCGTCCAGGGGAAGAGTAGATCTCGACTTGGAGGAAAGATGAAGGTCGTTGCACTACCAGGGCAGAAACCAGCCGCTGAGTTTTCCGGTTAAAGGTGGTACCTTTGTCTCGCGGCCGTGGTAAAACGTGGTATCCCGGTTGCCGGGGTGCTTGGCACAGGCAAGGCGGCCACGAGATACGTCGGGAAAGCGAAAAGACGGTGAAACTGGTTATCCCGATGAGTCAAAGGAAGAAAACTCTCCGGCGGGAGATCTCCTCTGTCGTTGGGAAAAGTGGTGAGGCAGTCCAGCAGGGCGCCACCGGTGGTGGTGTCGTGGCAGATCGGCTCAGCTTCTCCCTCGTCGGATTCTTAGGTCCTGTGGCGACTTCTGAAGTTCCAGTCCCCAAAACCCTGCTTTTATGCAGCAAACCCCCATTCACTCAGCCTAGCTGTCACTCAAACATGCTAAGTGGTGAGCCGGCCGGCTCACCACTTGGGCCAATCAGGACGGAGGGCGACTTGAGTTGCCTAGGCAACTCAGTCCAGGATGCCTAAATTCCCCGCCACCCCTCCTAAGTACCCCAGACAGAGTGCCACCACTTTGGAGGGCTTCTGTGGAGAAGCCCGCCAAAAAGTGGAACAAAGTGCTCGACTTGGGTTGGAGTCACAGAAGAGAACACAAACGCCATTTTAGAATCAAGTTTTGGCAAAAAATACCAACCGGAGAATTAATATTAATTAAATAAACCGGCGGTATGTTCGAGGCTACCGTAAATAATTAATTAAAGATAGTAGCCTAAAACAATGGGAAATCCCATAGGAAAATATTCGCGGTTGAATATAAAAAGTAGTATCCACTGCCACCAGCCAAAACTCGATTAGGGGCGACGGAGACGTGCCCCCTCGACCAACAGACCCCGGGGCAATCGAATTGCCCCAGCCAGTACGTCCACAATATGATGGTTTGTACTGGTTCTGTTCAGAATTTAAGACTAGTAAAGTCAATGGTGACTTTAAGTGCCCTGGGAGACAGTAGTTAGTCCCAGGGTATGGAGTCTATACTGGGGGGTCACTATGACACCCCTGTGTCACTGCACTGAGGGTGCTGAGTAACACACATCACAAAAACACATGAAGCCCTATGGAGTAAAAGACCCCATAGCCCATTAAACACTTCTAGATTCAAAGAAACACACTCAAATCATGCCCAAGAGTGAGGGTGAAAAGAGTCTCACTCTTGGCAGGAGAAAAAAATAAACCCCAAAAATCCAGCAAAGCTGCTGGGGGACTCACTAGGTTAGGAAATTCAGCCTAAACAGAGAATTCTCCCTAACATCCCTTATCACTGATGTCCCAAATGGTAGTTGCACACATGGACGAAAAAAATAGGTACCTTGTACTGGACGGGATAAAACTAGGGGCACACACATTAACTCACAAGTTATAAACATTGGTTAATAGAATTATCTGAGACACAACTTATCATATATATTTCTTTATATGATTTTGTGTATGCTTTAAGTATAAAGTTTCTGTACCAAACAGTGCATCAATTTTCAAACATATATGTGTTACTTTGTTCTGTAGTCACATGTAAATGAAATTCTTAACATCAGGAAAAAACATTTATTGTTAAATAAAACAGTTTAGAAATTAAGATTTCTTTAGTTTTCACAATCTAACTGATGTTCGTAGTGTTTCCCTTCTTCCACACTCATCCTGGTAATCTGATAGGTTGATGGGTTTTGTATTCCTATCCTTTACTACGCGTTTCGGGCGTCATTTTGCCCTTCTTCAGGTAAAGATGTTCTGTAAGTTTAAACAAAAGGATAGTAGGTTTAAGTACTCTGTAACCAATCTAATTCATATAGGGTTTTTATATAAAATACTGTCAGCGAGTCAGTAACAAATCTGCACATACCTGTGCCTGGATTGGGCCACTGATTATTCCCTTCCTCTGTTTCATTCGAGGAATCTGTAAAGAGATATATCTTGATTACACACGTGGTGATTTTTTAGCCTCTAAAGCAGAGGTCTTCAATCGTGGAGGGCGCATCCACATGCCTGGGGGGGGGCGCGCAATGGCAGACGGCAAAAACGAGATTTCTTTTTTTTCTTCTTCTCCTTGAATGTACTGAGCATGTGCAATGGGGAGCCACTGGCTCCCATGCACATGCTCAGCCAGTGCGATGTGGTGGGGGCGTGGCCATGAAAAAGGAAATAAACTCAGCCTGGACGCGCGCTTCTGTGCATTTGGATCGCGCATCCAGGCTGCGTTGTGGTGTCCTGTGTTCCCTGCTGGTTCTGCCCGTGAGGTAAGTGATTATCAGCCCCTTTGCGGGTGTTGTGTTCCTACAACACCAGTCCCCCCTGTACCTCCCACATTAAGAGGCATGGAGGAGAGGAGGCGAGCGGGGGACCGCAGCTGCTTTGCCGGTGTTGTGTTCCTAACGCGGCTCCCCCATGGCAGATTGCTGGGCTCCAGCAATCTGCCACGGGGAGCCGCGTTATGAATACAGAGCCGGCCCCCCCTGCGCCCCTCTCCCTCTGCGCCCCCCACATTAAGAGGCATGGAGAAGAGGAGGCGAGTGTAGGACCGAAACTGCTTTGCCGGTGTTGTGTTCCTAACGCGGCTCCCCTGCGTCAGATTGCTGGGCTCCAGCAATCTGCCACGGGGGAGCTGTGTTATGATTACAGCACCGGTCCCCCCTGCACCCTCAGTGCAATAAACATTTTGGGCCACTCAGGCCAATTGGAGGGTGCTGTCCAGGAACGGAGGTAGGGGCCAGGCACACCAAGGGAGCAGGAATGGAAGGGAGTGGGGAGGGGAGGCAAGAGCGCCTCGGAGCGCTGCATTTAAAAAAATTAAAAGTAAAATATGCAATGGGGAAATGGAGGGTCTCAGGAGTCAGGGGGCACTTACCCGTAGTCTGCAGGCCGTAAGATTGCCTTGCGGGCCGCACCGAGAGCACTAGACCCTCGGGACTCAGATTGGTGATGGCTAGCTCAGGATCACCTCTGAAGCCTTCCTTGGTGTAGTGGGACTGAGAGAGCTACTTACCTGAAATCTTCCTAACTTTTGGAACTCGGAATCGCAGCCACTGGCATCGTCCAATCCAATAGTAAACCTACCTAAAAAGTATATATTTTGGAACTGATGACTATTTGTATTTTTTTTTGTATTTTATTTATATTAAATTTAGCGCCTAAAGCCAAAGCGCTGTACATAGAATACAAAATGGTTACAAAATAAAGGTATAAACAATCAAATTCAGAAAACAATCATTCAAACATTTTGAAGTAGATGGGATTTCAGAGAGCCACAAAACAGAGAATAAGTGGAGATTGGGTGTAGAGAAAGCGGAAGAATGTTCCAATGAAAAGGAGCAAGAAGCTCAAAGGAACAGGACTGTGCGAATGGTGAGCCAAGAGTAAGAATTGAGAAGAACTGAGAGAGCGTGCAGGGATATAGAAAGATATTAGTGCAGCAAGATAGCTGGGAGCAAGACCATGCAGAGATTTAAATACAAGAAAAAAAGTTGAATAACTTTTTTGAGTGAAAGGGTAACCACCCAAGTGTTTTAAGAGAAGCAGTAATAGAATCCTGCGATGAGAGAACACACAAAAGACGAATAAAAGAGTTAAACACTGATTTAAGTGGGGCAAGACAAGAGTTACAGAGCCCAAATAGGACAGAGGAGCAATAGAAAAGTCGAGAAAAAATTAGAGAGGAAATTTGAAGTTTATATTCCTGAAAAGTAAGAAATGGACACTTGCGAATATTATAGAGATGAAAGCGACAGAATGGGCAGTTAATGAGATGTGGTGAGAAAACGAAAGATTTGTATCAAAGTAAAGACTAAGATTACGAGCTGTAGGTGAAATTGGAAGCTTGGATGGTGGAAAAGATATAAAGGAGGGTGAAAGATGAGGAGAAAGATGTTTGGCGGGAAACAGTACCTCAGTCTTTGCAAAATTGAGGGTGAGATAATGGGAGGACATCCAGGATTTGATTGCAACCAAGCAAGCAGAAAGATTGAAGTGAATTTCAGGAGAGAAAGTATAAAGAAATAGTTGGGTAACGTAGGAAATAGCCACAAGATGAGATGTGTAGAGCGAGAATAGGAAAGGGCCAAGAAATGATCCTTGAGGCACACTGTGGGCAAGCGAGAACGATTCAGAGGACTTGCCCGCCCAAGAGACCGAACATTTTCTTTTAGAAAGATAGTAATTGAAACCAAGAAAAGACAGGACCTGAGAGACCAAAAGAGGAGCGTGAAGCTAAGAGTAATCAACAGTGTCGAAGGCCGCCGATAGATCTAGAAGAATAAGAAAGGATGAGTGTTTAGAATATCGCTCCAAAAGAAGGGAGTTCAAGACCGAAAGAAGAGCAGTTTCTGTAGAATGAAAAGGACAGAAAACAGACTGAACTTTTGGGAGAATAGAAGAATTGGAAACAATGGTGAAAATCTGAGAATAGACAAGCCGTTCTAGAGGTTTTGAGAGGCAATAAGGAAATAGGACGGACATTTGAAACATGCAAAGGATTGGCAGTATGTTTCTTCAAAATTGGAATATTAGAAGCATGCTTAAATGATGTGGGAAAAGTAGAGATAGATCGACAGATATTGAAAAAGGAGACCAGATAGGGTACAAGAAAAGTGTAGACCTTCGGGATTAACATAGAAGGAATAGAGTCAGTAGGGGAGGCAGTGGGCTGAGCTTTAGCAAGTAAAAGAAAAACATCAGAATTAGAAACAGGAGTAAAGTGAGTGATGGTGGCATGAGAAATAATAGCAGGAGTAGGGGGGAGCGTTGGGGTGGCTTGGATGCTTCAATGTCATGACGAAGAGAAATAACCTTTGAGGAAAAGAAGTGAGCAAAGTCAGAAGAGAGTGTAGAATTTGTAGAGTGATTAATAGTAGGAGGAGAGTGTCATGCCTGCGCCATGGGCGCATACATTTACGATCAATGTGGACTTTATTTTCCATTTGCGAGACTTTGGTGCTTTTCTATTTTTCCCAACAAACTACACTTACCACAATGCACTTGGCTATAACCATCTTTTCCTGGCTATTCCTATTCGCCATCTTCAGAACTACAAGCCCCAGAAGCCCTAGGGATCTGCTCTGCTTCCACCAGCTCAGGAACAGAGAGGGAGGAGGCCGATTGTCTGTAGGTGTGCGGATCCCGGTGCGACCAATTAGCCTGCCTCTGTGCTGGGCTGGGCGGTATAAAAGCTGCTGCCTGCAGAAGCTCAGTCTCTTGCATAAGGAGTCTTTCCGGCACCTTGTTGCTTCGAGCTACGGATCTTGTATGCGGTTCCTCCTTACTCCAGCTTTGGATCCAGTGCCCTGCCGGGCTCTATACATTGCAGCTGATCACGCTCTTCTGCTTTCCAGCCTCCGCCCTTGCCCTGCCGGGCTCTCTGCTTTGCAGCCGATCACACTCTGCTGCTTTCCAGCCTCCGCCTGTGCCCTTCCGGGTTTCTGCCTTGCAGCCGATCACGCTCAGCTGCTATCTTCTGCCCTGGTTTTCCAGGCTCCTGCTCTGCAGCCTGCCTCACTCCGGCTGCCTACAGCGCTTGTCCTCTGGGCTCCCTGCTCTGCAGCCTGCCTCACTCCGGCTGCCTAAAGCCCTTGTCCTCTGGGCTTCCTACCTTGCATCTTACAGTTCTTTGCAACCTTCTACAGTCAGCGGCCCTGTTCCTCTGAGCTTACTCCTTGCTGCCCGGTCCTTCTGGCTCCTTGCTGCACAGCCTGCTTCTCTCCGCTACCAACAGCCCTTGTACTCAGGGCTTCCTACCTTGCAGTCGATCACGCTCCGCTGCTGGCTACCTACCTTTGTCTGCTGGGTTCTCAGCCTAGCAGCCCTCTACAGTCCTCTGCAGCCTTCTACGGTCAGCGGACCTGCCCCCAGGGTTCACTCCTTGCTGTGCAGCCTGCTTTACTCCCCTGCCCTAAGCCCTTTCCCTCTGGGCTCTCTACCTTACAGCCCTGCTCCTGTGGGCTTGCTCATTGCTTTCCTGCTCCTCTGAGCTCTCAACCTTGTTCCTTACTGTCCTCTGCTATCCAATCCTGTTACACGACTTTCCCTTCATTTCCTTCTGCTAGTTTGCTATCAACTTCCTTTTTCTGGATTTGTCTGTAAGTATCTTCTCTTGTACTGTTTGTAGACCCTTTTGTACAGAGCTTGTCTGTTGGTTTCCATCAGGCAACCTCTGCCCCTTCCCTTGTCTCGTTTCTACGTTACAGACACCCATAGCTGTTGTTCCAAGCCATGAGCAAACAGCGTGGGCCTCTGTTATTGCTAACTGTGCAGAAGGCTAGAGTTTTTCCTAAGGTCCGTGGAATATTCTTTTCCTATATCTGCATACACCCCTAGAGGGAATCCATTCTGTGGTACTTTATTCCTTGCTACACTTGATTACTCTTCGTTCTCATTACTTTCAGCTGTGTGTGTACTTATCTGTCCACCTTACTTCGGCACAACCACCCGAAACCCTTCCTGGGTGTCCTGTGCCTCTCTTTACAGGGTGTCATCCCGTGACAGAGAGAGAAGACGTGCAAGAGTTTGAAAAAGATGCCTAGGGTGAGTAGACTGAGTTTGTAGAACATCTGAGCAATAAAGACGTTTAGCAGAGTGTAAACAATTGTCATAGAGAATATGATAAGAGAAATAGGAGGAGCGATCAGGCGTGGATTCGGTCTTGAGCCAGCGCCTTTCAAGGTGACGAAGAAAGTGGCGCATAGAGCGCAAATGGGGAGAAAGCGAGGGTTGATAGGATTTACGAGTGGGGTGGAAGGGAGACAGAGGGTAGAGTTGATCAAGAGAAGTGATAAGGAATGAGGAAATGGAAGATGCTGCCTCGTCGGCATTCAGAGGAGAGAGGAGTAGAAAGTGCTTAAGTACCAGTAGTGTTAAATAGTGAAGAATGAAAGTCTTGTAGATCACGTCGGGAAAAAATAGGACCAAAAGGAACTAGCAGAAATAAGTGTGAGTAATGATGTAGAAAGTAAATAATGATCAGAAAGATAGACAGGAAGAGATAAAACAGGAGAAGCAGTAAAAGTCGAGATAATAATCAAATCCAGAGAGGAACCAGAAATATGTGATGGGGGAGTAGAGAGGGTTAGGAGAAAATAAGAATCAAGAATAGAGAGAAATGAGTAGAGGCGTGCATAGAGGACAAATGAAGATTAAAGTCCCCTCACAGAACAACAGGGGTGGGAGTAGGTAAGATATGAGACAAGAGATGGTCAATCTCTTCAGAAAAACAACCAATGGGACCAGGAGGTCGATAAACAACAATAAAAGAAATAGGAAGGGGTTTTGAAAATATTTTATAGATACATTTGAAGGAAGAATAAGTTGAAAGAGCAGAAGAGGAACATATAGCAGAAAAGGAGGAGTGATAGAGTATGCCAGTACCCCATCCAAGAGTACTGGTGCGGGGAACATGACAGAACAAAGTTGAAGATGTGGTCAATGAAGCGGCAACTGTGGTGTCATAAGGCAGAATCTAAGTTTCTGTAATACACAGAAAATGTAGGTTCAGTCTTAAGAATATGTCCAACACTGCTGCAGATTTGTTAGACACAGACCTGGCATTCCATAGACCAAGGTCGACGGCTGCAGTGTTTACAAAGCTTGGAGTGGGATTGCTGAAAGTACGTGTGCAGGTGGAATTTGCAGAGGAGGGGTGTAATCCGAAGGCATAGTATAAAGAACTGAAGCAAGCGTGAGTAGTGTAGCCAGCACTTTGATGGAGTCAATCTTGTAGCCAGAAAATGAGTTTCCTGGTCGTGCAGGAGTGGGGAGGCCGGGACACGGTAGCATTGCTTGTAAATCTAGGGCAGCAGCGCCAGTTTCATTTCAGGAGTATACTTACTAAGTGTTAGGGATCTGTTCTAGGGTTGCTCTTAACTGTTTCTACTGTGTTTTTCTGTATCCTGTTGCTTACCTGGATTGCACTGGTTATGAATCAAAATTTTTTTGACTTCTCACTAACTATACTACATACCAGTTTTGCTGATAACGCTGCTAAACAATTGGTTAACTGTCTTTTTAGTAAAGTGTTCGGGTGGAACCCATTAGTCATGTATTTTGTAGTAGTTGTGCGACAATGCTTACACCTAGAGGTTTTATTGCTTAGTGTGCATTTTAAAGGCCTAATAAATCATAGTATATTTTTGTAATTCTCCAACTGGAATTATTGGAGTGCTCCGTGTCTCTCATTGTAGCCATAGACTAATCTCCGACCCCTCCTAAATCCAAGCCTTGCTGCTCTGCTACCTACCTTCATTGGCTAGACTTCACTGTCTTTCTTGTTCACCATAACAGGTTCACCTCCCAGAATACACCCTGAGGGTTCATTTAAGAAATCCATCTTAACAAGGAGGTGGAGACTCGAGGTGAAAAGCCACAAAGTTAAGATGCCCTATGGGCCCCCTGACAATAATGAACCCGAAATTAACTTACCAGTGTAGTTGCGTTGCACTTTTCAGAAAGAGAGGAGAAGGAGGAGAAGCAGCCTTCTATTCCACTTTGTGAAGCTCTGGCAAATGTCAGACATAACACTTCACTTCTCAGCCTCTGCAAGAGTTGGTAACATAAGGCTTGGAAAGAAATATAAGCCAACAACAACCGATCCAGGTAATACTAGGAAACGTCTCCCTTCAGGCTCGCTAGTTGTGACTACAGCTAGAAAGAGAGGTGCTGCCCACCGTTTCCACCTCAGAACCCCCAGCCCTGAGAAAGAAAGTGGTAGTGCACAATTCAATTTTTTGGGGGTTCTGAAGTCTCATTATTAGGGGGCCAATATTCTATTTGTTTTTCTCCCTTTCCTTTTAAAGTTACCTGATTTCCTTTGGTAATTAGAGAGACTATTCCTACATTTAGAGGACTTGGAAATACTGCTTCAATCGCAGGTCTTCGTGCTCGCCCCTGGAGGGGGTCGCCACCAGTATGTCCTGCCCACTACTACCACCACTGGAGCCCTCCGCCCCTCTTCCCCAGTGCGTGGAGGGCACAGAGCCCCTGGACTCGGGGCCCAAGAAGTGCTTGTTGGTGGGACAGGGTTCAGGGAGCATCCTTAATGGAACAGTCTGCCACCTTACTTTCATTATTTTGGATTGCTCCCCTGATTCTGATCCGGGTGCAGCTCTTCTGTCTGACTGTGCGGCAGCCCTACGCAGGATGTCGTCTGCGGGAGCCCATGATGCCTCTTCAAATGTCCCGAGTTTGCCGGTTCACTGACCGTGCCTTTGATTTGTTGCAGTTGGCCATCATTGGCAGTTTAAGGTTTTTACCCACCGAGCTGACATGAGGACTGATGGGTCTTCACCAGGGTGGTAGCAGATATAGTTGCCTGCCCGTGCTGGCCGGTCCAGAGATGCGGTCTGAGGCTCGACGACTCCTTGCATGAAAGGAAGTTGAATCTGCTTCCCACTATACAGCTTCTAGGGGCAGTGCTGGGTGCTCAACAGGCTAAAAGCTTTTCCTATGCTGGAGAGATTTCAGAGAATCAGGCACACACCCACAAGCTATAGGCAAGGGGTTATTCAGCCCAAACTTTTTGGAGGTTTCTGGGGCCAGTGGCCCTATGTGTGCTGAAAGTTCCTCGCCAAATGCTGTCCTCTGCTGAGATGGGAGCTAGGGCTTGATTGCTGCCAAGTAGCGGTGTTGATGGAGGGCCAGCTTGATAATGCTGAAGGGGCAACCCCACCGGTCCCTGCTGCTGGCGCGGGGACCCCCTACAGCTCTGCCTCCTGCTCATCTACTTCAAAGTGGTCCCATGGGGGGGGCACAGAACCCTCCCCCTCAGGCACAGCCGCTAAACCATTTGCCTCCTTTATCTTCCTCCCCGGACCCGGCAGCATGAGAGAGTCCTCCCCCACACCAGACTCATCTGCTCACAGTGCAGACCGAAGCAAAACCTTGCTTGTTAGTCAGGCAGGCCGGGATCCACATTCAGCCCCCGCCGGAGCCACTCTGCACGTCCCGCTTCTTCAGGTTCCCACAGGGGTTCATGGGGCTTCCAGCTGCACCCTCCTCCCTCATCGGGGCCCGCCCGACCCACAGCAGCAGCCATGTTGGTGTGCCGGTTTGGCCACGGGCCACTCCTCGCACACCGCCATACTGCACAGATCAGCTTTTGTCGCTCCCCCAGGGGGCTACAGCAGTCTATGGCTCCCATTCAAGTGCGGGTACAATGATATAGCTCACCGCATTAGTATAGTGTCGGGCTGATGGTCAGAGCGGGTAGTGGGTAGGCGTCCTACCATTCTGCCATCTTGGCCATGCCCCTCGGCCTTTGACTTTTTAAGGTTGCTCACCCTCAAGGCATCCTGCATTTTCCAATCTGCTTCAGGTTCCGAGCAGGCAGGGTTGCACAGGATCTCCTGTGGTGGGCATGCAAGGGCAACATTCTGAAAGGAGCACCTTTTTGGCAACCATGGCCGTGGTTAACTGTAGTCACGGAAGCCTCACTCACGTGGTGGGGAGCCAATGCCAACGATCTGACAGTAAGCGGTGGTTGGTCTCCATCGGAGTCCAAACTACACATCACCCTTTTGGAGATGAGGGCAATCAGACTAGCACTGAAGGCCTTTTTGCCCTCTGTACGGGGGAAGAATGTCCTGATAATGATGGACAACACAGTGGCCATGTACTACCTCAACAAGGGAGGTGGTGTACGATCAGTACTACTGTGCAGATCAGCAATGCAGCTGTGGTTCAGGGCAATTCAAGAAGGAATCTCCCTAGCAGCAGTTCACCTGGCCGGAGAGGAGAACACGGCGACAGATGCTCCGAGCAGGCAGAGCACAGTCTCCCACGAGAGGGAGCTAGCTCAGGAAATCCTTCAAGAGATCTTTGCCCTTTCGGGAACCCCTCAAGTAGAATTTCTTTGTGAGCAGTGTCAACTGGAAATGCAAACTGTTCTGCTCCAGGAAATGTCCCCAAGAGGAGCTCTAGGGGACGTAATCATAGTGGACTGGGATTTTCCATTCCTGTATGCGTTTCCACCAGTCCCCATCATTCCTCAAACCATCAGGAGGTTGAGAAAGTTTGGGAAATCCA